>NC_066580.1:408617421-409219921 GCF_024323335.1 Lathyrus oleraceus
TTCTATGTGGATCTTTCCCCAGTCCGAGTCCGGATTTTCATCCGAAGTATCCTTCGTGGATAATTTGAGTCAGCTTGAGTCTTTCCAATGGATGTGTTCCCTTTGGAAACTTCTTCTTTTCCCCAGTTTGAGTCCTCTACTCCCCAGTGAGGTCTCTAGTCCAGTCGTGTCCTGTTCACGCCGCGTCAGTTTCCCCTAATTCAGAGTCATTTCCTGCTCACGCATTCTTTTTCTTATCCCCATGAGAGTCTTGTTAGAGTCTCTGTTCCTGCTGAGTGTATTACTCCAATGGATCGTCTTTTCTTCTTTGTGGACCAGTTTTCCCCACAGAGGTTGTTTCTTTTGCATACATTTGCATCATGAGGTCTCTTAGGGACCAAAATTTGTCTCATTATTGTTATTTAAGCCCATTCTACCGCGTCGAGATGAAGATTTTAACCTTCACTTCTCCGGCTAGAATGACCTTAAATAGGGGCATCTGTAAGACCCCAATTTTGTCCCTAAGATCCCTCATGGCATCACATCATATCATTGCATTGCCTCAAGGATCATTGGATACCTTGCTTCCTTCCCTGTGGGTGGGTCATCTTTTTGAGAGTAATTCTTGATCACCAAGCATGCTTGCATTTGTATATCATTGAGTTTCTTTTAATCACTAACCAAAAGTACAAAAATATGTCATCTAACCTTTGTCTTGCAGATGAAGCATTAACAGGTCAAGGCAATTCAAGGCATTCATTGAGCAATAGATGGTGGTCATTCTTGAGATTTGGACCCCACAATCATTCACAAGAGTTCATATGAGCTATGGTGCAAAATCCCAAGTGGTAGAGGCTTGAATCTCATCAGAACATTCCCCAGTCAACTGAAGGCCTAGAAAGTCAACTGCAAAGTCAACTGTGGATTTGGAGGTGGGAAGTGACTAGAAATACTTCATTCATGTTCAAACAAGTCTCATTTGACATTTTAAACACTCACATTGAAGAATTTGAGGTCCAGTCAAAACTTTCCAAAAATAGAAAGTGACCCATAATTCAAACTTTCCAAAAATGGAAAGATTTTGGACCAACTTCAACTTCAAATTGCAGCATCAAGGAAGCTTCAAATGAAATTTTGTTGAACATGAAAGTTGTAGATCTTTCTCTCCCATTTCCAAAAAGTCCAAGATCATCAATTTCTCATGTGTGGTTAAGGAGATATGATCAAAACATGGAAAAGTATGCATGGAACTTCAAATGGCCATAACTTTTCAACCAAAGCTCCAAAATGAGTGGTTCTTTTTGCAATATTCTCCTCTTGACCTCTAATTTCCAAATCATGCATCACATCACATGAATTATCATCACATGATCACTTGTTAATCCATGGTCTTTTTGGAGGGAAATCACAAAATTCAAAATTTGTGCATTGTTTGAACTTTTTGCCATTGCCATTGGTTTCAAAATTGGATTTTAAGTGAAAATAAATCAAATTCGTGTACTGTTCACACATGCATTCCATGCATAAGGTGAAAACCCAATTTGTGCATACACCCTCATTTGGTTAATCTCACTTAGCATTTGGTTTAAACATGATTACAGAATGATTAGCATGAGGTATTTAAGCATAAGCATAACTGTTTTCAGGGAGAAACATTCATTTTTCAGATCTAGATCAAAAATCTCCAAATTTTTCTCTCAAAAATTTCTTCCAAATTCTTCACATCCAAGCCTTGTCCAGTGCTAGATTCATGATCCAGAACCTCTGTTGAGCAAGATTGAATGTGAAATCAAAGCAATCCGTGCCATACTGAGCCATACTCGAAGATGGAAGCATCCATGGTGATTTCAAATTCTGTTGAATTCAAGTGTGTTTGAGCTTCAATTTCATCATCAATCAACTCCATAAGCATTGCAAAGAAGACTTGGAGCATTGGCTGAGCTTGTAGCACGAGATTTCAACTTCTGCTCTTCAAGAGGTCATGACTCGATCTCTCTATTTCTCAAAATTATTGTGATATTATTGTAGATCTTGATGTGCTGGTGATTCTGAGCTTTGAATCGTGAATTTTCATGCATTATTGACTGAGTTAGGTTGAATTAAAGTTTCATGCATGAATTTTGTTTGGTTCGATTTGATCATGATACTTGGAATTAAGCTTAGCTATGCATGGATTCGTGATCTCCTTTGAATGCACTACATGATGATGTCTTTAATCTTGATTTCTGGAGAAAATGTTCTTGATGCATGCTACTGTTCATCTTCTTCGCGAGGAAGAAGATGAAGTTCAATATTAGGCCACGGTTTTTCTATTTTTGCAACACTTTTCTGGTTTTGCTCGCGTGTACTAGGGTTTGCATGTTACTGGTCCACGTTACTGCACGTTTGGCACTTCCATTCGCTCACGTTTGTTTGACCATACACACTCAGCGCTGACTTGCCACGTGAATAAATGAAACGATGCGTTTCATCACTTGGCGCGCTGAACATTCAAATGTTGCCTGACTTCGATTCTTGGCGATAGCAAAATTTTCAAATGCTTCACTACTTTCTCATTTTCCCTCCATATTTCCAATACTATGCTTCATGTGTTTTTTTAATTTTTCTCATCTTAGAAAATTCATAACTATTTGAAAACTCATCCAAAAAATACCAGGTTTTTTGCATTGTGATCCTGGTTCTCTCTAGTTTTTTATCATCATGATTTTACAAGTTGTGCTTGGCTGGATTTTATTTTGTGCTAGAATGATTGATCATGTGTCCATATTTGACCTTGCCTTGCTTATACCTTTGTGAAATGCTTGTTTCTTATCCAATGGCCTTGAAATTTTGCATGCTATTTCTAGACACATTGCTTGACATTTTGGTTTTGATTTGGCATTTTTATCAATTACCAATTCTGTTTTATGATTATGCTAAGTTGGTGTGACAATTTGTGTCACACCTTTTGATGTTCAACTTGTATGATGAGTTTGCCATGCCAAATGATGTCCAATGCTTCTGATTTTTTGTGTGATACATGTTATGAATGTCTTGATTGATCATGAATTTTCTCAGAATTATTTGAATTATTTCTGATTTGATTTGCTTTTTTCATTCTGGTTGATCACATATGAGCTTTAAAATTGCCTTGAACTTCAATTGATCATGAAATGCTTTTGGTGAATGATATTGATGTGAGACTTTTTGGAATGTGTCAAGATGTGATTGAAGTTGATTCATGTTAAATTTAAGCTCCTGTTTTGAATTTTTTCTCCATCTTTGACCCTAGGCTTTGACCTAGTGGTTTGTGGCTTACATTTGAGCTTTGATTTCAGGTTGAACATCCAAGTTGCATGGTTAATGATGCTTCATCATTTGAGTATTGATGTTTGCTTTTGATTACTAACATTTGTGTGTTTTGTAGGTTGATGTTAACTCATTTGAGTTTGCTTTTTGGCTTACACATTTTGTACATTGGGATTGTCTGTTGCTTATTGACTATTGTCTGTTTGCCTGAGCATTGTACTGATTTGTTTAGTGTTTCCACAGGTACATAAGTTGCTTTAAGTTCATTGTGAACTTTGCTTTGCTTGGTTGCTTAACCACTTAGGTATAACCTCTAATCTTCATGTAGTCTGGAAGACCTATTGTTATTGTTAGGCACCTGTCTAAAGTCCTCCTTAAGAATTGTTGATGTCTCTCTTTGAGTTTATTACCCTTCTACTGATGTCTACTTTTTTATGGTGTTAATTTCAAGAATTGTTGATGTCTGGATTTTTATATGGGAATTTTTGAAGCAATATTGTGCAAAATTGATCTAGTACATTCAATGCATTGTGAAATCCTCAATTTTGGACATTTTGATCTACTCTTTTGCATACATTACATTCATACATGACATGAATTATTGGTCACTGGTTTGGAATTTTTCTCACATGTTATCATCATTTTTGACACATGGAGAAAAATGTGACAATTTGTGTCACATTTTTGACATTGAATTGGTGCATTTTTGTTCACATAGCATTTGCATCATTCTGGACTTGATCTTTTGCATATTGAACATTCATGGCATAAAGAACTTATACAAAAAATACCAAAGTCATTGCATTCATTTCCGATTTGATATGAATTTTCTAAATTGGAAGTTCATTTTGTGCATATTTTTGGTCATTCCATTACATATACCAGTTGAGGCACTTGATTATTGATTTGATGCTGGTCCTTTTGAGGACATTGGAGGGAGTGTTTGAAGGTGTGATGTGCAAAAGGATGGGTCCTGGATTGGTCATTTGGTTAGGTTTTGAGTCTTGTACATAAACTAACTTTGTTTTGTTGTTTCAGGTGGATACTCATCATTGATGATTGGGTTTGTTCTCACCTTGTGAGATACAAATGCATTGAGTTCTGACCTATTTTTGTTTTGTAGGGTTTTAATTGATGTGGTGAGCTCATGAGCTTGTTTGAGTGCTAGGGAACTAATGCATTGAATTGTGTAACTATTAGAGGGTTTCACTACTTGTTTTCTGGTTTTATGATTGAAGTACTAACTGTTTAGTCTTTGTACAGGTACCTTAGTTGCTTACTTGCTTTAGCTCTTGCTTGAGCATTGGATTATGGTTGACACACCACTCGGGTAGTTAGCTTCTTACTTCATGTAGTCTGAAGTCCTGTCACCTTTTTGGCAGGCATTTTGCTGGCAAGTCCTCCTTCAGAGGCTCTGTTTGTGTTTGTTTAAAATTGTGCCCAAAGACCTCCAAGAAGAGGCATGTGATATTTGATAAGACCTCCAAGAGTTGAGGCAATTGACGGATAAAAGGGATTAGTAGCCAATCCCCCATTATTCAGTGTGTCGTTCTTTATGCTCGCACTACGTGCTGATGCTTCTGAACATGTGCCCCAAATCTTTTGTCCAGAGTCTGTCAAGTGGAAAAGGATCCCACTTTCTGGATCCCCACGCTTTCTGTGTCATAAGCTCACCCTGGCCAGGGTTAAGAGCTATGAGGTCTCACCCTCATTACCATTTTGATTTGCTCACCCTGACGTTCAATGTCAGTAGTTAAGAGCCCATTTGATTACCCTTACAGTTTGGCTTGTTTGTCGAGGTTGATATGACCCCTCTTGACTAAAGTTCACCCGTTGTTTGGGACTCTTGTATGGATATAGTGTGTGATGCTTGTTCACTTGTGATGGTGTGGTTATTTGCTTTCCTCTTCTCATCTCCTTTTCTGTAGGAGTCGTACGATTAACTTCTGAGGGAGTTGAACGTATGTAGAGTTTAGGCTTGAGTTGACTCGCTTCCTGTGTGAGTTAAGTTCTTGTTAGAGACCTCAACTTAGGGATGTTGATTGCATGACAACTATTAGGCTCGAGTTTCAGTCTCCCTATTAGTTTGTTGTTTCCCCGGTCTCTGGTTAGGAGAGTGCTTTACCCCTGGTAAGGGGAACTACGTCGCCCTGATTCTCATACCAGATGAGATACGTAAGCAGGAGGTTGAGAGCAATCTCTCCGGGCACCCTTTTCTTTGTTTTGTGTGTGTTCATCCTTTCTTGGATTTGTGTGTGTTCACCCTTTTCTTTGTTGTGGTGTGAGTACCCGTTTGTTCAGCGTGTGTATGTTGCCTGTTCATACCTTGGAGGATTTCTTCTGTTGTTACTTGGGGGTTCATTTGGGGTTCATCTTTGGGGTTCATTTATGACGATGTTTATTCATTCGGGGTTCATATTGGGATTCATCTGTGATGATTGTTATTCCTATTGGGGTTCATTTGTGATGATGGCTATTCATTTGGGTTTCATCTCGGGGTTCATTTGTGAGGATTGTTATTCATTTGGGGTTCATCTCGGGGTTCATTTGTGATGATTGATGTTGAATTGGGGTTCATATTGGGGTTCACCTTCGGGGTTCATTTGTGATGAGCGTTATTCGTAATGGGGTTCATATTGGGGTTCATCTTTGGGGTTCATTTGTGACGATTGTTAGGCATATTGGGGTTCATCTTTGGGGTTCATTTGTGACGATTGTTATGCACATTGGGGTTCATCTTTGGGGTTCATTTGTGATGATTGTTAATACTTGGGGTTCATATTCGGGGTTCATTTGTGACGATTGTTCTTCATATCGGGGTTCATGTTGGGGTTCACTTGTGGTGACTGGTTCCACGTATCGGGGTTTATTCCGGATATTTGGTTACTTTGTTGGGGTTCATCTTGATAACCTTTTTCTTTGGTGTACGTTGGTTAGCGTTTGTTGTTGTTAGGAGTCAAGTGTAAGTCCATGTATTGGCATTCTGTTTCCTTTTGTTTGGTTATTGTTGGGAGTCGGATGTAAGTCCAAGTATTGGCATTCTGTTTCCTGTTGTTTGTTATTGTTGGGAGTCGGGTGTAAGTCCATGTATTGGCATTCTGTTTCCTTTTGGGTGTTCTTTCGACGTCTCAGCGTCCCTTTTTGGTGTCTTGTTTCAGCGTGCATTAGCCGAGCTACGAGTGCTCTGATTCTCCTCTGGATAGAGAAGATACGTAGGCATAGGACGTGATGTCCTAGCGAGCATGTCCCCTTTTCCCGAACTATGTTGACTCTGATGTTTGTTTCTGACAAACTACGTAGGCCCAGGATGCGACATCCTGCCGAGTCCACTTCCTCCGTTTTCTTTCTCTTCCCCACCTGTTTATTGTTCCAGTTTATACAGTTTCTTTGAGCAGTTTATTGGCAACCTTTTCTTTTCCTTTGAGCTATCTTTTGAGCGTGGATCCCGTCGAGTACGGCGGACGTGAGGGGTGCTAACATCTTCCCCTTGCGTAACCGACTCCCGTACCTTGTAATCTCTGGTCGTAAGACCGTTCCTTTCCCTTTCTTAGGTTAGTCCTGCGCTCCCTTTCCGTCATAGGACGAATAGCGTCGGCGGCGGCTCTGTATTTTCCCCGCCGGTTGTTTATCGCGTTGCCGCAGCTGGCGACTCTGCTGGGGACTGAAGTTGACCTCTTGCTGGTTTATCTTCCCTAAGCGAGTCAATCCTGGCGCTCTCTAGCGTAGTTTTTAGGGTAGCTTGGGTTGCTTTTTATTGCTTTAGTTATTGCATTTGTGATTATTATATTGTGATTATATGTATATTTGCCCATATGTTTGCATGCATCATGTTATCACTGTGCTGGATTCTAGGCAGGTGTGGTTCCTCTGATTTGGGGGTGGGTGTTCTGAGTGGGGCTAAAACCCAAGCCCGAGTATACACCTAGGATTAGCGTTGTCTCATGTTTCCTCACATGTTGGATCAACATGTTGTTGCGATATGACATACCACAGCCAGACGAGGTTCTTTTGAGAGAGCTCTTCCTTGTGGAGTTTCCACTATGGTTGGGTTATCTCTTTTGAGCTGTTGACTTCGGTAACCGTTCTTTCCCAGATCTTTGGTTTAGATGATCTTATGAGAGCTGCACGGCACACCCGAAAGGGAAAACCCATTGAGTATCTCATCCGATTGTCGAGACCGATTATCCGCTTTAGGATGACCTTATTAGAATTCACCTGTGAAGGGAGGGGTTTGATTCATACAGGTACAGGTTCTGTTGGTGACTCTTTGATGGTGACTTTGGTTCGGTTCGTGATCTGGGTTCTATTTATGAGTTGGATTTATGGATATTTATTTCTGACACGCCAGAGTTCTGTCCGTGGTATTTATGAGCGGGTTCCGTTTATTTCGGATTCCCCGGGTTGGATTTGGGGTACTTGTCCAGAGGATCTTGTTGCTATCTGTTCAGTGACTTTTCTGTGATGATGGTGATGTATCCTCCAGTCCCGTTTATTTCGGATCCCCCGAGTTGGATTTGTGGTTACTTAGGCCCTTGGATGGTTGTGATCAGTTTTGAGACCGGAACCCATTACAGTTGATGTTCAGATGTCTTGGAGGATGGCACTATGCATTGCATTCATGCATCTGCATCATTCCCATTTTGCATTTAGCCGCATATAACTCATGTTTATCCATATGCAGGGTACATTCTTGATTGAGATTCTGCTTGAGAGACATCCTCACAACTTTCTGTTCTGTACGGCGAAGCCAGATGATTGATGTCAGAATATTGTTGTCGAATTATTATCCATCTCAATGAAGCCAGAATCAAAGGACAAAATGTTCCTCATACGGATAGACATTGCATTCATGCATGAATCATAATAACTTGTCTTCTATTTTGCAGGTGTCGGTTTCTAACGTGTTTGATTGACTCAGGAATCATTGCTCACGCACGCAGAGTCATCCCTCTGCACATAGCTCGTCCGCGCAGATACTTTTCCAGACGCAACAAACCTAGTTTGATAGGCCACCCATGACGTATGCCCTTCTGTTGAAGAAGTTGAAGGACCTCGGGTTAGTACAGTTGAGGATGTTAGCTCCGTTAAGACCAGATCAGAGGCCTGCAAGTTATGATGAGAACGCCAAGTGTGAGTTCCATTCTGGTGCTCCCGGACACGATATTGAGGGTTGTAAAGCCTTTAAGTATGTTGTCCAAGACTTGATGGATTCCAAGGCCATCAATTTTGCACCCTCGCCGAATGTTAATGCTAATCCCATGCCGATGCATGGTCAGATGGGGGTGAATGTAATTTCTGAGAATAAAAGTAAAATCGGGGTGACGGATGTGGATCAGTTGAGGACCCCAATGTTTGAGGGTGAAGAGATTGACAGTGGCTGCGAGCTCGACTCGTGGATAAAACCGTGCGTACCAGGAATGGAGATCCAGAACTGGAAAGCCGAAAAGATCATCACTGTCACTCTGCGCGAAGAGTAATATTTTTGTTTGTCATTTCTGTTTGCATGAAAGCCATACGTTTTGCCCGAAACGTAATGGTCCATTGTAAGGGCCACCCCATGTGTTTTATTTTGCATTATTTGCATCATTAATAAACGGATGTTTTCGCATTAAAAACGGTGTTCTCTATTGTTCATTTGTTTTTGCAGTTTAAAAAATAACACAATAAAAATGGCAATGTTTGTTTTCATTTTCCTCCTTTTTAATTTGTCTCGTTCCGACCCTAAAGCAACGCATGAATCAACATTCATGTAGATGCGATTATTATCCGGATCTCATTGATGACAATCCTGTTACACCCCTATATGACTTTGACAACCCGATCTATCATGCCGAAGAAGAAGGCGAAGAAGATTGTGAACTGCCGAAAGAGTTAGCCAGGTTGTTGAAACTAGAGGAGAAGGTGATTCAACCGCACGAGGAGCAAGTTGAGATTGTTAATCTGGGTACCGAGGAGGTCAGAAAGGAAGTAAAAATTGGGGCCGCTTTGGAGATGAATGTCAAGAGCGGAATGGTGGCGCTGTTGAAAGAGTATGTTGATATCTTCGCCTGGTCTTATCAAGACATGCCAAGGTTGGTTACCAATATCGTTGTACATAAGTTGCCATTGAGAGAAGATTGTCCTCCAGTAAAGCAGAAGTTGCGCAGAACTCGACCCGAGATGGCCATGAAGATCAAAGAGGAGGTACAAAAGCAGTTGGATGTTGGTTTCCTATTTGTCACTAATTGTCCGCCTTGGGTCGCGAACATTGTGCCGGTACCGAAGAAGGATGGAAAGGTGAGGATGTGTATGGACTACCGGGATTTGAATAGAGCTAGCCCGAAAGATGATTTCCCATTACCTCACATCGATGTGTTGGTAGATAATACAGCTCAATTCTCGGTGTTTTCCTTCATGGATGGCTTTTCTGGCTATAATCAAATTAAAATGTCGCCAAATGATATGGAGAAAACAACGTTCATCACACCATGGGGCACTTTTTGTTATAAGGTGATGTCGTTCGGTCTCAAGAACGCCGGTGCCACGTATCAAAGAGCTATGGTGACCTTGTTTCATGATATGATTCATCATGAGATCGAATGCTATGTTGATGACATGATAGCGAAGTCACAAACAGAAGAGGGGCATTTGGCAGACTTGGCCAAGTTGTTTGACCGGTTGAGACAATTCAAATTGAGGTTGAATCCGAATAAGTGCACTTTTGGAGTGCGGTCCGGCAAGTTGCTGGGGTTTATTGTAAGTGAAAAGGGAATCGAGGTTGATCCTGCTAAAGTAAAAGTGATACAAGAAATGCCTGAGCCGAGAACAGAAAAAGAGGTTCGTGGTTTCTTAGGTAGGTTGAACTACATTTCACGGTTCATATCTCATCTAACAGCCACGTGTGAACCCATATTCAAGTTGTTGAGAAAAGATCAAACGGTCAGGTGGAATGATGATTGCCAAGCGGCATTTGAAAAAATAAAAGAATATTTGCAGGAGCCTCCGATTCTGATGCCTCCTGTGTATGGGCGACCGTTAATCCTGTACTTGATAGTCCTTGAGGGGTCTATGGGGTGTGTACTGGGGCAACATGACGAGTCTGGTCGAAAAGAGCATGCAATTTACTACCTTAGCAAAAAGTTTACCGACTGTGAAACAAGATATTCACTGCTCGAGAAAACTTGTTGCGCTTTGACATGGGTTGCTCGCCGACTGAGACAGTATATGCTGGTTCATACCACTTTGTTGATTTCCAAGATGGATCCGATCAAGTATATATTTGAGAAGCCAGCATTGACCGAACGGGTTGCGAGATGGCAAATGATTTTGACTGAATACGATATCCAGTACACTTCTTAAAAGGCAATAAAGGGGAGTGTATTATCTGATTACCTCGCCCCGCAACCCATTGAGGATTATCAATCGATGAAATTTGAGTTCCCTGATGAGGACATCATGTTTCTCAAATCGAAAGATTGTGAGGAACCCATCCCGGAGGAGGGGCCTGACCCTGAGTCCGAATGGATTCTGATGTTTGATGGGGCCGTTAACGTGAATGGTAGCGGAGTTGGTGTTGTTTTGGTTACGCCGAAGGGATCCCATATTCCTTTTGCTGCCCGGCTAACATTTGAATGCACCAACAGTGTGGCTGAATATGAAGCTTGTATCTTGGGTGTCGAAGAGGCGATTGATTTGCGAATCAAGAACCTTGTCATTTATGGAGATTCAGCTTTGGTTGTGAACCAGGTTAACAGGAAATGGTATACGCATCAATCCCACTTAATTCCATACCAGGATTATACGAGGAGATTGTTGACGTTCTTCACCAAGGTGGAATTACACCATGTGCCGAGGGAGGAAAATCCTTTAGCAGATGCCTTGGCTACTCTGGCCGCTTTGATTAAAGTGCAGTGGTGGAATCAGGTTCCTAGTGTTGAGGTGGGACGACTAGATAGACCGGCTTATGTGTTTGTTGTTGAAACCGTGTCTGATGATGAAAAGTCGTGGTATTATGACATCAAGCGTTATCTGGAGACCCAAGAGTATCCCGAGGGAGCGTCTAAGAAGGACCGAAAGACTCTGAGGAGGTTGGCCATGGCGTTCTATCTGAATAAAGATGGGGTTTTGTACAAGAGGAATTTTGATTGGGTTTTGCTCAGATGTGTCGATGACAAAGAAGCAAGCCAATTGATGAAAGAGGTGCACGAGGGATCGTTTGGTACCCACGTCAGCGGAAATGCGATGGTGAAAAGGTTGCTAAGGGCTGGATATTACTGGATGACCATGGAGGCTCAGTGTTTCAACTTCGTGCGGAAATGTCATAAATTCCAGATTTATGCTGACAAGGTGCATGTGCCTCCAAATCCATTGAGTTTGATGTCGTCTCCGTGGCCGTTTGCTATGTGGAGCATTGATATGATAGGAAAGATCGAGCCTACGGCTTCGAATGGGCACCGGTTCATATTAGTGGCTATTGATTACTTCACCAAGTGGGTGGAAGCGGCGTCTTATGCAAACGTGACGAAACAGGTCGTGGCCAGGTTCCTGAAAAGAGACATCATTTGCAGATATGGGGTTCCCGAAAGAATCATCATTGATAATGGTTCTAATCTCAACAACAAGATGATGGTAGAATTGTGCCGGGAGTTCAAGATTGAGCATCACAATTCTTCTTCTTATCGTCCAAAGGTGAATGGGGCGGTCGAGGCGGCTAATAAGAATATTAAGAAGATTGTGCAAAAAATGGTCGTAACCTACAAGGATTGGCACGAGATGTTGTCGTTTGCATTGCATGGGTATCGAACCTCAGTGCGTACATCTACTAGGGAAACACCTTTCTCGCTTGTGTATGGGATGGAAGCTGTGCTACTGGTTGAGGTCCAGATTCCGTCATTGAGAGTCCTGATGGATGTGAAATTGGAAGAGGCTAAATGGGTAAGGACTCGGTATGAAGAGTTGAGCCTGATTGAGGAAAAGAGGTTGGCGGCCATTTGTCATGGACAGTTGTACCAGCAGCGAATGAAGCGTGCTTTTGACCGAAAGGTGTGACCTCGTGTGTATCATGTGGGAGATATGGTGTTGAAAAGGATCCTTCCTCCTCAGAACGATCGTCGGGGCAAGTGGACACCCAATTATGAAGGTCCATTCGTGGTCAAGAAGGTCTTCTCTGGCGGAGCCTTGTTGTTGACGACGATGGATGGTGAGGATTTTCCATCCCCTGTGAATGCGGACGCAGTTAAAAAATACTTCGTATAAGAGACCCGCTGGACGGAAAGAATAAAATAGTCCAGGCAAAAATGGGCATCCCGGCGAACCAGAAAAAAAATGAAAAAAAAGGTTCGGGCAAAAATTAGGGATAAAAAGGAAAAAAAACTGTACACCCGGCAGGTCGAAAACCCCACAAGGGCGGCCTGGGCAAAAAAAGGGTATCCCGGTTGACTAAAAACCCGAAAGGGCGGTCCAGGCAAAAGAGGGAGTGAAACGAACAACTACGTCTATTATGGTCATTTGTACTTTGGATTTGACACCTGGATAATCTAAAAGCGGAGATCGGTTGGAAGCGTCTTGTTTCGGAAGGCAGAAAGCGCGGAGAGTCTTGAGGATATATGGGTTGTAACCGGGTTGGAACTCGATGAGATCACGGGTTCACATTGCCATTAGGATAGATTTTCCTTTTGTGCGCAATTACCTCTTTTCAGGGATTGCTTCCTGTGTACTGCTCAGTTACGAGCCATCTTTTTCAATCAATAAAATGCATATTCAGTCAAATAATTTTGTTTTTGTTTTCATTACCGCTTTGATTGCAAAAACATCCGTTTATTTTGATAAGAATCTTTGCATTTTGAGATATAGGGGTCTCTTCCGATGCATGTTTAGAGGATTGAAACTTGAAATCTTATTCGGAAGGTTGAGTGACCTTGGTGTTGAAATTTTGGCGCGCCTGGGGCATGTTTTATCTAACGATCTCTTTTGCAGGTGCTGTTGGTTATTTTCACTCACTTGCAGGTGGTGGTGCGAAGCGTTTCTTTTTGACAAAAGATTCCTTTGAGGTCCAATCAGAGACGAGGAATTGAAGAATGGTGTAGAGACGGCAAAAGAATTGTGACGATCCTAGGAGGTTAATCAAGAAGACTCTTCAAAGTCTGAGAACTGGAGAGTTGGTGAATCTAAGGAGGTTGATTTTCTTGAAGTAGGGAGAAGTCGAGAGTACAAGGTGATGAGTCGGAAAAGACCGGATGAGTCTGGGAGCTCTCAAAAGTGGAAAATTGACATTGTGGTTAGATGGTGGATACCAATGTTCGACAAGTCGATGGGTGTTCCATGTCGAAAGTATTCTGTACCTCCCCAGCGGGTTCGAGGTCGGGGTTTCCTCAGCAGCCAGGCCTGAAGGTTGTTATTCCCCCAGCAGGGGTGTGCGTTGGTAGTTTTCCCCCGGTGAAGTCGCCAAGCAGATCGAGTTCAGTAGAGGTCATCCCCTCTGAGGGTTACTCTCTCCTCGGCATCAGTGATATCCCAAGCAGGGTTGGAGATTGGAGCGCTATCGAGTTCCTCAACAGAGTTGCTCGTGCCGTCCCCTGGGGGGGATACTTTTTATGCATTCATCATTTAGAGAAGCATAGCATATTGCATAACTAATTGCATAGCATTTCCATGGTTATGGAGCATTACGCTGTAAAACTCATGCATCGGCATTGCAAGCATAAGCTAGTCTCGAGCCGTGGTTACCGTTTGAGAGCTGGGTTATCTGGTTGGTGAAGATGTACTCTGAGGAGCTTGGCATCATTATTTTGAATCAACAAAGTATTCCCCAGTAGCGCGATATTGGAGGAAGAGATTCCGTCGTGCGGAGATGGAAATGAAGATTGAAGAACGTTACGCGATTAGCGCGGAAATTGGGGTCCACCAGGAGAAAAGGAAGTGCCAGGAATTTTCTGGAGAATGGGGTTCAATTGGAGATGGAGATTGTATCCGGGATGAGGTCCTCAGGATTGTCTTCTGATCATGTGTCACCTTAGACTTTGGCGAGGCCAACAGAAGTCGTTATGGGTGTCTTCAAGGGAAGAAATGCACATGTTACCTTCCTTTTGTGAAGGTGTACCCTCTGATATGTCGCCATTAGAGTGGTGTTTGGTGTTATTTCCGATGTTGCCAACGGAATTATCACAAGAGAATGGAGAACAGGGTTCATTGTTTGGCAGCAAGAGTGACATGAAGTTGTCGGGGTTCAAATGCGGTGATCAGGGATCATCCGCGCGAAAGAAAAAATATTTGTGTAGGGGTCCAAGAAAAAATCAAAGAAGTTTTTGGGGTTCAAGAAAAGCAAAAAAATAATAATAATAATTCCCAGCGGAGCGCAAATTGTTCGTTTGTTCTTGGTATTCAATCAATCTTCACCCTGATCATCTGAAAGCCGAGGCTGTTCATATCGACAGGTTCATAGTGGATTGAATAGGGGCAATATTGAAGAAGTTTCCAACGTTCAGGTCGATGCAACTTGTGGCATTCAGGCCAGGTTTCTGGTATTCAGACCGAAGTGGCATTCAGGCCAATTTTCCGATGTTCAGATCGAAGAAGTTCCCGACATTCAGGTCGACGCAACTTGTGGCATTCAGACCAGGTTTCCGGTATTCAGACCGAAGTGGCATTCAGGCCAATTTTCTGATGTTCAGATCGAAGAAGTTCCTGACATTCAGGTCGATGCAACTTGTGGCATTCAGGCCAGGTTTCAGGTATTCAGACCGAAGTGGCATTTAGGCCAATTTTTCGATGTTCAGATCGAAGAAGTTCCCGACATTCAGGTCGATGCAACTTGTGGCATTCAGGCCCATTCTTCAGGTATTCAGACTGAAGTGGCATTCAGGCCAGTCTCTCGGTGTTCAGACCGATATTAATAATCTCATATCTTCCGATGCTCAGATCGAAGTCATTTCCAGTATTCAGACTGATGAGCGGCATTCAGGCCATGGTTATTTCTGTGTTACCATTTATTTTGGTATCCAGGTTAACATTCTTTTTCGGTATTCAGACCGACTCTCACCGTACCAGACAGATTCTTCTTTCAAGACCACCTCTTTGCCGATTCTGACAGGCATTGTTACTTCACTTCACTCCAGTGCAAATTTTCAGGCTTTTATTGTATTCAATCCCTTGATACCTCGAAAGTGCGAAAGCCGCTGCTATCTTCTTTTCGGGTCTCTAGTGGATTGAATAGGGGCAACTGTAACACCTCAAAATTTGCCCTCCTCTTCTTGAGACTAGTTTGGGGCATTGCATTTCATGTTTTAGGGCATTAGGCATTGCATTTTGCATCTCATATGAAAATAAGAAGATCATCCTCCGAAGGCTTTTCAAAAGATGGAGAAGTTAGGAGATTCAAGCCTGAGGGTCTCTATGAATTGATCATCAGCCATCTGAGGGTATGGGCTTCAATTAGGGTTTCTTGATTCTTCAAAGGTTTTGAGCATCATCTCATCTGCAAGGATATCACCATCATCATGGTTCTAGCATCAAGACATTTCAAGGTCATCTGAGGACCAAAAGTCAACTGTGCAGTCAACTGAGGGCTATGAGGTGGGGAAATGAGTTGAGACAACTCAATCATGTTCAAATGGGGTCTATTAATCATTCTAAACATCCATCTTGAAGATTCAAAGGTCATGGCAAAAGCTACTAAAAATGGAAAATGACCTATAATTCAAAGTTTCCAAATTTGGCAAGTTTTTGGTCCACTTTCAACTTGACTTTTCAATATCAAAGAAGTTTCAAATGGATTTTTGGTGAACATGAAAGTTATAGATCTTTGTCTCCCCTTTCCAAAAAGTCCTAATTCATGTCCATATGATGAATTGTTGAGGCGTTATGGTCATTTGATCACCAAGGGTGCATGGAAATTCAAAATGGCATAACTTTTGATGTAATGCTTCAAATTGGTTCATTCTTTTTGCAAAATGCTTCTCATGTTCAAGGCATCTTAAAGTGACTTTATTTGACTCAATTGTGCAAGCTAAGCCTCAAGGGATTATGGTCAAAAATCACATTATTTCACATTTGTTCTAAGGATGATATCATGCTACAAATCAAAATTCATAAAGAACCAAGGCAAGGCTTCACTTCGGCCTTCTTCATAGACCATATTTGAGTAAAAATGAGATTTTGCCATGCATGGGAGAAGCGTGTATGTTCATTATTTCAGACATGTTCAAAATGAAGAAAATCTTCACCATTCATTCTTGGCTTAAGATACAAGCAAAGTGATCTTAAAATCCTAGCCCTTGGTTGTTCATGAGTGAATTAAAGCCCTAGCATGGGAGATCACACGTGCATTATGGCCATGGGAGCTTAATTTGCATTTTTGCAATTGGCATGATATCTCACTAATCATGATTAGTACATGGCTAATATGATTATCAGTGTGATTAGCAAGGAGTATAAATAGTGAAACCCTAATCATAACTGCCATAACAACCAATTTCAGATCTAGAATTCAAGAACTCTCTCAAAACTCTCTCTCTTCGAATTTGATTTTTTTCCACACAAGCCTCAAATATTATTACATATTCTTGATCCTCATGCTTCACTGATCAAGAATCATCCATTGTTTGGTGCCATACCTCAAGAATTCGAGCAGTCCAAGCACATTCTCAAGTTGATCGGATTTGGAAATTGAAGCATATTCAAGTGGTTTCAGCCATTGCTTTTTGCACAAAGCTTCAAAGGAAGTTCAAGGAGGTTGATCTGGAGCAGTAGAGCTTGAGAGATCGCGGTTTCAGAGGTCTTCAATTTCAGGTGACTCGAATTTCACTTTCTCCTTTTGCTGTTTTTAAGTTATATAATGGTAGATCGTGTTGTGTAGATCATGTACATATGATTAGAATTGAGTTTGAGTGAGTATTGAGGATGTTAGGTTGACTGGAAGTTTGGATCTAGAAATTTCTTCTCTTCGATTTGCCAAATCTAGGAAGAATTAGGAGAAGCTAATAGCATATTTGGATTCAGCGTGGAAAGACGAGTGGAATGATGTAGGTTTGGTGAAATTCTGGAAAAAATTTGGGTGGCGCCGTCGTGGGAGCCACCGCGTGTCTCGCCGGAGAAGACGACCGGAGCAGAGCTCCGGCGTCTGTGTTGGCTTAGGGTTTGGCTGAGTTGGATCCATGTGGCTGCATGCGTGGAAGGTTGATTGGTGGAGAGTGTTTTGACTGAAGCCACGCATGCATGGAATGGTGATTGGGATGCTGACTGGTTTAATGAAACGCTGCGTTTCATCCGTTTGAACGTGGACCGTAGATCACATAAGCGCGCCAGATCCTGTGGCTGGCGTTTTTTCTGAGTTTATTCAAATAGTTTATTTCCCTCCATTTCCATTTGATAATTCAATTATTTTTGGTCATTTTGTTTAATTCATAAAAAAAATCCAAAAATTGTCCAAATGCGTCCCATTTTTTTTCATAGTTTTCTACTGATGTCTACTTTTTTATGGTGTTAATTTCAAGAATTGTTGATGTCTGGATTTTTATATGGGAATTTTTGAAGCAATATTGTGCAAAATTGATCTAGTACATTCAATGCATTGTGAAATCCTCAATTTTGGACATTTTGATCCACTCTTTTGCATACATTACATTCATATATGACATGAATTATTGGTCACTGGTTTGGAATTTTTCTCACATGTTATCATCATTTTTGACACATGGAGAAAAATGTGACAATTTGTGTCACATTTTTGACATTGAATTGGTGCATTTTTGTTCACATAGCATTTGCATCATTCTGGACTTGATCTTTTGCATATTGAACATTCATGGCATAAAGAACTTATACAAAAAATACCAAAGTCATTGCATTCATTTCCGATTTGATATGAATTTTCTAAATTGGAAGTTCATTTTGTGCATATTTTTGATCATTCCATTACATAGACCAGTTGAGGCACTTGATTATTGATTTGATGCTGGTCCTTTTGAGGACATTGGAGGGAGTGTTTGAAGGTGTGATGTGCAAAAGGATGGGTCCTGGATTGGTCATTTGGTTAGGTTTTGAGTCTTGTACATAAACTAACTTTGTTTTGTTGTTTCAGGTGGATACTCATCATTGTTGATTGGGTTTGTTCTCACCTTGTGAGATACAAATGGATTGAGTTCTGACCTATTTTTGTTTTGTAGGGTTTTAATTGATGTGGTGAGCTCATGAGCTTGTTTGAGTGCTAGGGCACTAATGCATTGAATTGTGTAACTATTAGAGGGTTTCACTGCTTGTTTTCTGGTTTTATGATTGAAGTACTAACTGTTTAGTCTTTGTACAGGTACCTTAGTTGCTTACTTGCTTTAGCTCTTGCTTGAGCATTGGATTATGGTTGACACACCACTCGGGTAGTTAGCTTCTTACTTCATGTAGTCTGAAGTCCTGTCACCTTTTTGGCAGGCGTTTTGCTGGCAAGTCCTCCTTCAGAGGCTCTGTTTGTGTTTGTTTAAAATTGTGCCCAAAGACCTCCAAGAAGAGGCATGTGATATTTGATAAGACCTCCAAGAGTTGAGGCAATTGACGGATAAAAGGGATTAGTAGCCAATCCCCCGTTATTCAGTGTGTCGTTCTTTATGCTCGCACTACGTGCTGATGCTTCTGAACATGTGCTCCAAATATTTTGTCCAGAGTCTGTCAAGTGGAAAAGGATCCCACTTTCTGGATCCCCACGCTTTCTGTGTCATAAGCTCACCCTGGCTAGGGTTAAGAGCTATGAGGTCTCACCCTCATTACCATTTTGATCTGCTCACCCTGACGTTCAATGTCAGTGGTTAAGAGCCCATTTGATTACCCTTACAGTTTGGCTTGTTTGTCGAGGTTGATATGACCCCTCTTGACTAAAGTCCACCCGTTGTTTGGGACTCTTGTATGGATATAGTGTGTGATGCTTGTTCACTTGTGATGGTGTGGTTATTTTCTTTCCTCTTCTCATCTCCTTTTTTGTAGGAGTCGTACGATTAACTTCTGAGGGAGTTGAACGTATGTAGAGTTTAGGCTTGAGTTGACTCGCTTCCTGTGTGAGTTAAGTTCTTGTTAGAGACCTCAACTTAGGGATGTTGATTGCATGACAACTATTAGGCTCGAGTTTCAGTCTCCCTATTAGTTTGTTGTTTCCCCAGTCTCTGGTTAAGAGAGTGCTTTACCCCTGGTAAGGGGAACTACGTCGCCCTGATTCTCATACCAGATGAGATACGTAGGCAGGAGGTTGAGAGAAATCTCTCCGGGCACCCTTTTCTTTGTTTTGTGTGTGTTCATCCTTTCTTGGATTTGTTTGTGTTCACCCTTTTCGTTGTTTTGGTGTAAGTACCCGTTTGTTCAGCGTGTGTATGTTGTCTGTTCATACCTTGGGAGATTTCTTCTGTTGTTACTTGGGGGTTCATTTGGGGTTCATCTTTGGGGTTCATTTATGACGATGTTTATTCATTCGGGGTTCATATTGGGATTCATTTGTGATGATTGTTATTCCTATTGGGGTTCATTTGTGATGATTGTTATTCATTTGGGTTTCATCTCGGGGTTCATTTGTGAGGATTGTTATTCATTTGGGGTTCATCTCGGGGTTCATTTGTGATGATTGATGTTGACTTGGGGTTCATATTGGGGTTCACCTTCGGGGTTCATTTGTGATGAGTGTTATTCGTAATGTGGTTCATCTTTGGGGTTCATTTGTGACGATTGTTAGGCATATTGGGGTTCATCTTTGGGGTTCATTTGTGACGATTCTTATGCATATTGGGGTTCATCTTTGGGGTTCATATTGGGGTTCATCTTTGAGGTTCAGTTGTGATGATTGTTAATACTTGGGGTTCATATTCGGGTTTCATTTGTGACGATTGTTTTTCATATCGGGGTTCATGTTGGGGTTCACTTGTGGTGACTGGTTCCACGTATCGGGGTTTATTCCGGATATTCGGTTACTTTGTTGGGGTTCGTCTTGATAACCTTTTTCTTTGGTGTACGTTGGTTAGCATTTGTTGTTGTTAGGAGTCAGGTGTAAGTCCATGTATTGGCATTTTGTTTCCTTTTGTTTGGTTATTGTTGGGAGTCGGATGTAAGTCCAGGTATTGGCATTCTGTTTCCTGTTGTTTGTTATTGTTGGGAGTCGGGTGTAAGTCCATGTATTGGCATTCTGTTTCCTTTTGGGTGTTCTTTCGACGTCTCAGCGTCCCTTTTTGGTATCTTGTTTCAGCGTGCGTTAGCCGAGCTACGAGTGCTCCGATTCTCCTCTGGATAGAGAAGATACGTAGGCATAGGACGCGATGTCCTAGCGAGCATGTCCCCTTTTCTCGAACTACGTTGACTCTGATGTTTGTCTCTGACAAACTACGTAGGCCCAGGATGCGACATCCTACCGAGTCCACTTCCTCCGTTTTCTTTCTCTTCCCCACCTGTTTATTGTTCCAGTTTATGCAGTTTCTTTGAGCAGTTTATTGGCAACCTTTTCTTTTCCTTTGAGCTATCTTTTGAGCGTGGATCCCGTCGAGTACGGCGGACGTGAGGGGTGCTAACACCTTCCCCTTGTGTAACCGACTCCCGTACCTTGTAATCTCTGGTCGTAAGACCGTTCCTTTCCCTTTCTTAGGTTAGTCCTGCACTCCCTTTCCTTCATAGGATGAATAGCGTCGGTGGCGGCTCTGTATTTTCCCCGCCGGTTGTTTTTCGCGTTGCGACAGTGTGCTGTTTTCTGAAGCCCTCATGCTTGAGGCAGGCCAGTGGTGGTCTTAATTTTGCAAATCGTGCCATTTCAGTTCATGTACCATGATCTTCAAGCTCATGTTTCTCTTTAAATAGGAAATGTGAGGATGATCCATGGTTATAGGGGTGATGTACATCACCTCAGCTTCATTTTGATACCTTCATTTTTCATTTTCATTGAGGTTTGATTTCCTGCACGTGGTGGTCGGATCTGGTTAGATCGCCGGAGAAGATGGTGGTTTCCACCACCATCCCCACATGGTAGCTTTAGGACCATTGGATGATGTTGAAACGTTTTAAACCTAGCCTTTCATTATGTTGACTCATTTAAATGCAAAGTGTAGCGCGCTTGACTCAAGTGTTTCATGTATCCGCGCCTTAGAACCACATGATCATTGCCACGTCAATTAATGAAACCATCTGAGGGCGCTGGATTTTCCTGATTTTCTTATTTTTATTTTAATTTCATTTAATTCCTTTTATTTTCAAAAATTCATAAATATTTTATTTGAAGTCACAAAAATATGAGAGCAATGCCAAAAAATTTCTTGAAAAATCTAGTTTCATATTTTGATTTTTAATTATTTTTGTGACTTCATTTAATATTTTTTATGAATTATTTGATTTTTAATAGTTTTAATTCATTTTTAATTACTTTCTGATATTTGAAAAATCCAAAAATATTTTCCAAACACCTATGGATCATGATAAGTCAATGAAAAATAGTCTCATCAATTTCTTAATTGATTTGAGATTTTAATTCATATTGTGTTATTTTTCATTATTTTGAATTGTTTTAAAATAGTTTCTGATTTCAAAAATTGTTGAAAATTTTTGTCAAAGTTTGTTTGACCATGTTAGACCTATGAGAATTTAATTGGACTTGTTGAAGTTGATTTGAATTAAATTTGAGGTTTGACCATATTTTGTTCATTTTATTTTTGCATTTTATTTTAATTCAAAAATTACCAAAAAAATATGTTTGACTTGTTGACTTGCAATCTTCATTTCTTTTCTGTTTAGCATTGTTTGATGATGATTTGGTTCACTTTTGACCAATTGAGTTTGACACTTGAATTATCTTTCTATCCATTTCATCTTCATCCCATTCTTTTTCTATTTTGGCCAATGAGTTAATGTCTTATGGTTGATCTTGACAAATGAGAGGTTTAACCTTCTTTGATCCAAACCAAACTCAACTTGATCCATGATAAAGTGAGTTGTTTTGTGTCCAAGATAGGTTGCTTCTTGGTCAAGCAAAAAACCTAAAGTCCATACAAGGCATTTCCCCTTTTGTTTTGGCATGGCAAGTTTTAGGAACTTGGCTTACTAGTCATGATCTCTAACTTGTGTTTATTTGCCTATAGTTTTATTGACCGGCCTCAGATAGGTGTGACTACTACATTAGTCCACTTACGATTGCTTAACATAGCGCTACATTGTCTTATGACAAACTAACATAACTTCACTAATTACTAACTTTAATTTGAGCATTTATTTTCTTGTAATTTACTTTAATGCAATTTATTTCTTGCTCATTTTTTCATATTGCTTTTCATTTTCCTCACTTGAGCACATATTTTATGTTTATGTCATTTTCCCTTTGCTCATTTGAGCTCATTATTGTATATAAATATATTGTTGTCTTGTGTTAGTTTTGTGTTTGTTTGTGTGAACCAAATGGAAAAAGGAGAAAGGACCTAGAATTAGGATATACCCATGCTTAAAGGAGTTCAAGAGTAATTAGGCCTCATGCCTTTAGAATGCTGAATTTGTGGAAGAGCAACTAGGCCTCATGCCTTTAGAATGCTAAATTTCAAAGTTGACTTCAAAGGACTTCCTTTCCAAAACTCATTCTTTGTACATTCCTCTTATTGTGTTGTGAACTTTTTGATGTTTGCTCTTGTGTGATAGGGATTCCATATTGAGATAGTAAAGAGGACCATTGTGATGAGTAGCCAAGTTAAGAGAGACAAGCCAAATGGAGATCCTAGGAGCTTGAATCTAATTTGTGTGATTACTTATTTGTTTTCTAAGTCCAAAGGAAATGAGCATCTTGAATCATCTTTATGATTTCAAGAAAAGGAACTCCAAGGATTTTATCTTCTCTCTTATCTTTGTATGCTTTAGGACTAACCCTTCTCTTCTTCTCCTCACTCTAACCCAAGCCAAATCTTTTTCTTGCAAACTTTGACATTGCTTTCAAATTAGAAACCTAGGCCTTATGCCTTTGACTTTTCAAAATCTTTTCATTAATACTCATTGTGAATGAATCTTAACCATACTTTGACTTCATTTTGTAAATAAATCTAACTTGTAAATACAACTCACTTCAAGTTTTTTGTGGTTCCAATGGCCATCTTTGTTAGAATCTTTTCATAAACATTAGTCATAGGTTTGAGTTATCATAGTGGTTGATGTAAATCTCACCTCATCCTTAGTGATTGGATTATAAGTCTTCCATACTTATTATAGGGTTAACCCCTCACTATTATGTTGAAGCTCTCCTCACATGGTGGATTGTTGGTTTAGGTTGAGTTTTCTCCCTTTGATAACAAAAGACCTTAAGGCTTTTGGTCAAATCAATTCACCAATCTTTGAGATATTTACCCTGAACTAAGAGGTTTTGATCCTCCTTTGTGATGGTACGTAGGCAATGGGTTCATCCATTCAAACAACAAAATTTGTAAATATAATCTATTCTCTTCTCATTACTCCAATCTTTTGTATAAATCTTTTTACAAATACCAACCTACAACACATATTTTCCAAAAGGGGTCCCTTAGAGTACTAAGGATATTTTGGGTGCGTAAAACCTTCCCATTTCATAACCAACCCCCTTATCCAGATCTTTGACATTTTTATTAGTTTTTGATTTGATAAAACTTCTTACTTGGCTTTTGTTCTCTTTTTAGCCTTTCCTTTGGACAAATAAAAGTGCGGTGGCGACTCGAATTGTATGTTTATTTTTGGTTTAGTCAATAAACCTAAAGGTAACGAAAAACCCCGTTACACACTCATTATCGGTTGATGTTTTGTTGAGTATTCTTCTATTGATAACAAAAGATCTTTAAGCTTTTGTTAAAATCAATCCACCAATCTTTGAAATTTTTATCATGAACTACGAGGTTTTGATCCCTCAATTTTATGTTGGTACGTAGGCATAAGATCGAAGGTCTTGTCAAACACAAAAATATAATAAATGAATTCTTTTCTCATCCCCCATTCAATTTTTTTAGCAAACAACTTTTCAACTAAAACACTTACACACAAAAAGGGCTTCCTATGAGTACCTAGGACACTTTGGGTGTTAATACCTTTCCTCTGTGCAACCAACACCCTTACCTGTAATCTTTGACATTTTACTAGTTTTGATTTGAAAACTTCTTATCTTTGGGTTTGTTCGTACTTTTTCCCTTTTCCTTTGGAAACAATAAAAGCGTGGTGGCGACTCTGGTTTTATTGACGTTGAGTTAACCAATAGCTCAGTGGTCATGAATTTACCACTACAGTGGTTAATCCTTTTTTTTCTGTTTCCTTAGAAAGTTAGGGCATTCTGGTGTAATGTGTCAATAGCCTTCACATTCAAAATACTAATTAACCTTCCCATTATTGGGTTCTTCTTCATTCTTGTCTTTGTCCTGAGGAATGATGTTGGACCTCTTGTCTGGGACATTGGTCTTCCATTTCCTGTCCAAATAATTCAAGGTTTTGTTGAACTTTTTCCCAAGAAGAGCAATATCATCTGCCAAGCTATATTCTTTTACACCTTGACTTCCACCTTCCTTAGTGTTGGATACAAAGGTTATACATTTGTTCTTGTTTTCTGACCTCTCATTGATGAACATCTCAAAGGTTCTTAGGGAACTAATGAGTTCATCAATCTTTATACTACTTAGGTCCCGAGCTTCTTCAATAACAATCACTTTCATATCAAACCTCTCAGGTAGTGATCTGAGAATCTTTTTGGCAAGCTTTTGTGTAGAAATCTTTTCACCTAAGGCAAAGGATGTGTTGGAAATGTCACACAATCTGATGTGAAACTCACTCACGGTTTCATCTTCATTCATCCTCGCGTTCTCAAATTTTGTTGTTAAGAGCTACAACCTTGACATAAGAACCTTGGATGTGCCTTCATGTGTAGTTTTTAAGAATCTCTTATGCTTCTTTAGCTTCTGAACATGTGTCGATCGACACAAACATGTTCTTGTCCACACCATTGAAAATCATATTCAATTCCTTGGAGTTCCCAAGGGCTTCATCATCTTCAGCATCAGTTCAGTTAGCCTCATGTTTTAGGCTAGTTTTTCCATCTTCAAAGGTAATCATTGGATGTTTCCATCCCTTGATCACAACTTTCCATGCTTTGTATCTCGAGGATTTGAGAAAAGCCATCTTTATCACCTTTCAATAATCATAATTTATGCCATCCAAGACAGATGATTTGTTGAGTGATCCTCTATCTTTAATTGTCTCCTTTTGAGCATAATTTATCTTCCCTGGAGCTCAACCATCAGGCTAGGGTGTCTGCTCTGATGCCAATTGGAATTTTGTTCCTTAGGGGATAGATGTCGAACACGATGCTCCAACAACAGGTACGATAACATACACCATAACCAATACACTAACTAGTAATAGATGGTGGAGAAAAAAAGCAATAAAGGACACAATCAATTATTTACCCAATTCGGTGAAACTACACCTACATCTAGGGGGCCGAGTCCATAACCCAAGAAAGGAAATTCTTAGTAGTTTAGTACATTTAGACTTACAAGCAACAACAAACCTTATGTTATTTAATGCCTCTCACTAAGATTACCCAATAACTTTCTATTTAGAGTCTCCATGTAAATATGAGAACATACTCACTTTCTTCTCTTCTATAAAATCAGTGACAGGGGCAAACAACCACTAAACGCTAGTGATCAACTTTGATCTTCACAAGATGAAAGAATGTTGAATATTACAACTCAACTAGACAAATCTTTTATGCCAAGTTACTGAAATATATAGGCGTGCATTAACAATATTTATTATAACTCAACTAGACAAACCTTATATGTCAAGTTACTGAAACATAGATGTGTACATAAAGATTCTATATTAATCCTATTAGGGCATTAGCGTGAATGCACGACACAAAATCTAACACTCTAAGATCTTCAATGTGAATGCTTTCTTTCTAATGTAGGTTTGAGCTCCTTATATAGCAAAATTACTATGGGCTTTTCTCCTAGGATTATATCTTTGAATTCGTCCAGAATTAATGCAGAACCTGTTGCATATTTGATTTGCTCCGTGAATATCTCCAACAAGATATGATTTGTTTTAATTTAAATCCAAATTAAACTACATCCAACTGTCAAACAAATCAACTAATCATGTTGTTAAATCAATAGTAATAAAATATTTAACAAATCTTTTACAGAACATACTCCAAAACACAACATTTTGAGGTCTGTTACACAAGGCCCAAATGTCGTACCAACATGCTAAAACATCACGCCTAATATGTATCCTTTCTGCAGCTTCATACAACTTTAGCAAGATAGATCCATCTTGAATACTTGGACACTTCTTTAAATCATTGTGTTTGTTAAAATGTGGCCAAATCAAATGGTCAATCCAATAGGAACAACAAGCAACAAAACTATAACCATTAAGGTAGCAAAGACATGCAACTTCAGTTTGGTGAGAATCTAATATATATATATATATATATATATATATATATATATATATATATATATATATATATATATATATATATATATATATATATATATATATATATATATATATATATATATATATATATATATATATATATATATATATATATATATATATATATATATATATATATATATATATATATATATATATATATATAAACATGCAAACTATTAGGGCTATAATCTTGAGTGTGTTTTATTAAGCAACGTGATGAATTAGTCGATGTCTATGGTTAAGGAACCACATCTTTTTTCGAGGCTAACATCTCGATTATGACTTTTATTTCATTATTTGGCAACACAATTCGTCATTAATTATTGATTATGACTTTTATTACAGTACTCCATTTTGGCAACACAATTCGTGATTAATTATTGAAAATATATAAAGACACTATGAAATCACCTCTATGATTTAATATATGTTTGACTTTGTCAATCTCTATCTAATTTTTCTTATGCATTTCATGTGACGGGAGAAGAGTGGACCGATGTCTCTTAATATTATATGAACTTGGATCATAATGTTATATGAGGCCAATTTTATCAAAATTTATTATTATTTTGAGTTATAATTTTATATTCAAATGGCCCAAAAAGAACACAACCGACATAAAAAAGAAATTTCAACTGGTCTAGGGACTATAACCTCACTTGTATTACTCCATCCCTTCCTTTTTAAGTATTTTTTTTTTTGAAAAAGTTTTGTTCTTTATTAAGTGTCATTTACAAAATTTAATGTAGTATTAATTGTATTTTGTCAAAATTATTCTTAAATAATTATTCTTATTAAGAATATTATAGATAAAATGAGAATTGTTGTTAAAAAATTAAAAATAATAATTAACTTTCTTTATATACGTAAAAAAAAGATTAAAATAATAACATTTAAAAGGAAACGGAAGAAGTATCAATTATGAATCTTCTTGAGAGAATGGAAAAATGATGAATTCATTATTATTTAAATTAAATCTATAATTCACGGATCAATTTAGACGACCTTCAGGCCAAAAATAATTAATATAGCGTCAATCCTTTTTCCATTAGAATCATGGTAGTGATAACTACACTTGATACATTAATATAGAAAACATGCAGTGTTTTGGAACAAAGTGAGTAATACATTTCATTTAAGTTTTTAACTTTATTTTACTTTAAACTATATGCCCAATTATACCCTTAATGTTTCTTTACATATATATATCAACATACTCATTCCTACTATTATTGTACCATCACTTTCCCTTAGAGAATTATCCCCCAAACAGAAACATTACCCCCAACAAACAACTCTTAATTAATACCCCTAAACACTCGACAATTTCTACATAATCCACATCATACAACATGCCCATTTTTACTCCTAGTATCTACATATCTACTACTCCATCTTCATTATTTTAAGACGAACTAAGAAATCCTCTTGAAAGCAACACAACACACTTTTGACATAATTGGCTACATCCCTCATCCCTCATCAAGATCAC
This sequence comes from Lathyrus oleraceus, assembly GCF_024323335.1. Lineage (NCBI taxonomy): Eukaryota > Viridiplantae > Streptophyta > Magnoliopsida > Fabales > Fabaceae > Lathyrus > Lathyrus oleraceus. The sequence continues at coordinate 408,645,605 of NC_066580.1, forward strand.
GATATAGAATTGAGAATTTCATAATTAATTTTCGAAAGCAATAAATCCATATGTCTAGTATCTTTACCAAATTTAATTCCAAATTTTCAAACAGTATCACTTTTGTTTGATTTGTTTAATCCATAGTTGTGTGGTCCCCATATGAAATTGACACCCTTGGATTGGATCCACCGGTTTCAGTGTCGAAATAAATCAATAAATACAACTCACTCCATTCTCCATCTGGCCCCATCACTATTTACACCACCATGCAAATCTAAATCGTATGATTATTTATGGGTCCCATTATTTTTTTTCTTTCACTTCTAATATTCGATCTATTAAATCAATTCTAACATCAAATTATTTCAATCTCTTCGATTTCCTTTTTACTAAATTCAGTTAATATTATATTTATCAAATTCACTAATCTGATTTAGAGTCGGTTTTAATATCGAATGATTTTAGCGGTCCTTTTTACAAAATTCAGCGCCAAACCAATTAACTATATTGGTTATGGGTCCCACTAATTTTAAATCAACGGTTGCGATCCTTTTGACCCTACTTCTACTCATGACTTCTGATTCTTTTCCTTTAACGCTTCTACTACTAGTATTCTATTGCAAGTCAATATTAATTTCTCTCTCTGGAGCTTCCAAGGTGAAACTTTCCCTATAAGTAAACCACGCCCAACAAAGCGCGTGTTTTACACCCTAACTGAAAGAGCTTGCAAATCTTTTTCACTCGCTGGAGAGCGTGAGGTAGAGTAGTTGAGAGAATTAAAAAGGTTTGACTTATCGTAAAACAAAGGGGTGTGGAAAACGCAACGCATAGAAACACCAATTAAACATTGCCACGTGGAATGTAACAGCCGGTGTAGTTAGTTGTGCTGATCGGTTTTCTGTCTACCTACATTTACCACTCACAGTAAAATATTAAATTCACCTATTTATTACCTCAATATTTTAATTAATTAATAACATTGTTAAAACGTGATTTTTTTATACTTATAGAACAAATTTACGGTATAGAATTTATAATAAAACCATTTGATTATAGGAGAGAGTAACATAAATAAATTCTAGGATAAGGTAAAGAAACAAACGTAAGAAAAGGGACCATTTCCTCATATTGTGTCTCAGTGTGTGTGAACTGAAACAAGATCTTCAAAAAGCAATACTATCCTTTCATTTTCAAAACCACTTCAGAACCCTCTTCATGGTCCTGCTGGTATAGTAAACCCTCGTATACTACTCTCATACTCTCTTTTTTCTTCACTTTCGTTTTGTTTTTTTCTTACACGTTAAAAACCTAAGAAAGATTCTTCTATACACACTATGTTCCTTTGATACTATCTTAGATTTTGGTTGTTTTTCTGTCTCAGATACTTTGTTTTTTTTAACTATGATATAATAGAATGTTTTTATTGTTGTTGTTGTTTGGATTCTGATACAGGAAAGTTTTTATTTTTTGATGTTAACATCAGGTTTGGTTCAATTGAAGTAAAAAAAGAAAAAACAGTGTGTGCAGTTTAGTTAAGAAAAATGTTTGGTGATTGTCAAGTTATGTCAACAATGGGAGGAGGAAATGTAGTAACAAACTCAGAATCTCTCTTCTCTTCTCCGATCCACAACCCTAACTTCAACTTCATGCCAAACATGCCTTTTCAACCTTTTTCTTCCTCCATGGTAAACCTTATCACTTGTTTATTTTTTTTATTTTTTTTTGTGTGTGTGTGTGACAACATCATTGTTGGTTTTGTTTTGTCTTCATTTTTGTCGACATGTTTGAACAGAAAGAAGAAGATGGAATGTTGAGAGGGAAGGAAGAGATAATGGATCAAAGTGGTTCAGGTAGTGAACAAGTTGAAGACAAGTCAGGAAATGAACAAGAGATCAACAATGAAGAACAACAACAAGCTGCAAAGAAGAAACGTTATCATAGACACACTGTTCGTCAGATCCAAGAAATGGAAGCGTATAACAACCATCTCTCTATCTTTATATTTTTGTTAGATCTTTCATTCTCCATTATTTCAACTTTCTCACATACACACACAATATCATGGAAAAACCATGACCAAATATGGTTATTGCACATAATAATAACTATGATAATGTTTTAAAACCCTAGACAAGAGTTTAAGGTTGATTTTTTGCATGTAAAATATATATATATATATATATATATGCAGTTTGTTCAAGGAATGTCCACACCCAGATGATAAACAAAGAATGAAACTAAGCCATGATTTAGGACTGAAACCACGCCAGGTTAAATTCTGGTTTCAGAATCGTCGAACTCAGATGAAGGTACGCAATCAAGGGTTTAAACTTTAATCGTACTACAAACAAAGCTTTTAATTAAAACCTTTCCATTAACAACGTTTGTTCTTCTTTTCCTTCTTCTATCAAACCTTTGACGAAATGAATGAAACAAACTTAAATAAAAAACCCTAAACTAATAGTAGTACAAGTATTGAATTTAACGTATCACGTTTCCCAAAAAAAACGCGTTTTCTTTCAGTTTTTGCATTAAAGTTCTTGAGTCGTGAACAAGAAAAAAGAGTTTTGATAAATGGTGTTATTGGTGTTGTCCATTATTACAGTCTGTATTCCATTAAAGCAATGCATTAAACTTCACCTGTCACTTGTGGTCTCCAAAGACTAGTCATATTTATTGCTATATATCATCATTACTAGGGTTACATTACATAAGAGTTCTTCGTTTCTTCATTAATTTTTCCAAACAATTTATTTATTGTTATTCTTTGAATAGAAACGTATCATTATCATAATTACTATACCTGTAAACATACGGTTTGATTAATTAATTATAGGCACAACAAGATCGTTCAGATAATGTGATACTTAGAGCAGAAAATGAAGGTTTGAAGAATGAGAACTATAGGTTACAAGCTGCTTTACGTAATATTATCTGTCCTAACTGTGGTGGGCCATGTATAATGGGCCCTGATTTGGGCCTTGATGACCATCAACTTCGAATTGAAAATGCTCGTTTAAGAGAAGAGGTATATGCTTTTTCTTTTTGTTACAAAACTTTAAGGAAAGAAAAAAAATGTATTATTTGATTTTGAGTGTATGAATATTTTGCAGCTAGAACGTGTTTGTTGTATAACATCAAGATACACTGGTCGTTCACTCCAAACAATGGCACCACCTTCATCTCTTATGCAACCGTCACTAGATTTGGACATGAACATTTATCCAACAAGACACTTTGTTGATCAAATTTCACCATGCACAGAAATGATTCCTGTCCCTATGTTACAGTCTGAATCTTCACATTTTCAAGAGGGTGGTCTTTTATTAATGGAAGATGAGAAATCACTTGCTATGGAGCTTGCAGTTTCTTCTATGACTGAGCTTGTTAAGATGTGTCAAATGAATGAACCGCTTTGGATTCGGAACGGCGAGAATGAAAGGGAAGTGCTTAATTTTGATGAGCATGCTAGGATTTTTCAATGGCCTTTGAATCTTAAGCAGAGAAGTGAGTTGAGGACAGAAGCTACACGCGATAGTGCTGTTGTTATTATGAATAGTGTCACTCTTGTTGATGCTTTTCTTGATGCTGTAAGTTTTTATTTTGTTTAACTTCTGTATTCATAATCATTTCAATTTGTTTCTTATGAATTTTGTGTTGTTTTAATTTTTTAATTTTAGCAAAAATGGATGGAGTTGTTTCCAACAATAGTTGCTAGAGCAAGAACTGTCCAAATTATAGCTTCTGGTGCTTCTGGTCATGCAAATGGGACTCTTCAGCTGGTACGTGTCATAATGCATTTATATGTTTTCATAGGAATATTTAGTGTATGGAATTTTTCGTACTTGAATCCGTTCATGTCTGTATCATGCGTTGTGTCTGATGTTCGTGTTTGAGAAAGGTCTTAGAAAAAAGTACTATTTGAATAAATAATGAACACTAATATATGGCATATGTTTCTAACAGATGCATGCAGAATTTCAAGTTCTTTCTCCATTGGTGTCCACTAGAGAGACTCATTTTCTTCGATACTGTCAGCAAAATGCGGAGGAAGGAACCTGGGCCATTGTTGATTTTCCCGTTGACAGCTTTCAGCAAAACTTTCATCATTCATATCCCAAATACTGCAGAAGGTCTTCTGGCTGTGTGATTCAAGACATGCCAAATGGCTATTCAAGGGTAAGATGATTAGTCCTATTTTAAATATGTTATTGCCCATATAATTAATCATTTTTTCGGTCTTACGTTAATTTTAATCATGTATGCAGGTAACATGGGTTGAGCATGCAAAAGTTATAGAGAAACCTGTTCATCAAATATTCAGTAACTATGTGTATAGTGGAATGGCATTTGGTGCACAACGTTGGTTAGGAGTTTTGCAGAGACAATGTGAAAGGGTTGCGAGTCAAATGGCTAGAAACATATCTGATCTTGGAGGTTTTATTTAGAAAAAATTCTTTTAACCATAGTATCCGGCGACTAAACCGATTTTATATTTGACATTTTATTTTTGGACTGCAGTGATACCTTCTCCGGAGGCGCGCAAGAACTTGATGAAACTAGCTAACAGGATGATAAAAACTTTTAGTCTTAACATGACTACTTGTGGTGGTCAATCATGGACTGCTATATCAGATTCACCAGAAGACACTGTTAGAATCACAACTAGGAAAATCACTGAGCCTGGCCAACCTAATGGCGTGATTCTCGCCGCTGTTTCAACCACTTGGCTTCCTTATTCTCATACCAAGGTCTTTGATCTTCTCCGAGACGAACGCCACAGATCTCAGGTACCGCAAAATATTCATCACCACACCATCCTTAATATTGCAGAGAAATGCTCGAATAATTCAATTCAAACTCTTGATTATAATTTTTGTGTGCAGATGGATGCTCTTTCTAATGGGAACTCATTGAATGAAGTGGCCCATATTGCAAATGGGTCACATCCAGGAAACTGCATTTCGCTTCTTCGCATAAATGTGACATAACGTTTTCTAAATAAACTAGTTTCACTCTTATCGAATTGAGCGAGTTTTGATTTGAGGTAAAGAAATCATATATGATTTTGTTACACATGCAGGTAGCAAGTAACTCATCACAGAATGTAGAGCTAATGCTGCAAGAGAGTTGCACAGATCAATCAGGAAGCTTAGTAGTCTACACCACAATCGATGTCGATTCAATCCAGCTAGCCATGAGTGGTGAAGACCCTTCATGCATTGCACTTCTTCCACAAGGGTTCATGATAGTGCCAATGGTTTCATCAAATACTGACACATCAAGTCTTGGTGGAAACTCATCTGATCAAGGAACACCATCATCAACCACTACTACTAATGCTGCTGCTGCTGCTGCTAACTCAGGTTGTCTTCTTATCATGGGAATGCAAGTTCTAGCAAGCACAATTCCTTCTGCAAAGCTTAACCTTTCAAGTGTCACAGCAATCAATAACCACCTCTGCAACACCCTGCACCAAATTGAAAGTGCTCTTTGTAGCACCACTAACATCAATTGCTTTGTTGGGTCTTGCAATGAACCAACCACTAGTGCACCTCCCAAGTAGTGTGAACACCTACCTAGTCCAAGTCTTTTAAATTGTTCTTCCTTCCACCCTTTTGGATTATGGATTTGTAGTAATGGTTAAACAATATTGTACGAAAAAGTTGAATTAGCAACGGAAATTATTGACGAAAGAATATGAAATCCGTTTCTCTGTCACGTAGTCTAATGACAAGTGAATTAGAGATGGATTTTATTAGTTTTCGTCTCAAATTTCCATTGCTAATTTAATTTTTTTCTAACTATGAGAACATGAAATGTAGGAGTTTCACAAACATGGTTAGAGTAGTTAGTGAAGGAGGTAGGGTATGAGTGTTTTTAAATAAAGATGTTGAAGGTGTAGCAGAACTAATTTGTGTGTGTTTTGTAGGGGAGTGAGAGTGTGGTAATTAACATTGAGAAATGGTATTGATATGTTTGAGGAGGGTAGAGGGACTGAGGGAGTCAAGAGCGCACCAGATAATACCTTTTGTTTTCTAGTAAGACCATCTATCATCTTGATGGCGATGGTCTCACTAGTTAGTATAGGTGGTGTGGTTCGGGTATTGACTCCTGCTTCTATGTTAGCCTCTACTATTAATTTCAATGTTTATGATCTTGTAACTTAATTCAAACTTTCATGTGTTTTGTTTAGTTTTCCCCTTTATTCTCAATTACTATACTACTCTCCTTTTTGTTTAGATTGGATTTTTAATTTGATTTATAGCTCTTTTTTTTCCGATAATCATCTAAATAATCTTCATTTGCATCAGCACTGAATCAAACTAACAACTTGATAAACAATATATGATCCTGTTATATTGTCAATTTCACACAATAACAATGTAGTCACTAGTTGTTTCTTTGAGCACACTAAGATATTAGTGTAAATCTGAATAATTATCCATTAGTACTATTTCTTTGAATATTATCTCAAGACCAATCAGCATCAAAATGTTCTTTTTGTGCTTGTTTGAAATGATTTGATAGCCAGAAGGTGCGATCAATCTTTTCCTCTTCCAAATACATTTACCCATCTATTTTTTTGAAACAAAATGACTTATTAATAGATTTAAAATGTAGTTTGTTGTTTAAAACACATTTTTGCATTATGTAAAACCCAAACACATTACACAAAATATACATGTTCTATGGTAACTTTTGCAAAGCTTCCTCTCGTTAGAGAATATTATGGACTAGACAAGATCAAAACTAACAGATACTTTTATTCTTTGTGCTGAAATTTTGTTTATTACATTAAAAATATTAGAAGTTGTCCTAATTATATTTTGTAAAGTCTGTCGATTGATATCAAAGGAGTTCTAATCTAAGGTAAGAAATTCACAATAAGAAAAAATGGACATGTTACAGTTTGACGACAAAAGTGATACCTACTAGAAGTATTAATTTGTAATGAGAAACACTTTAATGTTGTGGGAACACCAGAGAGTGAGAAGTCGTAAGAAGCAGTAAAATAGGAAGTATTTGTGCTCTCATATGGTGGCAATTGTGGAGTCGACACCATCTATATATATGGACTTTATTTATTTGATCTTTTGTCCGATCCAGAACAATTTCTCTCAAGCTTACCGTGAGATGTCAAACGGGAAGTATTCCAGAACATGTGTCGGCCTTATAATGCCCACACTCGTATCACTTTGGTTGCCTCCTCGTCTACAAATTTAAATATTTCATGAATATATAACCACACATGCACGTGTAATAGTGTCACTACACAACCTTGAAAACGATTTAAACATATTACGCGTTAAACTAATTACAAAGTCAAAGACAATATTATTAAAAGTCTCATAAACATACACTTACATAAAAATAATAAATTTTCTATCTGATTCAAATCGGTAATGTAAGGAATACAGTGTGGTTACCATATTCGTCCTAAGAGATATGATGATCAATTCTCAATGACCACTGAATAAACACGAGTATACATAATTATTATTTGCTAAAACATAGAAACTAAGTATAATAGATAAACCGTAATTTTTAAATTACTCATGAATTGATAAATGGTGCTAAGTAACACTCCCCCCCCCCCCCCCCCTATTCGTGATGACATGTAATCTTCAATATTTTTTTTGGATTATTCTATGTCCATCGAGTTCTAAATGGATCCAAGATGATATAAATATTCGATTTATTTAATTATACAATAACACAGTAAAGGTTTTAGGTTAAACAAAATTCAAAAAATAAGTGAGGAAATATAAAAACTATAAATGTACCCTAATAGCATATTCAATATATTCTATACTTACTTGCACCAAACTTGTAATATACCTACGTCCAACCATTCATTTCCAAAGAGAAAATCCTTTATATCTTTATGATCATAATAGAAGAGATATGTTTGTGGACAATGTTCTAGCTGAATAGGAACTGTGTCTACAACATCCACAAGTTCTTCGGTCAAAATCCTGACTTCATTTGCAGAAGAAGCAAATATATCATTATGGATATTTGGAGGGGGGCGACCGAACAACTTTTTTTTGTACTAGAATCACGTACAACAATTCTTTCAGGAAATTGATCATCACCATCTTCATTTGTACATTGTTAGATGGTTCCACTGATTCTCTGAATCATAATAATAATAATAGGAACATAAAACAAAATCAATAAAATATATATCATACATTTCAAATAAAACACTATTCTCACATACCGCATACAACTCTTCTAACTTTTCCACGTCTTCCATGCTTTTTTTCTATTTCTCATCTAACTTCTCATCAAAAAATTTCCTTTATTCTTCTAACATCTTCTCAAAATGGTCAATCTTTTCTTTTTGCGTCTTTTCGGTGCTTTTTCTGGATGAACCATATAATAATCTCAGGTCGACACCTTCTCCAACATCACCAACATGCTCACCATGTTCATCTATTCTGATTACTTTTATCAATATATCATGTCGTGGTTATGGAACAAAGGAACCTTTATAGGCCGCCGCAACCAATAAATCTTACACAACATGAGGATATATATATTGTTACTAAAGCAATTTAAATAATACATAACATATATATACACAACAAATCCTACTTACAATTTTCTTAACAACTGCTCTTGAGGCATCTGAGGTGTACTCTCCATTTGGTCTTAGTTGAACCCTCTTCCACTTCTCATGTCGTGACAGTGGAGATGAGTTGCGACCATGACTAATGGAGTTCTCATCTCCCATTTGTTATTTTATTCCACTAATCATTGTTTTCTTAAGTTTCTTGTAACCCCCACGAGACAATCTATGAGGGTATATCTTTTTTTCTCCTTATTTTGTTTTTCTGTTTCACTTTTAGCATATTATAAACATAGTGAAAATATGATTAGTATATATAAATCATAGGCATAAAATTATCAGAAAAATAAGATTAGTACTAACCATGAATTTTTCTGAATGAAGAGACTTCACAAACCTTTTCCAAACCTTCTTCGAAATAAAACAATATCTCACCCATGGACGCACAAGACCAGGCTTAGCTTCGTAATTTAGTCACATGTGAGACGTGACTTAAAGCCCCTTCAACACGTACCATCATAATCGATCCACCTTTTTTTCAAGTTCGAATCATCGGTAAACTAAAAAGTCAACTACATTTACATCAATAAGTATGTATTAGAAATTATAGAAAGTGATACCAAATATATGAAAATTAAAATTAATACTATAACGTCTGTCCAAATGCTATCTTTGACATCCGTTGGTGTTTCTTTCGAATCATCTATCAATATATTGACTTTCCTACATCCAAGGAACGCAATATAACTCTTAAAACCGAAGAAAAATCACCATCATCTACTCTATAAAACACAACAAACACGATCGGAAATTTGCGATCAGAGTTGTGGACTTTTGTTAGTCGAGTCATCATTGTGGCACCTCTTTGTTTTCTTTTCTTTCCGTCTTGAGAATCATTTGTACGAGTTTCTTTTATATAAGTTTCGTCTCTACTAGATGAAAAAGAAGACATATATATGTTCAAAAACACAATAAAAGATTAAATTAATCTTAACCGGACAAATGTGATCGTACACATTCAACAACAACAACAAATACTACTACTACATCAAAATATTAAACAAATGTCTCTAATACACATTCAACAAATAACAACAATAATAAAAAATATTAATCAAATATGATCATACACATTCAACAACAATAACAACAACAAAAGATTAAGCAAATTCCTCTAATACACATTCACCAAATAACAACAACAACAATAACAAAATATTAATCGAATGTGATCATACACATTCAACAACAACAAAACAACACACAACAACAACAACAAAAGATTAAACAAATATCTCTAATACACATTCAACAAATAACAACAACAACAACAACAACAAAATATTAATCAAATGTGATCATACAATTTCAACAATGACAACAACAATAACAACCTTATGTTAGACTATGGCACGGATCTAGAAGGGGGGGTTGAATAGATCCCAATTAAAAACTTGAGTCGGCGCTACCAATTTAAAAGAAAAATTGGTTTTAAAAATTGTTTTAGGTGCGGAAGCGGCCGAGGAAAATTTAGTCTAAAACGAACCGTTATTGGAAAACCGGATATGCGTTAAGCTAATGGATAAGTGATAAATTGAGATACAAGTTACTACACTAATTGCACAATCAATGATATAATTCACTTACTAGCAAGCCTAGTTCCAATGAATCAAAACACCAAATTTAGACTGATGCAAACTTAAGACAATTTTGGCTTAAGCAAATTTACAAACACTTGGTGTGCATAAACACTCCAAGTAATATTTGAGTTGAGTAAGTGATTCAATTTATCCTAGTACAATATAATATTGTACTTAGTATTCAAACAGCAGTTTTAATCACTTACTCAACTTATATCAGCGTTTGGTAAAAATTGCTTAAACTAAAATCACTTAAATTTTAAGCTGAAAAACAGATTATGCAGAAAATTAAAGAAGACGCAGATTTGATGAGGCAGTTCCCCCGCCGTCCTCGCTTCGGGGTACGTCTGCCCTCAATTCTAAAATTAGAATTGAGATATAGATTAGCTATCACCTGTAAGATTTAATCGTTTTTACAAGGATTGCAAAGTATGTAAACAACAGAACTTCCACTGTGTTGAATGATACTTCTTATCCTTGCTCCTTGATTCAAGATGAATCAAGACCTTTGATCGTTGATGTTGGACCTCCGTTTCCTGCCACTCGTTGAGGAACCTTCCGTTCTTCAATCCCTTGGCCCGGCTGATCACGAACACAAATGTATCAAACCCGAATCCTTCACTACACAAACACCGACTCCGCTACTAAACTGATGAAGACGTTCTCTTATCAGCTACCTTCGCTCAGCTGAATGTTAATGAAGGAATTCGTCCAAAAACCCCCAAACACAAACCGGTATTGGAGGATAAAACCCTAATGGTTTTATTCAAGAAAGAACCTGCCAAGACTTCAACTCGAACCCGATTCTCCAATCGCAGCTACGAACCTTATCACCTTCTAACTATCACGAATCACATCAAAAGTTATTGTGTGCAGTTGATGTATTGTGAACTGTTGAAGATGAAGATGATGAATCTTTGACACCTTTTTCACTCTTTCTTGTTTCCTTGAACACTTGAATACAAATTGACAAATGTTAGTTAATAGAAGTGTTTTGACTTCTATATATAGTGACAGACAAAATCAAACAAACATAACAGTATTTCAAATATTTGAAATAACTCAGAAAACTGAGTTGGCGCGCGAACGGTCGACCATAGGTCGGCGTGCGCTGACCCGTGGGGCATGCGCCGACCCTTATGGTCGACTCAAACATTTCATGCGCTGACCCGTGGATAGCATCACTATGCCATGCGCTGACGAGTGGTCGACTCAAGGGGTTTATGCGCCGACCCGTGAGCTATGCGCCGACCCTATGGTCGACGCAAGCAGCTTTGCGCTGACCATCCTCCACTTTAGGTTGAGCTTTGCGCTGACCCGTGAGCTTTGAGCTGACCCCTATGGTCGACTCAAAGCTTTCAAATCTGCAAAGAAAATGTGATTTGTGATTTTCATGCATTTAGTCATGATCACACTTTGTCTACATGTTTTTTGATGATTATAGTAGATTTAGAGGAGCGTAGAAAAGGATATGGTGGGTAATGTGTTGCATTTGTTTGTAGACGTGCATGATGGTCTTTTGTCATCATCGAAACTTGATATCGTATGTTGTATGACACTTTGTCTTTACACCTTAAACATTCAACATCAACAACATAAAAATAAACATCAACAACAATGGCAACTGAAGTTACTGTAGATGCATGGGGGGAAAAGTACATACCAAAAACGTGATGAATAAGTAAAGGAGATTATGTTGTGAGATTCTTCTTGATGAATAAGTAAACATGATGACAGTTCTTGAGCAAAAATGATGATGTTGTCTTCCTCCTCGGCGGTTCGTGCATAAAATGGCAACGACGAACAACGAAAATGAAGATGGTTGATTTGTTCGGTTGAAATTAAATGAACGATGAACGATAAACGTTAGGGTTGAAATCGTGTGTTGTTTCATTAATGATCGATGAATGATAGGGTTGAAATCGTCTCATTTCGTTTCTTAGTGAAAAAATGGCAACTGAAGAGACAAGCTAGTTATATGTATTACTCGAAAATAAACAAGGGATATCACCACGGTCACTTACCACAACCATGGTGATATATAATTTACTTAATGAATTTTATAAAGAAGCGCTAGTTTTTAACCTTTTAAAATATTTTATAAAAAATGAAAAATCTATCACAGCGGTTGATTTAAAAACCCGTAATGATATCACATTTATTTTTTACTTAAAAATAAATAAAAAATAAATGCGTAACTAAAATGTTAAAGAAATAAATTATTTGTTGGCGCTGAGATTCAAACCCATGAAAGGTTGATTATATCACCACGGTTGGACTAACTAACAGTGGTAATATGTTAATAGTTTTTAATTAAAAAATAAAATAAAATGTTGGCGCCTGAGTTTAGAGATGTCACCACATTCCTTCAAAGGACCGTGGTAAGATGGCCGTTGTTATATACACTTTTTGTAGTAGTGATTGTAACTCCGCCAAGAAAATGTGGGACACTATTAAAATGATATATGAAGTTTCTCCAAGTGTCGAACAAGAGTGAATGAACACACAACGAGAAAAATATGAATGTTTCGTTCATAAATGCTTCTCTAAATTTTGAAATGTTGAAAAAAATGTTTGAACCTTCATCACTAACAAATATCTAAGAATTAAGTATCAGAATCAGAAACCTGATCCAATCGTTAAATAAAGAGATGGTAACGTTTACGACTTTCAAGAAAACCCTAAGAAGGAATAAATCGTTGAGAAGTTGAATGAATTAATTCAACTACTAAAAGATGAAGGAATGAGATCAAGTCTAGAATAATCTTTACAGTTTCATCAACAAACTCCCGTGAAAACAAATCAACTCCAGTAATCTCATTTGGAAAAAAAAGTCTCGATAGTTCAACAATCCTTAGAGAATTCAACCTCAACTAAAGTAACTTCATAAAGAAGATAATATGAAGAAGAAGTTTCTTCTAGTGGAACCTTCGAGAAGAAAAAATAAAAAGAATCCCAATGAACAACACACTCAAAGATTCAATATCAAGGAGGAACCTAAAAAAAAATCAACCTTTGGTAGAGCCTTCGAAGAATCTTTGTCTAACAAAGAAGATGAAGTTTTCTTGAAAGCATATTATGAAAAATATGACTATCAAGTAACATAGTTATCTTAATGATTAACTTATACCTTAAATATTATCTTGAGTGTATAAAAAAGAGTAATGAAACGCTTAAGCACGAAATAGATAATATTAGAAACCAAGCTGGAACATGTGAGACTTGTGTCTCGATAAAAAGGAAGTGAAAGATTTGCATGAAACCCTGGGTAAATTTACTAAGGGGAAAGAAAACATTGCCTTTATTCTATTAAGTCAAAAGCCTTTCTTAAATAAAAAGGGATTAGGGTTTAAATCTGGTAGAACACATAGTAAAGGATTTAATAGGAAGAAAGCAAATTGAACTGTTTAAAAAATATGCTCCATGCAATAGATTCAGTCATTTAAAGCCATTTTTTTATAAGTTGAGATGGTCTAAAGATAATAACTTCAGACCTCTTAGAACTACTAACACACTAGGACCCAAGAAAATGTGGGTACCAAAGGTGAAAGCCTAGTGTGTTTGAATGGATGTTTTGAAACTTTAATGAAGCGTTAATGCATGTTAAATGAAGTTTTACAATGCAAATTGTATACCTTAGAGTATACAACAATGTTTGATTTGAAGGTTATGATCCAAGGATGCTCGCTGATGGTGTTTATCAATGACTGTGATCAAGGCAAGTGTTTGTTGATGATGGTCTCAACATATCTAATATATGATGATTAACTAACCTCTCAGTAGGTTGAGATGATAAGTCAGTGGTATTTAATCAACTCTCATATTCAACGATCCGTGGAGAAGGACATACAACATTTTTTTGTCATTCCCTTGAAACGGGAAGTCTTAATCATTGCCACTTGGTAATCAAGGTAGTACATTGTTTAAAGGTTGATTAATTGGAAATTTCTAATTAAACCTTCAAATAAATGCTTTTAATATTCACTAATCACTTAAAAAACCTTTACTAATAAAATAGATGAGTTTTTTTTAGCTTTTGTTAAAAGGGGTGCAAACAGAATGAGTAAGGGAGTAAAAAGCATGAGTGCCAAGGAAAAACTTAGCCTAGGGTCAAAAAAGCATTAAAGAGGCTGAAGAGCAATAAGCTAATCTATTAGGTGACCTATGCACTTCAAATTTCACACAAAATCAAATTAAATCTTTGCCTCCAAGTCAATCAGATTTGGACATTATTGACAAACACGCGAGATCCTAAAAAAAATAAGGATCTAATTGATTAGGGTATTAATCTAGTATATTAGATGACCTATTTTGAGAAGATTTTGATATCATATTTTATGGGTAGAATCCTAATTGGTTTTGTGCAACCTTAACACACCGAAAACCGCCAGAAGGTTTGCTATAAATAGGTAATTCATTATGGTTCTTTTGCATAACATATTTTCCTCTCTCTGGTTCAATGATGTTGAAGGTGTAGCAGAACTAATTTGTGTGTGTTTTGTATGGGAGTGAGAATGTGGTAATTAACATTGAGAAATGATATTTATATGTTTAAGGAGGGTAGAGGGACTGAGGGAGTCAAGAGCGCACCAGATAATACCTTTGGTTTTCTAGTAAGATCATTTGTCATCATGATGGCGATGGTCTCACTAGTTAGTATAGGTGGTAAGGTTAGGGTATTGACTCTTGCTTCTATGTTAGCCTCCACTATTCATTTCAATGTTTATGATCTTGAAACTTAATTCAAACTTTTTTGTGTTTTGTTTAGTTTCCCCCTATTATTCTCAATTACAATACTACTATCCTTTTCGTTTAGATTGGATTTTTAATTTGATTTATAGCTCCTTTTTTCCCGATAATCATCTCAATAATCTTCATTTGCATCAACATTGAATCAAGCTAACAACTTGATAAGCGGCACATGATCTTGATATATTGTTAACTTCACATGATAACAATGCAGTCACTAGTTGTTTCTTTGAGCACACCAAGATATCTACGTAAACCTGAACAATTATCCATTAGTACTATTTCTTTGAATATTATCTCAACACCAATCAACATCAAAATATTTCTTTTCCTCTTCCAAATACATTTATTCGTCTATTTTTTTAAACAAAATGACTCATTAATAGTTCTAAAATGTAGTTTCTTGTTTTAAACACATTTTTGCATTATGTAAAATCCTATGACATTACACAAAATATACATGTTCTATGGTAACATTTGCAAAGCTTCCTCTCGTTAGAGAATATTATGGAATAGAGAAGACCAAAACTGACAGGTACATTTATTCTTTGTGTTGGAATTTTGTTTATTACAATAAATATCAGAAGTTGTCCTAATTATATTTTACAAAGTCTGTCGATTGATATCAAAGGAGTTCTAATCTAAGGCAAGAATTTCACAATAGGAAAAGAATGGATATGTTGCAGTTTGACAACATAAATGATACCTACTAGAAGTGTTAATTTGTATTGAGAAACACTTTGATGTTGTGGGAGCACCAGAGAGTGGGAAGTAGTAAGAAGCGATACAAGTCTTGAGAAAATGTGCTCTCATATGATGGCAATGGTGGAGTCGACATCATCTATATATATGGACTTTATTTATTTGGTCTTTTGACCGACCCAGAACAATTTCCTTCAAAGCTTACTATGAGATGTCAAACGGGAAGTATTCTAGAACCTGGGTTGACCTTGTGATGTCGAGTTGAATGTGGTTGAGAGTTGATGATTTTGATCGCCGGGGAGTGAGGAACAGGCGGATTAAATGACTTTCCCTTCGCTAGGACATTTCACGAGAATTTTAGATGCCCAAATTCGAGACACTATTTGGCATGAAAACTAACCACTTCATTCATTTGTTGCGGTTTGGTTGAAAGTTAACCTGAAACTTAATTTTCCTTGTGGAAGTGGGTTCGTGGGTTTAACCATCTAAAATCTTCAAATATTATTGAATACTCCTAAGATCAATTATCGGGGAGACGACTAGATCGCTTTTTTAATATCGAACCTCTATAAATTTATGGTGTTATCTCTCTTCCATTAACTTTTAATTTCCGTTTATTTTCGTTATCCTTACTTTTAATTGAATATTCAAATGTTTTTTAAAAAATATTTTCAAATTCTAATTTAGAAAATAATTTTGTTTTAAACCATTTAGTTTTCAAACCTCCAATCCTGTTTTTAACAAGAGGATTGTCTTAAACAACACCTTCACCGTTTAATGGTGATAGGTTTGAATTATGAAAAGCTAGATATTCATTCAAAGTCTTGATTTTAAATTATGAGAAACTATAATCAATGGTCCATTTATCCTTACTCGACATGTTAATGGAGAAGTAATAGATAAACTATATTTCTTTTGGACCATAGAGGAAAATAGAAAGTTTGAAATTAACTTCAAAAAAAAAATCATAGTCGTGTCTTTACAAGATAATCAACTTTTATATGTTCATAATTCCCTACCACGGAAAACCTCTTTAATCAGGGCCGACCCAATCAAACTGAAGACCTAATTTTAATTCAAAAATGTGTCAGAATTTAAAATAAATAAATAAATAAATAATATATATATATATATATATATATATATATATATATATATATATATATATATATATATATATATATATATATATATATATATATATATATATATATATATATATATTATAATATTTAACAATGAAACATAAAAATATAATTATACATTAATAGAAATAAGATTTAATTATAATTATTTTGACTTTGAGCAATCTCATTTTTTATTATAATCTCATTTTGACTTTGAGCAATCTCATGTTGGAAGTATCTCAAGTCATTCCCTAGCCATTTGACCCTCAGTTGACTTTTGACTTCACAGTTGAATTTTGAACTGTACTGAGCCCATTAAGCTTGATCCTTTAAAGAAAACCTCTGAAAATGAAACCCTAGCTCCCAAGAGCTCTACACAACCTCCATAAGACCTTCAAACCAAGAATGCATCTCAATCTTTGAGGATCCCTACTTTGACTGCCTTGATACCCAGTTTTTTAGAAGACAAACTCTTGGAGCTAATTCTAATTGACGTGATGAAATGCAATATGAAATGTTAAATGATCTAAAATGAATGCATGAATGAGGAGGGCAAATTTGAGGTGCTACAGCTGCCCCTATTCAATCAACTGTGAACCTGAACGGATGAAAGCAGCGACTATCAGACTTTCAAGGTAAATAGGGATTGAATACCAAAAGAACCGGAGAACTTGCACTCTGTAGGTGACGAATCAAGGAGAGCGGGGCCATTCACCGATGGCGACTTCAAAACAAATTTGATATTTACCGATATCAAAGAAAGCGAGGCCATTTACCGATGGCGGCTTCAAAACAGATTTGATATTTACCGATATCAAGGAAAGCGAGGCCATTTACCGATGGCGGCTTCAAAACAAACTTGATATTTACCGATACCAAAGAAAGCGAGGCCATTTACCGATGGCGGCTTCAGAACAGATTTGATATTTACTGATATCAAAGAAAGCGAGGCCATTTACCGATGGCGGCTTCACTGGGGAAGAACTCGATGTTTACCGACATCGAACAAAGATATTTATAAGTGAAACAAGACCAGACATTTACCGATGACTGGGAAGGAGCTCGATGTTTACCGACATCGAACAATGATGTTTATAAGTGAAACAAGACCAGACATTTACCGATGACTGGGAAGGAACTCGATGTTTACCGACATCGAACAAAGATGTTTACAGACACCAGGGAAAGAATATATTTATGAAACGAAACCATTTACCGATGGCAAAAATGAAATACTCGATATTTACGGATAGCGAAACTGCTGGGGAATCTTAAACGACAAAACCATTTACCGATGGTTAACAAGCAGCTGATGTTTACTGACATCGAACAATGATGTTTACCGACACCAAAAAAGGAAAGGACACACACGGGTGTTGACATAACGATTTTTTGTAGACACCATGAGAGACATGCCATTTACTGATGGCCAACGATTGGAATTCGACGTTTACCGACATCGAAAGATGATGTTCGCCGACATCAAAGAAAAGCACAGACATTTACGGGGATCAACGCGACACTTGACGGTATCGCAAGGATGATATTTACATATGTCAAAATAAGGCAGACACTTACTGGTGACTGAAATCGGAAGAGAATCAAGCTTTTCTTTCACAGACTAGTGAGAAAATAAATCTCACTGGGATTACCGGTTCTGAATGTTGCCAAGAGCAACTGCTGCAAATGTGCTACACTGATGTTGAAAAATGATCCGTCTCTTCCGGAGATATGATCCAGTCTGGTTTAATGCATGTATGCATATGTTTGAGTTTTCCATGGCGTAATTCTCCATACTGAATGGAAATGCTACGCGATTTGAGAATGCGAATGCAAATGATGATTACTACATGCAAGATGCAAAGGGAGGAAAACTCCTACTGGGAAAGCAAATGATCGCTTTACTGAGCACACAATTTCTGATTCGATCTTCCAACTCTGTGGGGACACACAACAGTTCTGCTGAGGATACTTACTGATCTGACATTCTCGGAACAGTAGAGAAACCAACTCAACTGGGGAGTCACTTGTTGGGAAAACATCAACCTCTCGACCATGCTGGGGAAACAAATTCTGAACTCGACTTAGACGACCCAACTTCTTACATGACTGGACAAACAAAAGGGTCTTCCTTCGAACAAACTTTGGCTCATCTGCTTTAGCCATCAATCAAAGATAGTAACCTGTAAAACAGCAAGACATACATGCCCCAGGGGGTTGTATGGACAAAATATACTCAAGTGTACTCAACATTCAAAACGATTTTCAGATGTTTTATCTTTTCGCACGTCATTGTCTAGCCTCCATGTTTTTAGATGCAATGTTTATCAAAAATTCGGACATTTTTTGCAAACAAAATAGAAAAAGTAAAAAACAAGAGAGCAATTTGACTGAATAACGACTTTTATTGATTGAAAATGGCCTATAAAGGAAAATACATCAGGAAGCAATTCCTAGGAAGAGGTAATTGCGCCAAAAGAGAAAATAAACTATCTTATTGGAAATGTGAACACGGCATTCCACTATTTTCCAATTCTGTTATGACTCATAGATCTTCACTTTCCCCCAGATTCTTTGCTTTCTGAGAAGAGTGATTGGACCGATCATATCCTTCAAGATGGTAGACACTGAAACATGATGAAGTACAAATAACTCAGACTGTAGTCTTCGCTTTAATCCCTCTTTTGCCTGGACCGCCTTTTCAGGTTTTCAATCCACCGGGATACCCATTTTTGCCTAAGCCGCCTTTGCAGGTTTTCGACTTACCAGGTGTACATATTATTTTTTATTCTTTATCCCTAACTTTTGCCTGAACCTTTTCCTTTCCTTTTTCTCTTGGCTCGCCGGGATGCCCTTTTTTGCCTGGACTTTCTTTCTTTGTCCAGCAGGTCAGTTTATGCGAAGTATTTTTTGACTACATCTGAATTCACAGGGGACGAAAAATCTTCACCATCCATAGTTGTAAGCATCAAGGCTCCACCAGAAAAGACCTTTTTAACAACATATGGACCTTCATAATTCGGAGTCCACTTGCCCTTGTTATCTGTACCGGGAGGAAGGATCCTCTTCAAAACTAAGTCACTTATCTGATAGCTTCGAGGACGCACTTTCTGATCAAAGGCCTTCTTCATCCTTCTCTGATATAGTTGTCCATGGCACACAGCTGCTAATCGCTTTTCCTCAATTAAATTTAACTCATCAAACCTGGCTTGAACCCACTCAGCCTCGTCAAGTTTTACATCCATCATCACCCTCAAAGAAGGGATTTCAACTTCCACTGGCAAGACTGCCTCCATGCCATACACAAGTGAAAACGGAGTTGCCCCGGTTGACGTACTCACTGAGGTACGATACCCATGCAAAGAGAAAGGCAACATCTCATGCCAATCCTTGTACATCACAACCATCTTTTGCACAATCTTCTTAATGTTCTTGTTTGCCGCCTCTACAGCACCATTCATCTTTGGTCTGTAAGGAGAAGAATTGTGGTGTTCGATCTTAAAGTCTTTACAAAGCTCTTTCATCATCTTGTTATTGAGATTCGAACCATTATCGGTGATGATTCTCTCAGGAACCCCATAACGACAGATAATTTCTTTTTTAATGAATCGAGCAACCACTTGTCTGGTAACATTGGCATAGGAAGCTGCTTCCACCCACTTGGTAAAGTAATCAATCGCGACTAGGATAAAGCGATGTCCATTAGAAGCAGTAGGTTCAATCTTTCCAATCATATCGATGCCCCACATCACGAATGGCCAAGGAGAATTCATAATATTCAGAGGGTTTGGTGGTACATGCACTTTATCTGCATAGATCTGACATTTGTCGCACTTCCGAGCGTATTTGAAACAATCAGATTCCATGGTTATCTAGTAATAATCGGCTCTTAACAACTTCTTGGCCATTGCATGACCACCAGCATGGGTACCAAAAGATCCCTCGTGTACTTCCTGCATTAACATGTCTGCTTCGTGTCTAACCACGCATCTGAGCAGAACCATGTCAAAGTTCCTCTTGTATAACACATCATCATTGTTCAAGTAAAATCTTCCAGCTAGCCTTCTCAGTGTCTTCTTGTCATTTTTTGACGCTCCTTCAGGATACTCTTGGCTTTTGAGGAAATTCTTAATATCATAGAACCACGGCTTCTCTTCAATAACAGACTCGGCTGCAAACACATACGCAGGCCTCTCGAGTCGATTCACAGCAACGTGTGGCACATGATTCTGCCAATGAACTTTAATCATGGAAGACAATGTGGCTAAGGCATCAACCATTTGATTTTCATCTCGGGATACGTGATACAACTTTACTGTCTTGAAGAAAGTCAGGATCCTTCTGGTGTAATCTCTATAAGGAATCAAATGCGGCTGATGAGTATTCTAGTCTCCATTGACTTGGTTAATCACTAGAGCAGAATCTCCATAAATGTCCATAGTTTTGATCCTTAGATCGATGGCTTCCTCGATCCCCATGATACAAGCCTCGTACTCAGCTTCGTTGTTGGTTACTTCAAAAGTCAACCTGGCGGAAAAAGGTATATGTGCACCTTTAGGATTAATGAGTACTGCCCCAACACCATTTCCATTCACATTTACCGCCCCGTCAAACATCAATGTCCACTTGTCATCGGGATCCGGTCCTTCCTCGACAAGAGGCTCTTCACAATCTTTCATATTTAAGAACATGATATCTTTATCGGGGAATTCAAACATCATCGACTGATAGTCATCAATTGGTTGCTCGGCAAGGTAATCAGACAGAATACTACTCTTGATGGCCTTTTGCAACGTGTACTGGATATCATACTCTGTCAAAACCATCTGCCAACGAGCCACTCGTCCGGTAAGAGCCGACTTTTCAAAGATATACTTTACTGGGTCCATCTTAGAAATCAACAAGGTAGTATGGTTCAACATATACTGTCTTAGTCGGCGAGCAGCCCATGCCAAAGCGCAACAAGTTTTCTCGAGCAGCGAATATCTTATTTCACAGTCGGTAAACTTTTTGCTAAGGTAGTATATTGCATGCTCTTTTCGACCAGACTCGTCATGCTGTCCCAATACACACCCCATCGAATTCTCTGTTACTGAAAGGTACATTATCAGAGGCCTCCCAGGAACTGGAGGTATAAGAATTTGAGGTTTCTGCAAATATTCTTTTATCTTATCAAAAGCTTTTTGACAATCATTGTTCCACCTGATTGCTTGATCTTTTCTTAGCAATTTAAATATCGGTTCGCACGTAGTTGTTAGGTGAGATATGAACCGTGCAATGTAGTTCAGCCTCCCTAAAAACCCACGAACTTGCTTTTCCGTTCTTGGTTCAGGCATTTCTTGAATAGCTTTCACTTTCGCTGGATCAACCTCAATCCCTTTCTCACTGATGATGAAACCTAACAGCTTTCCAGATCTCACTCCAAATGTACACTTGTTTGGATTCAGCCTTAGTTTGAACTTTCTCAATCTTTCCAACAACTTTTGCAAGTTTACCAAGTGCTTCTCTTCTGTCTGAGACTTCGCAATCATATCATCCACGTACACTTCAATTTCTTTGTGCATCATGTCATGAAAGAGAGTCGTCATAGCTCTTTGGTAGGTAGCACCGGCGTTCTTCAACCCAAATGGCATTACCTTATAACAGAACGTGCCCCAAGGTGTAATGAATGTCGTCTTCTCCATGTCTTCTGGCGCCATCTTGATCTGATTATAGCTAGAAAATCCATCCATGAAAGAGAAAACCGAGGACTGAGCAGTGTTATCGACCAACACATCAATGTGAGGTAATGGGAAGTCATCTTTCGGACTGGCTCTGTTTAAATCTCGGTAATCGACACACATCCTGACTTTACCATCCTTCTTCGGCACGGGTACAATGTTGGCCACCCAAGGGGGATAATTGGTAACTGCTAGAAACCCTGCATCCAACTGTTTTTGAACCTCCTCTTTGATCTTGACAGCCATATCCGGACTAGTTCTGCGAAGCTTCTGTTTTACCGAAGGACAATCTTCTCTGAGAGGTAGCCTGTGCACCACAATATCTGTATCCAAACCAGGCATATCTTGATACGACCATGCGAATACATCCACATATTCTTGCAGCATTTCAATCAGCCCTCTCTTGACCTTTTCCTCTAAAGCAACTCCTATCCTGATCTCTTTCTTTGCGTTCTCAGTACCAAGGTTAATGACTTCTAACTCTTCCTGATGAGGTTGAATGACCCTTTCCTCCTGTTTCAATAGTCTGACCAATTCTTTGGGGAGTTCACAATCTTCTTCACTATCCTCTTCGGCTTGGTAAATGGGATTATCAAAGTCATACTGAGCCATAACAGAATTGTTTTTAAGGGAATCCGCAAGATCAATTCTGCACGAACGGTGTTTCATGCTTTATTTTAGAAAAGAGTTCAAGGAAGTCAAAAAAAAAACATCGCCATTTTTATTGTTTTGAAAATGAAAGTAATAAAAATAGAAAGACAGTGAACACAAATTTGATTGCAAAACGTTCTTTATTGATGATAATCATTGAAAATTCAAAACATGATGTGGCCTTACAATGAACCACTACACCTTGGGCAGAGCGTAGGGCTTTCATGCAAAATGAAAAACAGAAGAAAATTACTCTGTCTGAAGAGTAACTTGGACTATTTCTTCAGCAGTCTAGTTGTTGATCTTTTCCCCTGGAGCACACGAGCGCACCCAATTATCCATATCACAACCACTGTCACCATCTTCATTGTCTGTTGCAAAGACATCCTCGTGATTCATCAATCCAGCACTAGTGAAAGTACACGACCCTTTCTGATTCTGGACACCCTGCTCTGATGATTGAAAAGGCTGATAACCAATGCCAAACATGTCTTCTTTTACGGGCACATCAATCACCTTGCCCCAGCCTTCCACGTTACCTGAATGAATGACCTCCAGAGCTTGTTTATAGGACGCAATCGAGGTACCTGGTTTCTTCTGGTCAACAAAAGCCACCTTCTCAATACTGACAGTCTCAAAAGCTTGACATAGAGTTTCATGAATTTCGCCATCCATCTCCATATATTTGAAGGAGGATAAATGGCTCACAAAGATGTCCTCTTCGCCACACACAGTCACAACTTGACCATCCCACACATATTTTAGCTTTTAGTGGAGAGTCGAAGAAACTGCTTCGGCTCCATGTATCCAGGGACGCCCCAACAGACAACTATATACTGGTTAAATATCCATCACATAGAAGATAATATTAAACACTTCCGGGCCGATCTTCACGGGCAACGTGACTTCACCACAAACTGATCGCTTGGATCCATCAAAAGCACGGACAACAAGATTACTTGGTGTGAGAACAACCCCTTCAAGATCAAGCTTACTCAGAGCCTTTTTGGGCAGCACATTCAAAGAAGAACCGGTATCAACCAAAACATGCGACAAAACCGCGCCTTTGCATTCCATCGTGATATGCAGAGCTCTATTGTGATTGTGACCCTCAGGTGTCAAGTCTAGATCCGTGAATCCCAAACCATGTCTCGTGTTAACATTTGCAATAACACCTTCAAGCTGGTTAACAGAAATCTCTTGAGGCACATAAGCCATATTCAACATCTTCAACAGGGCGTTACGATGTGCCTCGGAACACATTAACAGAGAGAGAATAGAGATTTTTGACGGTGTCTGGTTCAAATGATCCACGATCTTGTAATCACTTTTCTTGATAATCCTCATAAATTCCTCCACGTCCTTCTCAAAAGAATTCTTGGGCACTTCCTTTCGCGCTGGTTCTTCTTCAACTACAACTTGTTTTCCTTTTGTTCTAGCAAGAGCCTCAACATTGTTATCCTTCGGAACCTGTGGTGTAAACAAACAACCACTTCTCGTAAATCCTCCGGGTCCTCCCATATTACCCACAACCGAACCAACTGTTACTGGAGTCTTATTTGACGAACCGATCGTCACTAGAGTATGACTTACTGATCTGGTCTGATTCTCTGGTCTTCTATTTCTGCAAAAAGCATTGTCATATTGCCACGGAATTGCTCTACTATTCTCAAAAAGTCTTCCACTAGAAGCAGCAATGGTGGTAGGAGTACTGATAGTTACTGGAGCATTAATAATCGCGGGAACACCAACAGTCACCGGAGCAGATATGGTCACGGGCGCAACTACGGTCACAGGAGTACCAATAGTCACAGGCGCACTAATAGTTCTGGGAGCACGTACAGGACCTTCTGATGGTGTAAAGTAAATGGTAACAGTCGATACCTCTTCACGGTCTTTCACCACTCTATCAAACTGTAAACAACCTTCGTTCATCAATTTCTGGATACCTTCTTTCAATTTCACACAGCCGTTCTCATGATTACCACAATCTGAACAATTCTTGTCACATCCCGGGAATACTCCCCCTCTAAGCAGACGTTCCTTCACCACAAACAACGAAGTCTGAACATCATCAATATTGACTACCAAGTTCAAATTTTCCCCATCTTCCACACTATTTACTCTGGGCCCTCCATGCCGAGGCATAGGATTATTCACCACATTCGGAGTAGGAGCAAAGTTAATCGTCTTGGCATCAATCAAATCTTGAACTTTATGGTGAAAAGCCCGACAATTCTCGATGTGGTGCCCTGGTGCACCAGAATGAAAATCACAACAAACATTAGCATCATAACCAGCGGGAATCCTTGTTAATGGAGCCATAGTGTGAAGTTCAACAAACTTTAACCTGAGCAGTTCAGGGAGTAATTCAGCATAAGTCATTGGCAACAGATCAAAATGACGATCTGGCATTCTTTGTCTTGGTTGGAATTGGCGTTGCTGTTATTGTTGTGGTTATCCTCTTTGTTGTTGTTGAGGTTGGGTTGCTGGAATAGTCACAGCAGCAACTTGACGGTATTGTTGTCCTCTATATCCATTTCTCTAATTATGTATGGCATTTGTCTCGCCCTCTCTCCTTCTGGGTGCCCCTGAAAATGGTTTCTTAGCACTTGAAGAACTTGAAGAACCAGGGTCTTGAATTTTTCCCGCTTTGATAAGACTTTCAGTTCTTTCTCCGCAAATCACAACATCCGAAAAACTGCCAAATGGGCAACTTCCCATACGATCCATGAATACACCTTGCAGGGTTCCAATGAACATATAAGTCAATTCTCTCTCCAACATCGGAGGTTGTACTCTCGCCGCTAGTTCACGCCACCTCTGGGCGTATTCCTTGAAACTCTCACCGGTCTTTTGAAATAAACTCTGTAACTGGGTTCTTCTCGGAGCCATGTCCATGTTATGCTTGTACTGCCTTAGAAAAGCTTCACCTAACTCTCTCCAGCTTATGACAGATTCTTTTTTCAAGTCCATGTACCAATCCAAAGAGGCTCCAGACAAGCTATCTTGGAAAAAGTACATCCACATTTTTTCATCATCAGTATAAGCGGATATCTTCCGGTAGTAAGCTTGCACATGAGTTCGGGGACAAGAAGTGCCATTGTACTTGTCGAAAGATGGCGCTTTGAACTTGTACGGGATCCTCAACCCATCGACTAAACCCATGTTAGTAACATCAAAGCCCAAATAATTCTGGCACTCCATGGTGCGAATCTTTTCAGCAAGGGAGTCGACCTTTCTATCTCTCACTTCTGCCTTTCCAAATTCATCATCATCACTGGGAATAGTGAACATATCTTCTTGCTTGTCAACCAAATGAGAAGGATGGTGAACTGGAGTACGTGCCACTCGAACATTAGCAACCTCTGTAATGATGGGTTGTCCATCGATTCTAATACCATGCAATTCGTCACCAGTAGCATAGTTGTTGACAGGGTTGGTAACAACAACGTCATTGACAGGGGTTCCTTCTGGCGGATTCTGACCGACAAGGGGGAATCACAGTTTCTTGTCTCTGGGCCAAGGCTTGGAGTTCCTCTTGCCCTTGCACTACCCCTTGCATCATATTCATGAACTGGGCCATGCTGGTCCTCATCTCTGCTAGTTCTGCTTGAACTTGATCCATGATCTTCTGTTGATTCTGCCTTGTTGCGTAACGGTGCGGACGATGCTCAACAATTCTTCCTGAAACGGGAACAAGAATGAGAAATCCTCTTCAAGAACACCTGTAATGATGCAAGAATGCGTATGATGCGTATGCCATGTTTTATCATTTCGCAGGTATTCAAGAGTCTCGTCCACCTTTGAAAAATGGCAACCTGCACTCGTAAGCGGAACATAAACAACAAAGAAGCAACATACACTGGACGACAAGCAAAAGTGAAACATCAATAACCTCGTATAAGAAATAAGGTTCATATAAACATAGTTCAAGCAAAGATTCAGATCATCAGTGTAGAACAAGGAATCCCGTCCAACAATCCTGGAGGTGATTCTTAAAATAAACAACAAGACAAACTAGGGAAGTCGTCCTTCAGGAATGAGAGTCTTCAAATACTGGCACTGATCCATCAATCGATCACACTCTGAACACTCAGGTAGAGGGTGAGCTTCTCTTTCAGTTGCACCCTGAGTTCAACAACTTCCTCTCGGAAATGAGATGCACTGATGTCACTTCCTCTGAGCTGGCTCTCTGCTGCATGCCTCAGATCTACTTCTTTCTTCAACTGAGTATCTTTGTCCTTAAGCTGTCTTTCCAAGTCTCGTATCTTCTTTTTGTAATTGGCTTCCACTTTTTGTAATCTCAAGCGTTCATGGTGTTCTTCATCCAACATTGTTTCTATCTCATCATAGGACCTCTTTTTGTTTCTTGATCTACTAGCACTTTCACTTTGCACTCCTTTGAGTTTATGAGCCAAATTCAGCCTATCAACTTTTGCTTTGTAAAGCTCCATTTGGATCTCTTCTTCATTTTCTTTCAACTGGCGGTTCTCCATTAAGGCTTGTTTGTAATACTCAGCAGGCACACTCTCAGAAAGGATCAAAGGCGGTTGCCCCAGTAATGGTTCCATCTGGTCATATGGTAGCAACAAAGTCCCAACTCTTTCCTTGACCCACTCAGTGTAAGCAGGCATAGCAATTGCAAACTTCCTTCCTAAAACAGATTCATCTTTTATACCAACATTCTCCCAAGCTTTTCCCACTTGCTCCAATCTTGTCGGATCGTTCCGTTTCTCAAAGTACACACTTTCAGCTATCTCGACATCTTGCGGCCTTTCATTCATGACAAAACCCAACTGACGGAGAGAAAGAACCGGGTTGTAGTTAATGCAACCCCTAGTTCCTATGAGTGGAACATTGCGAAACTCCCCACAACTCATAATGACGTTGCGCACATTAATCCTATAAGCTTGCCACTTGATATCATAAGATGTGAGTGACATGATCCTCTGAGTCCATTTGTGAGTATTCTGAGTATCCACAAACGGTCCATTGGTTGGTAGAAAAGACAAGAACCACTTGAGTAGCAACGGGAGACAACACCTGATAGCCCCACACTTATCATGCCTGCTGTGTATCGCATAATAGGTGTCGACTAACAAGGTAGGCATCGGGTTTCCTCCAATGAAAATAGTATTGCTGCCAGGTCCGCGAAACTAGGCATACTAGGGAACAAAACAACTCCATAAATCATGACAGCCAACTGAGCGTTGAAAGCTACCCAATTTCCTTTCTTTGCTTCTTCCTTAGCCATCCTTACCAAGAACTTCAAGGACAAAACCACAACATCACCGCTTGGTTTCCAATTATCGCTCACTTCCTTGATGCTCAAGTAAAGAGCCTTAGCGACAACTTTGAAATCCACCTCCTTTGGCACATCCATGAAAGGTACTCGATTTTTGATTCAGACATTCATAAGGATGGAATACTCTTCAAGAGTGGGAGCTAGCTGGTAGTCCTGGAAAGTAAAGCAACGAAGATCCGGATCATAGAACTGTAAGAGAGTCTGCAGAGGTACCAGATCAACTACCATCTTCAACAATGCCAAGATATCCCCATACTGATCATCAAAAACTTTCTGATTACGGTTGGTCACGAGATTACCTAATTCTTCCAAAGATGTCAACGGCTCACTGTAAAAGATGTAGGTGCAAGTCTTCCTCTTCAACTCTGGAATGGCAGCCATCTCTCGGTGTGAACAGACTCCTGAATAAACCTGAAAAATGATATGTGTAACACCTCAAAATTTGCCCTCCTCTCTTGGGACTAGCTTAACATATTGCATATCATTTTTAGGTCATTAGGCATTGCATATTTGCATATCATATGGCAACAATAAACAAGTCATCCTCCTAGGTCTTGATCAGAAGATAAAGAGGCTAAGATGCAAGCTGAGGGTTTCATGAATTGATCATTGACCATCTGAGGATGTGTGATTCAAATTAGGGTTTCATGGTTCCTCAAGGAGGTTGAGCTTTATCTTGGTTGAAATGATACATCATCATCATCATGGTTTTGTCATCACCAGGAGATTCATTGCTTGATCAGATACCTTGAGATTAGGGTTTTGACCTCTGGTCAACCCTAATCATCTGCATTGTGCTAATCAGGGCTTGGCAAGGAGATGAGATTTTCAATGGATATGGGGATCATTCTATGATTATATTAAGCTTATGGAAGCTAGGGTTTCATCATTAAGCCATTTCATCAGGAGTTTGGGGCTCAATTTGATCAGTCAAGCTGAAATTCATCTATCAGTCAGAAAAGTCAACTATGGTCAACTGTGCCTGAATTCATGGATTTGGAGGAGGGAGAGGGTTAGAGACACTTCATTCATGTCCAAACAAGTTTCATTTGACATTTCAAACATCAAGAATGAAGAAAATAAAGTCAGATGGAAACTTTCCAAAAATAGAAAGTGACTTGTAATTGAAAATTGCCAAAAATGGAAAGTTTTTCTCCTCAAAATTACATGTCCAAAAATGATTCAAATGAAATTTTGTCCAACATAAAAGTTGTAGATCTTGCTCTCACCTTTCCAAAAAGTCCAAGAACATGAATTTCTCATGTGTGGTTGGCAAGTTATGGATTGATCATTGTCCAAAAAAGTTGATTTTCAAAGTGGCATAACTCTTGAACCAAAGGCCAATTCATGTGGTTCTTTTTTGAGCAAACTCCATTTGACATGCTTTATCACAATCCATCATCACATTTCATGAAAACTCATCACATAAAAAGTCCATTTTTCAAGTGGACTTAATTTGAAAAATGGAGGGAAAAAGGTGTTTTTGTAAAATATTCATTGTTTTCACATGATTCCTTTTGCGCTAGCTCACAAATGCCATTTGAAACTTGCTCAAACCAGAAAATTCCACTGTTACATTGCATTGCACATGTGTGGGTGAATTGACCAAATTGCCATTTAGCATGAAATTGCATTTTTACTAATTCATTGCATTTTCACTAATCATGATTACTAACATCATTAACATCACATATATAAGTTAAATCATAACTGTTTTCATCTTAATCATAACAGAATTTCAGATCTAGATCCAAAATTGCACAATTCTCTCAACTTTTCATCTTCACTTTTCTTGCAATTTCTTCACAAACCTAGCCAAATTCTTCATTGCTTCGTCATCTACCATCATTGAAGAAGCTGTTGGAAGCGAAATCTTGAAGAATTCAAGCCAAATCAAGGACTGTTAAAGTGAGGTGCAACAATGGCAAATGGAGATTTCATCAAGATCGTGCGTTATTGAGCCAAGGCCTTGCATCCATTCACTTCTACTAGCATCATAGAACATCTGTTTTTGCTTTTGGAAGCCAGAAACGCGCGATTTAACAACTGTCCTCAAATTAAGGTCAAATTTCGACTTCAATGATTCTTGAAATTGTTTGATGCTTTGGATAGATCTTGTTTAGTAGAGAATTCTGCAATTTGAACCACTAAATTTGGTTGAGAAATGAGAGAGTTATGATGATTTGAAGTTTTGTGCTCAAACATGTTTGCTATCGAATCTTTTAAATTAGAATGAATTAAGCCAAATTATTTATGGATTCATGATGTACGTTGTGAGACCTTTCTGATGATATATGGTTTGTCCAATTTGGTGGAGATTTGTTCTTGGACTTATGAACATGAAGAACACATGATGAACACTTGAAATATTTTCCAGAATTGGCTTTGATCCTCATTTTTCGTGTTTAGCTTGCTGATTGGTGTTAGTGCTACAGTGGCGCGCGCTACCTTTTTTAAAATAAACTACTGTAGCGCTTCGATCCTCCACTAGGACAATTTCATTTTTGGCTTGGCAATTTATTTTCACATGCTTCACATGATTTCACATGCCTCCATTCATGCTTTTTTTATTTTTTCTCAACATTAGAAAATCCATATCTTATTCAATTTTTATCCAAATAATGTGAGATTTTTTGTGGAATGATCCTTGTGATGTCATTTATTTTTTGATGATTTTTAATAAATTTGTGCATGTGTGGAATTAAAAATGGCCTAGGGTTTGTTTTCACATGTGGTTTCATGCACCTTGCTTGGTATTTTGATCATTAAATGATGATGCTTAACTGGATGGAGCTGAAGTTTTGCATGCTTATTCTAGAGATCTTAATGGACATTTTGATATGTGGTTTGTGATTTTTCAGTTCCTGGATTGTGAGATATGATCATTTGAACCTAGGTGTGACAATTTGTGTCACACCGTTTCTTGTCCTACTTCATGAATTTTGTTACCATACCATATGAACTTGAAATGAGCTGAAATGTTGCATGTTGATACTTCTTTATGTTAGGTTCATATGTGAATTTTTCCGGAATTTTTGGATGTGTTTCCAATTTGATTGAGAATTTCCTTTCTGTTTGACCAAATGCGGACTTTTTGTGAGTCATGTTTTTAATTGATTTGTGAAATTCTGGATATGTATTGGATGGACTTGAAATTTTGTGGAGTGATTATAGACACATTGAAGTTTGTCATGGTTTTGGTTTGGTGCATTTATCATGTTCCTACACTGTTTTATGCTTGCTTGAAGTTGATACATGATATTGTGCCTTGTTTGGACTTGTATGAGCATGCTTTAACTTGATGAATTTAATTGACTTGCTTCCCATTGTCCAATTGGCTTGAAATTTGGTGTGATTGACATGTAATGAATTCTGTTTAGCTGTGAAGTTTTTGGGGATTTATTGAATTTTTTTGGATTGGATTTGAATTGAATCTTTCTGTTTGGTCCTTTGAGGTTCTAAATTGCATGTTTTGTACTCTTTGCCTCATGAAATGATAATGGTTGATGATATGAACATGAGACCAACTGGATTTGATTCTTATTTGATTGATCTTGATTTTGGATAAGTTTCATGTTCTGTTTTGACTTATTGATCCTATTTTGATCCTAGTCTTGTACTAGTGGTTTGTGTTCTCACATTTGAGCTTTGTTTCAGGTCAAAGAGCATAATTGCTTATACTTGATGATGTGCACTCAATTGGGATTGGTTTATTGCTTGTTTATGACTAACTTGAGTTTGTTTTGTAGGCATTGAGAATTATGCTTAGGCCTTGTGGCTTGCACCTATGTGCATTGATGCTTGTTATCTGTTTGTGTTGTGGACTTGTAATTTTCTGTTTGACTTTTGCTTGTCTGGTATACTGATTATGTTGGATTGATTTCAGGTACCTTAGTTGCTATAGTTCATTTTGAACTTGCTTGTGCTGCTGCTTGGTTGTGTAAACCAATTGAGGTAGAATTTCTTTTCTCCATGTAGTCTGGAAGACCTGGCCTGTTACTTGGCCAGGCACCTGTCTGAAGTCCTCCTTAAGAGGCAATGTTTGTGCTTGTTTATTTTTGTCCCCAAGCAGGAAAAGACCTTTGTTAAGTCAATTGGCAGACACAAGAGGTGTGTAATCCACCTCCTGCTAATCTGTTGAGTCGTCCCTTGGCTCACATTACATGTTGATGCCTTGTGGATCCTAACCCAAGATCCATGTACAGTTGTACAGTTGAGTCAGTGTCATAAGTGTAGAAGGGTTCCCACTTTCTGGACCCACACTCCTTTGTCTGAAGCTCTCCCTGGCCAGGGATAAGAGCTGTGAGGCACACCCCTCACTCCCATTTCATCTGGCTTCACCCTGACTCTCAATGTCAGGGTTAAGAGCTAACATCACCCTGATACAGTTGACTTGCTTT
Organism: Lathyrus oleraceus; assembly: GCF_024323335.1. Classification (NCBI taxonomy): domain Eukaryota; kingdom Viridiplantae; phylum Streptophyta; class Magnoliopsida; order Fabales; family Fabaceae; genus Lathyrus; species Lathyrus oleraceus. The sequence goes on from NC_066580.1 coordinate 408,678,462, forward strand.
GGCAGTCTAACCCTTGTTTGAGCCACCTCTGTTTGGATATAGTGTGTGCTATTTGTGATTGTTTGCTTTGATTGCTTTGCCTGTTTAGGATTAGCTTGCTGCCTGTGCAAGTTAGGATAGAAACCATAACATAGGGCAATGATGCATGATAACATCTAGGCTCGAGTACAGCTCCCTAGTAGTGTGTCTCCCTTTGTATCTGGTTAGAATTTCTTTCCCGTTCAGGGGAACTACGTCGCCCTGATCCTCATACCAGATGAGGTACGTAGGCAGGAGACCGTGCGAGGTCTCTCCGGGCACCCTTTTTATTTTTGTGTGTGTTTGCTTGACAGTTGCTAGGCTCGAGTTCCCGACTCCTTAGTAACTTGTTGTTTGTTTCTTCTTGTGTGTGTAGGAGATGGATGTAAGCCCAACCATTGGCATTCCGTATCCTCCTGTTGTGTGCTTGGAGTCCGGTATAAGTCCATCAAGTGGCATCTGGTTTCCAGTGTGGGTTTGTTTGGTTCGGAAGCCGATGTAAGTCCAGCGATTGGCGTTCGGGTTCCATGTTTTCCTTTCTGTGCGTGTGTTTGTTTCCGCGTGCGTGAGCCGAACTACGGCAGCTCTGATTCTCATTCCAGACGAGATACGTAGACATAGGATGCGATATCCTAGCGAGCCCTCTCCCCTCTTTTTCCACCTGTGTTGTTTGTGTGTGTGATGTTTTGTTTTAGCAACCTTTTCTTTCTTTTAGAGCGTGGATCCCGTCGAGTACGACGGACGTGAGGGGTGCTAATACCTTCCCCTTGCGTAACCGACTCCCGATCCCATCTCTTTGGTCGCAAGATCATGCTTTTCCCAGGTTTACTTCGAGCGTTTCCTTTCCCTCTTTTGGGATAAAAAACGCACGGTGGCGGCTCTGTTTTGTTTTGTTTCAGCCCGCCGATTGTTTTTCGCGGATGCGACAGCTGGCGACTCTGCTGGGGACTAGAAGTTGACCTTTCTGCTGGTCCATCTTCCCTAAGCGAGTCTCTCCTAGCGTTCTAGGATAGTTTAGGTTGCTTGTGCCACTTTATTTATTGCATTTATTATTCTGATTGTGTATATATTTGCATAAATATTTGCATGCGTCATACTATCATGTTGCTGTCCTCTGTACAGGTGCTCTGTTTTGGGGTGGGTGTTCTGAGTGGGGCTAAAACCCAGGCCCGAGTATACACCTAGGATTAGTGTGGTCTCACGTTCCTCATTTGCTTTATCAGCATATTGTTGCAACGTGACATACCACAAGCTGGACGAGGTTCATCTGAGAGCTCTTCCTCAGTGGGGTTTTCCACTTTGGTCTAGTTACCTCTTTTGAGCTATTGACTTCGGTGACCGATCTTTCCCGGATCTTTGGTTTAGACGATCTCAGGAGAGCTACAATGGCACACCCGAAAGGGCAAACCCATTGAGTATCTCTGCCCGATCGTCGAGACTATTATCCGCCTTAGGATGACCTGATTAGGATTTACCTGTGAGGGGAGGGTGATTCTTACAGATGCATGTTCAGATGGTGACTTTGATGGTGACTTTTGGTTCTGTTGATCAGAGTCATATTTATAAGTCGGATTTATGGGCATTTATTTCTGAGACGCCGAAGTACTGTCCGTGTTATTTATCAGTGGGGATCCGTTTATTTCAGGATTCCCCGGGCCGATTTAGAGGATTGTGGTTATCTGCTCAGAGATTGTCTGGTGATGATGGTGATGTATCTTTCAGTTCCGTTTATTTCGGAACTCCCGAGTCGGACTTGTGTTTGCTCCGTACCTCAGATGGTTGTGATCAGTCAGAGGCCGTAACTCAGTGCAACAGATGTTCGGATGACTTGGAGGATGGCACAATGCATTGCATTCATACATCTGCATCATTCTCATTTTGCATTCATCTGCATCAAACCTATGCCTAGCCATATGGGGAGTATTACTAATTAAGAATCTGGTTGAGAGACATTCGGATGTCAGGATGTTATTGATGAAATATTGTCCGTCTCGATGAAACCAGAATCAAAGGACGGAATCTTCCTCATATGGGTAGACGTTGCATTCATGCATGTTAACCTGTTTGCTGTTTTGTAGGTATCAGTATCTAACCGGTGCGCACAGCTTTTCCGCCCAAATACCCTCCCAGACTCAGCAAATCCGAACTGATGGATCCACCCAACGCCGAAATTCTCGAACTAAAAGAGATGATGAGGGAGTTGTTCAGTGTTGTACAAGGGCTTGCCTTGGGACAGAAAGCCATGGCGGAGAGATTGGAAAGGATTGAAGGCTGGATGATCAAGGAGAAAGTTCAGGGAAAGGTTCCGTCATCCGAAGTAAACAACCCCTCTGGCGCCGTGGTAAGGAAGCCCCCTGACAATGGTCAGCTCAAGAAGGAGATTGAACCAGGTGGTGTGCAAGCAAAAAGAGAACACGGTAAGGATCGTTACCACCCTTATGTTGCCACTGTAACCATTCCTGTTGGTAATTCACCTGCACCACAGCATCGTCAGCCACCTCAACAGAGAGCACAGAGAGCTGGGAACCAAGTGAGAAGAAAGGGGGTTGATCGTCAATTTGATAGGCCACCCATGACGTATGCTCTTCTGTTGAAGAGGTTGAAGGACCTTGGATTGGTGCGGCCAAGGATGTTGACTCTGTTGAAACCTGATCAGAGGCCTTCCAGTTACGATGAGAATGTCAGGTGTGAGTTCCATGCTGGGGCACCCGGACATCACATTGAGGATTGCAAAGCTTTTAAGCATGTGGTCCAGGACTTGGTGGATTCTAAAGCCATCAATTTTGCGTTGATGTCGGATGTTAATACTAACCCTGTGCCGATGCATGGCTCTATGGGGGTGAATGTGATGTCCAAAGACGAGAGGAAAATGGGTGAAACGAACGGGGATCAGTTAAAGATTCCAATGTCTGTGGTTCAGAAGCACCTGAGGAAGGATGGAGCTTGCCCTAGTGTTGATGATTGTTGTGCGGCTGTCGCCACAAAGGGGTGTGTAGTGATTGGGGAAGCAATCCAGAGAATGATGAAAGTAGAAATGGACGATGTGAGGTGTAAAACATCCAGTCTGGCAGTTGAAACCGTCAAGGTGGAAAATGCCATTGGTGTTGAGAAAGAGAAAAAGTCGTCCATTTCTTCTTATAAGCAGGCAGTAGAAGTAGTGAAAAATGGAGGGATCCCGGGCTGGGGAAAGATCATAGGCATTGTGGTAAAGGCGGATATGTTCGGGATTGGCTATCAGAAAGGTCAAGACTCGTCTGAGCAAAACAGAGGTCGTCGTCCATCATTTGCATTTATTAGTGCTGGAATGCTAGATCCAGTTCACGCCGATGCGGTGAGTGAAGAGATTGACAGTGACCGCGAGTTGGAGTCGTGGATAAAATCGTGCGTACCAGGGAACTGGAAGGCCTAAAAAGATCATCACTGTCACTCGTCCGGAAGAGTAATATTTCTGTTCTTCAGTTCTTATTTGCGTGAAAGCCTTATGTGTTGCCCGACACGTAATGGTTCATTGTAAGGGCCACCTCATGTTTCATTTTGCAACATTTTGCATCATAAATAAAAGGATTGTTTTTCAAATTAAAAGCGGTGTTCCCTGTTTTTCATTTATTTTTGCAGTTTAAAAACAAATAAAAATGGCAATGTTTTGTTTTCATTTTCCCCTTTTTTTGATTTGTCTCGTTCCGACTTCAAAAAAAATAATTCTCCGGATCTCATTGACAACAATTTGGTTACACCTCATATGACTTCGACAATCCGATCTATCATGCCGAAGAAGAAGGCGAAGAAGATTGTGATCTGCTGGAATTATCCAGGTTGTCAAAACAAGAGGAGAAGGTGATTCAGCCGCAGGAAGAGCGAGTTGAGATTGTTAATTTGGGTACCGCCGAGGTCAGAAAGGAAGTGAAAATTGGGGCCGCTTCAGAGGCGAGTCAAGAATGGTAGCCCTGTTGAAAGAGCCTGTGGATACCTTCACCTGGTCATGTCAGGATATGCCAGGAGCGGATACCGATGTCGTTGTGCACAAGCTACCATGGAGAGAAGACTGTCCTCTAGAGAAGCAGAACGCCGGTGCCACGTATCAGAGTGACTTTGTTTCATGATATGATTCATCATGAACTTGAATGCTATGTTGATGACATGATAGCAAAGTCCCAAACAGAAGAGGGGCATCTGGTGGATCTGGCCAAGCTGAGTAGACCAGTTGAGACAATTCAAACTGAGGTTGAATTCAAATAAGTGCACTATCAGAGTGCGGGCCGGTAAGCTGCTGGGGGTTTATTATAAGTAAGAGAGGAATCGAGGTTGGTCCTGCTAAAAAAAAAAAGAAAAAAAAAGAAAAGAAAAACAAGAAGTGCCTGAACCGAGAACAGAGAAAGAGGTTCGTGGTTTCTTAGGTAGATTGAACTACATTTCACGGTTCATATCTCATCTAACAGCCACGTGTGAACCTATATTCAAGTTGTTGAGAAAAGATCAAACGGTCAGGTGGAATAATGATTGCCAAGCGGCATTTCAAAAAATAAAAGAGTATTTGCAGGAGCCTCCGATTCTGATGCCTCCTGTGGAGGGACGACCGTTAATTATGTACTTGACAGTCCTCGAGGGGTCTATGGGGTGCGTATTGTGTCAGCATGACGAGTCTTGTCGAAAAGAGCATGCAATTTACCTTAGCAAAAAGTTTACCGACTGTGAAACAATACATTCACTGCTCGAGAAAACTTGATGTACTTTGGCATAGGCTGCTCGCCGACTGAGACAGTATATGCTGGTTCATATCACTTTGTGGATTTCAAGATGGATCTGATCAGGTACATTTCTGAGAAGCCAGCAGTGATCGGACGGGTTGCAAGAGGGCAAATGATTTTGATTGAATGCGATATTCAGTACACCGCTCAGAAAGCAATAAAAGGGGTGTATTGTCTGATTACATTGCCCCACAACCCGTAGAGGATTATCAACCGGTGAGGTTTGAGTTCCCTGATGAGGATATCTCGAGGTGCTCAAATCGAAAGATTGAGAGTAACCGATCCCGGAGGAGGGGCCTGACCCCGAATCTGAACGGATTCTGATGTCTGATGGGGCCATTAACATGAATGGAAGCGGAGTTTACCGAATGCACCGACGGCGTGGCTCAGTACGAAGCTTGTATACTGGGTATCGAACGTCGGTGCGTACATCTACTGGGGCAATGCCTTTCTCGTTGGTATATGATATGGAAGTCGTGCTACCGGTTGAGGTTCAGATTCCCTCTTTGAGAGTCCTGATGGACGTGAAATTGCAAGAGGCCGAATGGGTAAGGACTCGGTATGAAGAGTTAAGCCTGATTGAGGAAAAGAGGCTGGCAGCCATCTGTCATGGGCAGTTATACCAGCAGCGAATGAAGCGTGCTGATAACTGAAAGGTGCGACCACGTGTGTATCACGTGAGTGATGCTGAAAAGGATCCTTCCTCCTCAAAATGATCGTAGGGGCAAGTGGACACCCAGTCATGAATCCCATTCGTGGTTAAGAAGGTTTTCTCTGGTGGAGCCTTGTTGCTGACGACCATGGATGGCGAAGATTTTCCATCCCCTGTGAATGCAGACGCAGTTAAAAAATACTTCGTATGAAGAGACCCGCCAGACGAAAAGAATAAAATAGTCCAGGCAAAAAAAATGGGCATCCCGGCGAACCAAAAAACAGAAAGAAAGGTTCGGGCAAAAATTAGGGATAAAAAGAAAAGAATATACACCCGACAAGTCGAAAACCTGAAAAGGTGACTTGGGCAAAAAAGGGTATCCCGGTGGACTGAAAACCCGAAAGGGCGGTCCAGGCAAAAGAGGGATTGAAACGAACAACTGCGTCTGGCATGATCGTTTGCGCTTTGGTTAAAGCAACATGGATAATACCCGGTAGGGATCAATCAGAAGCGTATTTTTTCAGAAGGCAGAAAGCACGGAGTGTCTGAGGACATATGGGGTGTAACCGAGTTGGAACTTGATGAGATCACGGGTTTCACATTGCCATTAGGATAGATTTTTCCTTTTGTGCGCAATTACCTCTTTTCAGGAATTGCTTCCTTTGTATTGCTCAATTTGAGCCACACTTTTTCAATCAATAAAATGCATATTCAGTCAAATAATTTTGTTTTTGTTTTTCATTACCGTTTTGATTGCTAAAAGATCCAATTATTGTGATAAAAAATCTTGCATTTTAAGACATACAGGTCCCTTCCAATGCATGCTTATAAGATTGAAAATTTGAAATCTTATTCGGAAGGTTGAGCGACCCAAGTATTGAAATCTTGACACGCCTGGGGCATGGTTTTATCTAACGATTTCTTTTGCAGGTACTGTTAGGTATTTTCACTCACTTGCAGGTCGTGATGTGGAAGCTTTGGACGAAACAATCCCCATGGAGTCCAATCAGGGACAAATGAATGAAAGAACAGTGAAGAGACGATGACAAGGCGTACGACGATCCTTGGAATTAATCAAGAAGACTCTTCAAAGTCGGAAGATTGAAAAGTTTGTATAAATCCCAGGAGTTTGCTCTCCGTCGAGTACGGAACAGTGGGGAATACAAGATGATGGAGCAGAAAAGTCCAGATGAGTCTGGGAGTTCTCAAAATTGGGAAGCTGACATGGGAGTTAGATATGAATACCGTGGTTCGATGAGTCGACGGGTGTTCAGTACCAGACTGTCTTCCTTCCCAAGCAGAGTCGGAACGACTAATTGCCCAGCAGGTCCAAGGTCTGTGGCTTCCCTAACAGGGTCAGGATGGTTATCCCCAGCAGGTTTCAGATTGATGCTGCCCCAGTCGCCAGGTCTGGAGGTTGCTCTTTCCCAGCGGAGGTATCTGTGAGGGTTTCCCAAGCAGAGTCGGGATTGTTATATCCCCAGCAAGTCAAAGACTGTTGTATCCCCACAGAATGCGTTGGTGGTTCCTTCCCCAGTAAAGTCCCCCAAGCGGACCGGGTGCAAAGGAGGTTGTTTCCCAGCAAGGGTTGCCTTTTCCCAGCAGTAGTGCTATTCCCCAGCCGGGTGGAGTTGGAGTGTTTGTGAGTTTCTCAGCAGAGTGCCTCGTGCTCCTCAGAAGAGTCCCTTGAGGGGGATGCTTTTTTATACATTCATCATGTAGATAAGCATAGCATATTGCATAATAAATCGCGTAGCATTTCCATAATTATGGAGCATTACGCAGAAAAATCAATCATGCATCATATTGCAAGCATGAGCTAGTCTAAAGCTGAGGTTACCGTTTGAGATTTGGTTTCGCCAATGGGTGAAGATGCTACTCAAGCATTGGTTACCATCCAAGAATGGGTTTTGCCGGTCAGTGAAGTTGATACTCTGAGGAGTTTGGCATCGTGACGTCAGGTCAACGGTATTCCCCAGTAGTGCGATACTGGAGGAGATTTCTGTTGTGCGAGATAGAAATTTGGAGGTGTTACTCTGAGGAGTTTAGCATCACGACGTCAGGTCAGCAAAGTTCCCCAGTAGTGCGATACTGGAGGAAACTTTTCCGTCGGACAGAGATGGAAATGAAGATCGCGATCAGCGCTACTCGAGCCGTGGTTACCGCTTGAGAGTTGGTTTTGCCGGAAGTTGGAAGGTGTCACTCTGAGGAGTTCAGCATCGTGATTTTGGAGCAATAGTATTTCCCGGTTAATCCCCGACAAGCGTCTGCCTGGTTTTGGGCAAGTGTGGATGTCGTTCCTACGATACTAGTAAGTGTCGTGTCGATCCTCGTAATGTCAGTTTTCTTTGGTGTCAGTAAACATCATTGTTCGATGTCCAGTAAACGTCGAGTTTCCTCCCAGTCATCAGTAAGTGTCTGGTCGAGTTTTCTTTGGTGTCAGTAAACATCATTGTTCGATGTCCAGTAAACGTCGAGTTTCCTCCCAGTCATCAGTAAGTGTCTGGTCGAGTTTTCTTTGGTGTCAGTAAACATCATTGTTCGATGTCCAGTAAACGTCGAGTTTCCTCCCAGTCATCAGTAAGTGTCTGGTCGAGTTTTCTTTGGTGTCAGTAAACATCATTGTTTGATGTCCAGTAAACGTCGAGTTTCTTCCCAGTCATCAGTAAGTGTCTGGTCGAGTTTTCTTTGGTGTCAGTAAACATCATTGTTTGATGTCCAGTAAACGTCGCGTTCCTTCCCAGTCATCAGTTAATGTCTGGTCGAGTTTTCTTTGGTGTCCAGTAAACATCATTGTTCGATGTCCAGTAAACGTCGAGTTTTATCCCAGTCATCAGTTAATGTCTGGTCGAGTTTTCTTTGGTGTCCAGTAAACATCATTGTTCGATGTCCAGTAAACGTCGAGTTTTATCCCAGTCATCAGTTAATGTCTGGTCGAGTTTTCTTTGGTGTCAAGTAAACATCATTGTTCGATGTCCAGTAAACGTCGCGTTCCTTCCCAGTCATCAGTTAATGTCTGGTCGAGTTTTCTTTGGTGTCCAGTAAACATCATTGTTCGATGTCCAGTAAACGTCGAGTTTTATCCCAGTCATCAGTTAATGTCTGGTCGAGTTTTCTTTGGTGTCAAGTAAACATCATTGTTTGATGTCAAGTAAACATCATTGTTCGATGTCAAGTAAACATCATTGTTCGATGTCAAGTAAACATCATTGTTCGATGTCAAGTAAACATCATTGTTCGATGTCAAGTAAACATCATTGTTCGATGTCAAGTAAACATCATTGTTCGATGTCCAGTAAACGTCGAGTTTCCTCCCGGTCATCAGTCAATGTCTGGTCGAGTGTCTTCTGATATGTCGCCATCAGAGTGGTGTTTTGGTGTTATTTCCGACGTTGCCAGCGGAATTATCACAAGAAAACGGAGAGCGGGGTTCAAATGGAGAAAGGGAAATGTTGAGGCATTTTCTGGAGAGCGGGGTTCAAATGGAGAAAGGGAAATGTTGCGGCATTTTCTGGAGAGCGGGGTTCACAATGGCGATCGCAAGTTATCGTCAGGCGACTGGGGTTCAAATGGAGAATGGGGTTCATTATTTTGGTGTCATACCCCAAAATTTGCCCGTTAATATTACAAGGCATTTCTAAGGCACTCCAACTTATTTTTCAAGGCATTGATCTTAAAAGAACAAGGACCCAGCACACGGATGACAAAATCCAGAAAATGGCCTAAACTGGTTTGCTCGCTAGGCGAGCAATTCCTTCGCCTAGCGAACCCTTCGCTACGCCACTCGCCTAGCGAAGCTTGCGAATACCAGAAAATTCTGGGCTTCATTCTGAGCCCATTAGGTCATAAAAAGAGCATTATAAATACCACAACTTCAGTTAGGAAAGGGGAGAACGAAAACGGAACGAAGACCGGAGATAGAAAGAAGGCGCAACAAGCCCTGGAGGCTAACCCAGCGAATTCAGAGCAACCCTAAAGGAAACCCTGAAGGAAACTCGTTTGCACCAAGGTTATATCCGCCCAACTCAATTCGCCGCCCAACTCAATCCGACTTGCCAATTCAACGTTGCAATTCAATTGCAAACAAGTTTGCGCATCACTACTGTTTTATGCTTCCAATCTGTGATCTCTAAATACATAATGCATCATGATTGAATTTTTGGATATGTAATTAGATTCTGCATGTGAGTTTAAGTACGCCTGAATATCCTGAATGTTTGACCATGTTATTTCTGTAATTAAATGCCATAGGGTTCGGAGTTCCGGAAATCGTACTGCTGTCAAACTCAAAACCCGTGGCCGCTCGCTAGCGCATCGCTAAGCGAGCATGTAGCGGGAATTCGCTAAGCCTTCGCTAGGCGAGGCAGCAGCGAACATGACAGTCGCTGAATTTTTCTGTTCTGTTTTGTGCCTACCTGATCTGATTCGTTATAATCATGCACTATTTCGCCTGACCTTACTACTGCTGTGTTTCTTTTGTAGTGCAATTCTCAATTGCACTTTGTCTCGATGTTCTAACCCGTTTGCTGAATTTTGTAAGGGCTTACATATTCCCGGAAAAGTAGCTTGCTAGGTATCCCACTTTATTTGTCGGATACCCTTGTGGAGATTCACCCTAATTACCTAATTAATTTTAACTTGGACCTAATTACCTAATTGATTACAACTACCTAATTGATTGTAAAATATTTCCTTTGAATATGTGATCTTGGACCTCTCTTTGTTGCCTTACGATATTACGGTATTATGGTCATGTCCCGCGAATGGGGGGATACACTTAGCAAAGACCCTTCGGTTAAATCATCATGTCCCTATAAAATAAATCATAGTCCCTCGGACGTTGCCTGCGAATATATGATTTTGTCCCTCGATGACCCTTCGTTGTAGCCTACGGTTAAATGATGATCGCCCCTTCGAATGCTAAGGTATCCTTACAAATGTTGCCTTCAATGACCAAACGATGACCCTACGATGTCCCTTTACATCCAAAGGGATAAGACTACTTACTTCTCAATAGTAAGGACAGTTTTACCCTCATAAGGATAGGAAATGCCCATAAAGACCTTGGGTGGGTATAACTCTTAATTGCTAGGTCACAACCTAAAATATTTTTCATACCTCACACTTTGCAAATACTAGAAAATCACCACTTGGTATACATTCGTACTAGAATCGTTACCAAGTTATATTTTTCTAAATCGCTTTCAAAATTAAACGAGATAAATACTTTGTATACATTCGTACAAGAATCATTACAAAGTTAAACTCTCTTTTCAAAACATTTTTTAAGCAATTCACAAACACTTTTTCAGACAAACATAAGTGATCGAGCAATTAAGAGCCCATGGATAACCATGGATACAAAGGGTGCTGACACCTTCCCTTTGTATAATGTACCTCCCGAACCCAAAATCTAATTAAGGTCTTTCCTGTTCTTTTCCACCTTTCCTTATTGGATAAAAGAAAAGTCGGTGGCGACTCTTGCTATCCGCGACATTTGCTTTCCAAAGCAAAAACACACAAAGTCAGTTCACCGTATGACAGAACTGGCGACTCTGCTGGGGACACAAAAAGAGAGGTTACCTTAAAAAACAAGATCACTTATTCAAATTGTCTGATTTACTTTTAAGGGATTGCTTGGGTATTTTATGCTTGAGTGAAAGATCCTACACCCGGATCTAGTGTACCTTAGGTAAGTAGCAATAGATCATCGCGACTATCCGGCGTATACTGGAATGGTCAAAATGATGGCTACGGTTAATGTGACACTTTGGATGTCCTGATGTTCCTCATGTTTACTTGAGGAAAAATTTGGCTTCCGCGTGGTGTCATCAAAGTATTAACCAGACCTTTAGAACCCTAATTGACTCATCCTAGCCATTAGAAAGTAGTGAGATAACTGACTTCGGTTCCGACTGGGGTTGGTTGAGACTCGATACTACAATCTTTGAGATTGGACTTTAGGGAAGCTTCGGTCAACCACTTGGTGTTGCACTGAGGTGGACTTAAAGGAAGGTCAATGATTTGAGATCCTTCTAGAACCCGGTTACTATTCTAGGACAGGTTGAACCAACCAAACTTCAGTGGGGAGGGTATTTACCTATGGAACGCATGCAAGCCTTAAAACCTAAGAATGATTGTTGTGTGACTTGTTTGTGCTTGTTAACATCATAACATCATAACATCATAACATCATGGCATTGTACTAACCATTTCAAGGACTTAGGGATTTAACTTTGCTCTGTAACAGGCTATGGCTCCCAAGAAGACCATCCGGATCAATTTTGTGGCAATCTCTCCTCGACTCAAGGATTTAGTGTCAGAACTTCCCGATCAGGCTCAGTTCCTCAAGAAACATGGTTCTCTCCTCAATTTGGTTACCACTGGTTTCAAAGAAGATATGATGAGAGTCCTATTCCAGTTCTTCGATCCTAAACATCATTGCTTCACATTCCCAGATTATCAGTTGGTACCCACATTAGAAGAATTTTCCAGGCTGCTTGGGATACCTATTCTTGATCAAACACCTTTCAGTGGTTTAGAAAAGATTTCGAAGTCTGAAGAAGTTGCCGCAACTTTACACATGACAAAGTCAGACATTGAAACCAATTGGGTAACGAGAAGTGGAATTAAGGGTTTACTTGCCAAATTGCTGATAAATAAGGCCCGAGAATTCCTAAGAGTTATGAATGTCCATGCTTTCGAAGATGTTCTAGCATTACTAATCTATGGTTTGGTGCTATTTCCTAACCCGGATCAATTCATAGACATGAATGCTATTAAGATATTTCTCACTCATGACCCTGTGCCTACCTTGCTTGGAGACATTTTGCATTCCTTTCACACTCGTACTATGAAAAGGCAAGGGACTCTCATGTGCTGCATACCTTTATTGTCTAGGTGGTTTATGTCGCACCTTCCTCAATCAGTCTTGAAGAATGAGCAGAATTTGAAATGGTCTCAAAGGATAATGTCACTCTCCCATTCAGACATCCGTTGGTGTCCTCATCTTGAAGAAAATGTTATCCTCATTGACCGTTGTGGAGAATTCTCTAACGTACCACTCCTGGGGATAAGAGGAGGTATTACTTATAACCCAGCTTTAGCCCTACGCCAGTTTGGTTATGCTTGAAGAGACGGACCACATGAAATAATTATTCAAGGCACGGTGTTTGACTATGACAACGATTCCCAAGGTCTCCGTCAAAGATTTGTACGAGCTTGGGGCATGGTGAAAAGAAGTACTTTAGGACCGAAAAACTCTATTCCTATGGAACCTTATCTCAGATGGGTACGCGCAAGAGCTCGTGAACTTGTCATGCCATATCTCGCAGTCGGACCGCTGATTGTTGAACCAGAAGTTGAGAGAGGTACTCCTCAGATCATTCCTTATCCAGATATGCCTACCAATGTGGAAGAATTAAAGAGATCCTGGATCCAGTTGAGGGAGGAAAGGGATACTTTTGAAGCCCAGTTCTGTGCTGAAAGGAAGAAAGTGTTGGAACTCACCTTCCAGCTTAATGAGGAACGAAGACTCAATGCATATCTTCGCCCAAAAAGAAGCCGCCCCTGGGAGACTTGAGCTTTTATTGTATTTTATTATTTATTGTAATGAATATTGATTAAAAAAATTATTAATAAAAGTCCTTTCTTGGTGGTTCACGCAAAGTTAAATTCCAAAAGTCCTTGAAAACATTTCATACATTGCATAGCATGATATAACATTGCATAACAGGTATTCTAAAGGATCTATGTTCTCACGGTCTTCCTATTGCAAACAGAAAAATGGCCCTCGAACAAACTGTCAAAGATCTCCAAGCTCAGAATGCTCAGTTCCAGGAGATGATGCTGAGCTTATCCAAGGGGCAGGAAGAACTGAAGGCTCTCTTGCTCGAGAAGAAGAAAGACAAGAAACCTGTGAGTTACATTAACCCGGGAAGAAGGCTTAAAGGACAGGCTGCAAGAGTCAAGATTAGACTTCCGAAGGATCAAGAAGAGGAGACAGAAAATGATTCGGAAGATGAGAATGTTGATCCTCTCAACCAGGAGGACGACGATGAAGATTATGAAGATGAACAGTACTCTCCAAAAGAGGATAAGTATAAGTTGTTGGAAGAACGCATGCTAGCTATGGAGGGTCAGAAGGCGCCCGGTCTGGATTTCGAAAGCTTGGGACTGGTCTCTGATGTGGTCATTCCTCGCAAATTCAAGATCCCCACTTTCACTAAGTATGATGGTGCGTCTTGTCCTCAGATGCATCTGAGAGCTTATGTGAGAAAGATTCAGCCGTATACCACTGATAGGAAACTATGGATCCATTTCTTCCAGGAGAGCCTGTCTGGCACACAGTTGGAGTGGTATTATCAGCTCGAGAGCTCTAACATCCGCACCTGGACTGATTTAGCGACAGCTTTCTACAAGCACTACCAGTACAATTCTGAATTGGCGCCTACTCGGCTACAGTTGCAGAATATGACTATGGGCTCTAAAGAAAGCTTCAAAGAATATGCTCAAAAATGGAGAGATTTGGCTGGCAGAGTCAAACCCCCTATGACTGATCGAGAATTAGTGGACACGTTCATGAGTACACTGACCGGTCCATTCTACAGCCATCTACTGGGAAGTTCTTCATCAGGTTTCACTGACCTTATATTGACGGGTGAACATGTTGAAAGCGATATTCGAAGTGGAAAGATACAGGCAGCTACCTCTGCAAGCATCAGAAAGCCCCATCAGGGAAAGAATGAGTCAAATGCTGTGTATGGTGAAAGGGGTCATAACAAGAAAACCGTGACCATACCATCGGAGCAGTTACAATTGCAGCCCCTCCAGCTCAAAACTTCCAGCACAGACAAGATAGGCCAAGAAGGCAGTTTACCAAGATCAATATGACTTTAGCGCAAGCACTGCAGGGTATGCTAAAGGCGAATTTAATTACTCTCAGAGGCCCTCCTGCAAATCTCAACACTACTTCTCCCCGTTATAATCCCAATGCCAGGTGTGCGTATCACTCCGATAGCCCCGGGCATGATACAAACGATTGCTGGTTGTTGAAGAATAAGATTCAGGATATGATCGATGCTGGGGAAATTGAATTTGATCCTCCGGAGACTCCTAATGTCATCACTGCTCCTATGCCTAACCATGACAAGACTGTTAATTCTGTGGATGACAATTCTCACATTGCTAATGTAGCCGACTTAGTGTCTCCTCTCCTGACCATCAAGAAGAATTTATTGCAAGCTGGTTTATTTCCAGGTTGTGCTGAAAGTTGCGATCTTTGTGTACTCCGACCCAATGGTTGCCTGAAATTGAGGAATGGTATTCAACGGCTGATGGATGATCGTACAATTCTCTTTGAAAGGATTCCTAAGGTGGAAAATGCTGTTGAAGAAATATCTATGATTGCTAGGTCCAGAGTTCCAGTGAAGATTACCGCTACTAGAGTACCTGTGAAGATTACTGCTGAGCCCAAGGTAGCTCCCCTAATCATTACTGCACCTGGCCCAGTACCGTATTCCTCAAGCAAAGCCATTCCGTGGAATTATGGAGGTGATGTTTACATCCATGGCGTGAAGCAAGTTGGTAATTCTGCTAATCCTAATGACATTGTTGGGACTAGTAAAGTTACCCAAAGTGGAAGGATCTTCTCTCCCGAAATCTCACCTCCCGCCCCTGAAATTCGAGGAAAGGAACCAGCGATCAACCCTGCTCAGTCGAAGACACAGGTCGAAGTTACTACCGAAGATGTTGCCAAGCAGGAAGTGGAGGAAATGCTGAAAATCATCCGTAAGAGTGATTTTGATGTGGTAGAACAGCTGGGGCATACTCCGTCTAAGATCTCGATGTTATCCTTGTTATTATCTTCTGAATCTCATGCCAAAGCGTTGATAAAATTCTTGAAGACTGCTCATGTACCTCAGGAGACCTCCGTCGATCAGTTCGAAAATTATGTTGCTCATCTGGATGTTGACAATGGCCTAGGCTTTTCTGATGCTGACCTGACACCAGCAGGAAAGAATCACAATAAAGCTCTGCATATCTCCATTGAGTGTAAGGGGATCACCTTGTCTCATGTGTTGATCGATAATGACTCTTCTTTGAATGTGCTACCGAAAGCCATGCTCGATAAACTTGACTGTAAAAGCATTGAATTGAAGCCTAGTGACATTGTGGTGCATGCTTACGATGGTGCGAAGAGTGTTGTCCATGGTGAAGTGGTTCTCCCTATCAAGATAGGACCTCAAGTCTTCAACACTATCTTTCACGTAATGAACATTCGTCCTGCCTATTCCTGCTTGCTGGGACGCCATTGGATTCATGGGGCAAGTGCTGTAGCCTCGTCTCTCCATCAAAAACTGAGGTATCCAATAGAGGGCAAGATTGTCACTGTGTGTGGAGAAGAAGAATATATTGTCAGTAGTGTGCAGGCCTTCAGATACGTCGAGATGGATGGTGAATTCTTTGAGACTCCTTCTCAGTCATTTGAAGTAGTTCCTCCGACTAATCCTGTCCTTAAGCCGACTTCCTGTGTGCCCAAGGTTATTAGTGCTCCTCCTGCTATGATTTCTCTGAAGGACGCTCAAGCCGTGGTTGAAGATGGTGGTCGTATTGGCTGGGGTCAACTGATCGATGTACCGTACAAGTCTGATAAGTCTGGCCTGGGATTTAACTCTGAAAGGATGGTCAAAGATCAGATTAATGCTGTAGAAGATGCTGATAGCGATTGTGACTTGGATAGCTGGATTTTCCCAACAATTGGTGACGGACTCAATAACTGGAAGGCTGAAGACACTATCCCGATTTCCTTTAGTCAGGAGTAATTGTTATTGTCTATTTTAGTGTTGCAAATTTTAATTTTTTACAATTGAACTTCTTAAAAGCATTGTGTCTATGCCCGGGGCACAATAGATAATTTGTTAAGGGTTTTGTCATCTTCATAAGCATATTCACATTCAATAAATCAATGGACGTTTTGCATTCAAATATTGCGCCCTTTATCTTTCCCGTCATCTTTCAAACAAGCTATGTTTTCTTACACACACTCACGTAACGAATTGCAGATCCACACCCACTCTGGATCCTGTTGATAATAGTTCTGCTACTGTTAATTATGACTTCGAAAATCCGATCTACCAAACCGAGGATGGAAGTGAGGAAGATTGTGAAGTACCTGAAGAGCTTTCCAGACTGGTATTGCAAGAAGAAAAGACTATACAGCCGCATGAGGAGTCAATCGAAATTGTAAATCTGGGTACTGAAGTGGACAAGAAAGAAGTCAAAATAGGAGCAGGCTTGGGAAACAGTGTCAAGGAAAGATTGATTCAGATGTTACATGACTATATTGAGATTTTTGCTTGGTCTTACGAAGACATGCCAGGACTGGATACTGATATAGTAGTGCATCGTTTGCCGATGAAGGAAGATTGTCATCCTGTTAAGCAGAAGGTTCGTCGCATGCGTCCTGAGATGTCTGAGAAAATCAAAGCCGAAGTTATGAAACAGTTCAATGCCGGTTTTCTAGCTGTTACTTCTTATCCCCAATGGGTTGCTAATGTGGTACCAGTGCCGAAGAAGGATGGTAAGGTGCGAATGTGCGTAGATTACAGAGATTTGAATAAAGCGAGTCGCAAAGATGACTTTCCACTTCCGCACATTGATGTTCTGGTAGATAACACCGCTCAACACAAGGTATTCTCCTTCATGGATGGATTCTCAGGTTATAACCAGATTAAGATGGCGCCTGAGGACATGGAGAAAACCACGTTTGTGACGCAATGGGGCACTTTCTGTTATAAAGTAATGCCATTCGGTTTAAAGAACGCAGGGGCAACATACCAGCGTGCTATGGTGGTTTTGTTCCATGACATGATCCATCATGAAATAGAAGTATATGTGGATGACATGATAGCCAGATCTCATACCGAAGAAGAACATCTCGATCATTTATACAAACTGTTTGAGAGGTTGAAGAAATACAAGTTGAGATTGAACCCGAACAAATGCACCTTTGGAGTAAGATCCGGTAAACTCTTGGGCTTTATTGTCAGTGGTAAAGGAATGGAGGTTGACCCGGCCAAGGTGAGAGCTATTCGAGAGATGCCAGTTCCCCGTACGGATAAAGAAGTCAGAGGTTTCTTGGGACGTTTGAACTACATTGCCCGATTTATTTCCCATTTGACTGCTACCTGCAAACCCATCTTCAAACTACTAATGAAAAATCAAGAGATGATATGGAATGATGAATGTCAAGAAGCTTTTGACAAAATCAAGAAGTATCTCCAAGAACCTCCAATTCTGGTGCCACCAGTTGAAGGAAGACCTCTAATTATGTATTTGACCGTGTTAGAAAATTCAATGGGGTGTGTGTTGGGGCAACATGACGAGTCTGGTCGAAAAGAGCATGCCATATACTACCTTAGCAAAAAGTTTACCGACTGTGAAACAAGATACTCACTGCTCGAGAGAACTTGCTGTGCCTTGGCCTGGGCTGCTCGCCGACTAAGACAATATATGTTGAATCATACCACTTTGTTGATTTCTAAGATGGATCCTATCAAATACATATTTGAGAAACCTGCCCTCTCCGGAAGAATAGCAAGATGGCAAATGATTTTAACAGAGTATGATATCCAGTATACTACCCAGAAAGCAATCAAAGGAAGCGTGCTAGCCGATCATTTGGCTCATCAAGCAGTGGATGATTACCAGTCTATGAATTTTGAGTTCCCAGATGAGGATGTCATGCTTGTTACTGATTATGAAGAACCTGGACCGGATAAAGGACCCGAACTGGGATCCCGATGGACTATGGGTTTTGATGGATCTTCTAATGCATTGGGCAATGGTGTTGGTGTTGTAATCATTTCCCCCAAGGGTTGTCATACGCCTTTCACTGCTAGACTATGTTTTGATTGTACCAATAATATGGCTGAGTATGAAGTATGTATTTTGGGACTCAGAGCCGCTATAAACCTAAGAATCAAGCTTTTGGGTGTGTACGGAGACTCAACACTAGTAATCAGTCAGATCAAAGGAGAATGGGACACTAAACATCCGAATCTCATCCCTTATCGAGAACGGGTGTTGACATTAATCTCATATTTTGAAGAGATTACATTCGAACATATTCCACGAGAAGAGAATCAGTTGGCAGACGCGTTGGCTACCATGTCATTTATGTTCAGAGTCAGATGGGACAATGAAGCTCCCATGATCACCATTAAACGATTAGATGAACCAGCATACTGTTATGAACTTAATGCTGATGAAGTAGAAGAGAAACCTTGGTTCCACGAAGTAAAGAGATATTTAGAAACTCAGGAATACCCTGAAGGGGCATCCATCAATGACAGAAAATTTCTGAGGAAGTTTTCCGCTAAATTCCTTTTGAGTAATGGAGTATTATACAAACGTAATCATGATTCGAATTTGCTTCGCTGTGTGGATAAAAAGGAAGCAGAAAAGATTATGGGAGACATGCATGACGGTATTTTTGGGACTCATTCTAGTGGACATACAATGGCCAAGAAGATTCTGAGATCAGGGTATTATTGGTCTACCATGGAAGCTGATTGCCACCATCACTCCAGAACTTGTCACAAGTGCCAGATCTATGCGGATAAAGTACATGTGCCTCCTGCTCCATTGAACGTGTTGACAGCGCCTTGGCCCTTTGCAATGTGGGGCATTGATATGATCGGAGAGATTAAACCTACTGCTTCTAATGGACATCGTTTCATCCTTGTTGCTATTGATTACTTTACAAAGTGGGTAGAGGCAGCCTCATTTGCTTCTGTCACCAAGAATGTGGTGGCACGATTCATCAAGAATAATCTCATTTGTCGATATGGCATCCCCGAAAGAGTTATCACGGACAATGGCACCAACTTGAACAACAAGATGATTACTGAACTCTGCACGCAGTTCAAAATAAAACACCATAACTCTTCCCCGTACCGGCCAAAGATGAACGACGCCGTGGAGGCTGCTAATAAGAATATTAAGAAGATTATACAAAAGATGACAGTGACGTACAAAGACTGGCATGAAATGTTACCATTTGCTCTGCATGGTTATCGCACTTCAGTACGAACTTCGACAGGGGCAACTCCTTTCTCTTTAGTCTACGGAATGGAAGCCGTCTTACCTGTGGAAGTTCAGATTCCCTCTCTAAGAATCATGAAAGAGGCAGGTTTAGACGAGGATGAATGGATTCAGACTCGACTCGATCAGATAAATTTGATTGATGAAAAGAGACTCGCGGCTGTTTGTCATGGGCAGGTATATCAGAAGCGCATGACCCAGGCATTCAACAAAAAGGTCAGGAGACGGGTGTATCAAATCGGTGAATTGATGATCAAGCGTATCATGCTACCACAAAGTGACCCCAGGGGCAAATGGACTCCCACATACGAAGGGCCATTTGTAGTTAAGAAGGTATTCTCTGGTGGAGCCATGATACTTGCTACGATGGATGGCGAAGACTTCCCACATCCCGTGAACGCAGACATAGTCAAAAAATACTACGCATAAAAGAGACCCGCTAGGTCGACGTACCTAGGCAAAAGTAAGGGCATCCCGGCGAACCAAAAGGGTTCGGGCAAAAATTAGGGATAAACATATAAAAATGTACACCCGACAAGTCGAAAACCTGAAAAGGCGGCTTGGGCAAAAAGGGGTATCCTGGTGGACTGAAAACCTGAAAAGGCGGTCCAGGCAAAAATTAGGGATTAAAAGCGTATGACTATGTCCCGTTCTCAGACAGCTTCATCCAAGTTCAAAGGACTGAACAAGCCAATCACTTCTATCCGACAGCAGGAGATGAGATGCTTGAAGACATAATGACAGTAGCAGAGTTAAAATCAATAGGACTCTTTTTCTTCATAGCTTTTTCTTTGTTGTCTAGACGATTTCCTCTGACTAGGATTTCTGTCTCCTTGTACACAAATTGCCTGTTTATAGGCCCTCTTTCAAAATCAATATAGTTTTATTTCCAAAAAGATGCTTTTGTTTTACTTTTTCTGTTTTGTTTGCGTAAACGTCCATTGATTTAATTTGAATTAATATATGCATTTGGATATGATCGATGTGTACCAAAAATGCATGCATAAAATAGAAATAGCGATTACTACAAGACTTCAGGATCGAGGAGAAGGTCTAACCATGCTTTCCAATGAATCCGTGGCTAATTCTATTCCCCAGCAAAGCCAATTATTCCCCAGAAGCAATTGGCATTACTAGACAAATTGGTCATCTCTTCCACCCCCAGCCAGGCTTCTGTTAAATATTTCTACCATCAGACAGAAATCAAGTATCCCTAGATGAGAAAGGGTCATCAATACAAGTACCTCCAACCAGAAGATGGGGATTTATTTTCCCCAGGGGGTCGCCAGAAAAAAACTTTTCAGACGCATAATTCATTCATTACATCATTTCACAGCATCCGCATGCATACATTGTTCGCATTTATTTTCATAAGCATAAAATATCTCATGCATCATGACATGGCATGAAGCTAACTTTATTTTTCAGGTTAATTATCCTCCTGGTACAGTCAAAACAAAGGTCCATTCAGACAGACATCTTTATCAATTACATTCAAGATTCAACTACATCTCTCAGATATAATCCATATGAACATTCATTCTGACAAGCACTCTGATATCCTCCCAATAGTGGCATCTTTAAGCCCACCCCAGATATTCATTGCAAATACAGCAAATATTATCAGATACAGCCTAACGTACGGTTCATTCTGATTCAGCTCAATATATGACTCCTTCAACTCAGATGCGATCTAACGTACGATCCATTCTGACATTCTACAACTCCAAAACGGTCTAACGTACGACCCATTTGGATCTTCAAACCCTCAGATACTGCCTAGCGTACGGTACATTTCGGGGTGTAGTCTAGCGTACGACTACTTTCTTCTTCAGATACAACCTAACGTACGGTTCATTCTGCAACTCCAATACGGTCTAACGTACGACCCATTTGGATCTTCAAACCCTCAGATACTGCTTAGCGTACGGTACATTCCGGGGTGTAGTCTAGCGTACGACTACTTTCTTCTTCAGATACAGCCTAACGTACGGTTCATTCTGCAACTCCAATACGGTCTAGCGTACGACCCATTTGGATCTTCAAATCCTCAGATACTGCCTAGCGTACGGTACATTCCGAGGTGTAGTCTAGCGTACGACTACTTTCTTTTTCAGATACGGCCTAACGTACGGCTCATTCTGCAACTCCAATACGGTCTAACGTACGACCCATTTGGATCTTCAACTCAGATACGATTTAGCGTACGATCCATTCTGATTCTACCTCCAGATATAGCCTAACGTACGACTCATTCTGCAACTCAGATACGATCTAGCGTACGGTCCATTCTGATCTTGCATCCCCAGCGAAGTCACCCGCCTAATGGATAACTCATTCTGCTACTCAGTTACGATCTAGCATATGGTCCATTCTGATCCTTTATCCCCAGCAGCGTATGATCCACTCTGATCTTTCATCATCAAACTTCCTGGATGGCATCTTTAAGCCCACCCCCACCAGGAATAACTTCTAACTAACAAGTGCAAATTTTTGGGGCATTCTAGTGTTCAATAATCTTCCACCTCCAGACCACGAATGGCGTACATACCATTCTAAATCTCTCGGTTCAAGAATATTGAACAGGGGCAGCTGTCATACCCCAAAATTTGCCCGTTAATATTACAAGGCATTTCTAAGGCACTCCAACTTATTTTTCAAGGCATTGATCTTAAAAGAACAAGGACCCAGCACACGGATGACAAAATCCAGAAAATGGCCTAAACTGGTTTGCTCGCTAGGCGAGCAATTCCTTCGCCTAGCGAACCCTTCGCTACGCCACTCGCCTAGCGAAGCTTGCGAATACCAGAAAATTCTGGGCTTCATTCTGAGCCCATTAGGTCATAAAAAGAGCATTATAAATACCACAACTTCAGTCAGGAAAGGGGAGAACGAAAACGGAACGAAGACCGGAGATAGAAAGAAGGCGCAACAAACCCTGGAGGCTAACCCAGCGAATTCAGAGCAACCCTAAAGGAAACCCTGAAGGAAACTCGTTTGCACCAAGGTTATATCCGCCCAACTCAATTCGCCGCCCAACTCAATCCGACTTACCAATTCAACGTTGCAATTCAATTGCAAACAGGTTTGCGCATCACTACTGTTTTATGCTTCCAATCTGTGATCTCTAAATACATAATGCATCATGATTGAATTTTTGGATATGTAATTAGATTCTGCATGTGAGTTTAAGTACGCCTGAATATCCTGAATGTTTGACCATGTTATTTTTGTAATTGAATGCCATAGGGTTCGGAGTTCCGGAAATCGTACTGCTGTCAAACTCAAAACCCGTGGCCGCTCGCTAGCGCATCGCTAAGCGAGCATGTAGCGGGCATTCGCTAAGCCTTCGCTGGGCGAGGCAGCAGCGAACATGACAATCGCTGAATTTTTCTGTTCTGTTTTGTGTCTACCTGATCTGATTCGTTATAATCATGCACTATTTCGCCTGACCTTACTACTGCTGTGTTTCTTTTGTAGTGCAATTCTCAATTGCACTTTGTCTCGATGTTCTAACCCGTTTGCTGAATTTTGTAAGGGCTTACATATTCCCGGAAAAGTAGCTTGCTAGGTATCCCACTTTATTTGTGGGATACCCTTGTGGAGATTCACCCTAATTACCTAATTAATTTTAACGTGGACCTAATTACCTAATTGATTACAACTACCTAATTGATTGTAAAATATTGCCTTTGAATATGTGATCTTGGACCTCTCTTTGTTGCCTTACGATATTACGGTATTATGGTCATGTCCCGCGAATGGGGGGATACACTTAGCAAAGACCCTTCGGTTAAATCATCATGTCCCTATAAAATAAATCATAGTCCCTCGGACGTTGCCTGCGAATATATGATTTTGTCCCTCGATGACCCTTCGTTGTAGCCTACGGTTAAATGATGATCGCCCCTTCGAATGCTAAGGTATCCTTACAAATGTTGCCTTCAATGACCAAACGATGACCCTACGATGTCCCTTTACATCCAAAGGGATAAGACTACTTACTTCTCAATAGTAAGGACAATTTTACCCTCATAAGGATAGGAAATGCCCATAAAGACCTTGGGTGGGTATAACTCTTAATTGCTAGGTCACAACCTAAAATATTTTTCATACCTCACACTTTGCAAATACTAGAAAATCACCACTTGGTATACATTCGTACTAGAATCGTTACCAAGTTATATTTTTCTAAATCGCTTTCAAAATTAAACGAGATAAATACTTTGTATACATTCGTACAAGAATCATTACAAAGTTAAACTCTCTTTTCAAAACATTTTTTAAGCAATTCACAAACACTTTTTCAGACAAACATAAGTGATCGAGCAATTAAGAGCCCATGGATAACCATGGATACAAAGGGTGCTGACACCTTCCCTTTGTATAATGTACCTCCCGAACCCAAAATCTAATTAAGGTCTTTCCTGTTCTTTTCCACCTTTCCTTATTGGATAAAAGAAAAGTCGGTGGCGACTCTTGCTATCCGCGACATTTGCTTTCCAAAGCAAAAACACACAAAGTCAGTTCACCGTATGACATTTGGCAAACAAGATGTCGGGGTTCAAATGCAGTGATCCGGGATCATTTGCGCGAAAGAAAATTTCGGGGTTCAAGAAAACGAAAAAGGGAAAATTTTCGGGGTTCAAGAAAAGCATTAAAAAAAAAGAGAATAATCCCCAGCGGATATGTGGTATTCAGGCCATGGTTATCCCTGTGTTACCATTTATTTTGGTATCCAGGTCGACGTTTTTGTTTCGGTATTCAGGCCGACTTTCTCCGTACCAGACGGATGTTTCTTCTTTCGAGGTTGTTTCTTTGCCGATTCTGACAGGCATTGTTAATTATTTTCCCATCGGAGTGCAAATTGTTCGTCTGTTCTTAGTATTCAATCACTCTTCATCCTGATCATCTGAAAGCCGAGGCTGTTCATATCGACAGGTTCACAGTGGATTGAATAGGGGCAGCTGTAACACCTCAAAATTTGCCCTCCTCTCTTGGGACTAGCTTAACATATTGCATATCATTTTTAGGTCATTAGGCATTGCATATTTGCATATCATATGGCAACAATAAACAAGTCATCCTCCTAGGTCTTGATCAGAAGATAAAGAGGCTAATATGCAAGCTGAGGGTTTCATGAATTGATCATTGACCATCTGAGGATGTGTGATTCAAATTAGGGTTTCATGGTTCCTCAAGGAGGTTGAGCTTTATCTTGGTTGAAATGATACATCATCATCATCATGGTTTTGTCATCACCAGGAGATTCATTGCTTGATCAGATACCTTGAGATTAGGGTTTTGACCTCTGGTCAACCCTAATCATCTGCATTGTGCCAATCAGGGCTTGGCAAGGAGATGAGATTTTCAATGGATATGGGGATCATTCTATGATTATATTGAGCTTATGGAAGCTAGGGTTTCATCATTAAGCCATTTCATCAGGAGTTTGGGGCTCAATTTGATCAGTCAAGCTGAAATTCATCTATCAGTCAGAAAAGTCAACTATGGTCAATTGTGCCTGAATTCATGGATTTGGAGGAGGGAGAGGGTTAGAGACACTTCATTCATGTCCAAACAAGTTTCATTTGACATTTCAAACATCAAGAATGAAGAAAATAAAGTCAGATGGAAACTTTCCAAAAATAGAAAGTGACTTGTAATTGAAAATTGCCAAAAATGGAAAGTTTTTCTCCTCAAAATTACATGTCCAAAAATGCTTCAAATGAAATTTTGTCCAACATGAAAGTTGTAGATATTGCTCTCACCTTTCCAAAAAGTCCAAGAACATGAATTTCTCATGTGTGGTTGGCAAGTTATGGATTGATCATTGTCCAAAAAAGTTGATTTTCAAAGTGGCATAACTCTGGAACCAAAAGGCCAATTCATGTGGTTCTTTTTTGAGCAAACTCCATTTGACATGCTTTATCATAATCCATCATCACATTTCATGAAAACTCATCACATTTCATGAAAACTCATCACATAAAAAGTCCATTTTTCAAGTGGACTTAATTTGAAACATGGAGGGAAAAAGGTGTTTTTGTAAAATATTAATTGTTTTCACATGATTCCTTTTGCACTAGCTCACAAATGCCATTTGAAACTTGCTCAAACCAGAAAATTCCACTGTTACATTGCATTGCACATGTGTGGGTGAATTGACCAAATTGCCATTTAGCATGAAATTGCATTTTTACTAATTCATTGCATTTTCACTAATCATGATTACTAACATCATTAACATCACATATATAAGTTAAATCATAACTGTTTTCATCTTAATCATAACAGAATTTCAGATCTAGATCCAAAATTGCACAATTCTCTCAACTTTTCATCTTCACTTTTCTTGCAATTTCTTCACAAACCTAGCCAAATTCTTCATTGCTTCGTCATCTACCATCATTGAAGAAGCTGTTGGAAGCGAAATCTTGAAGAATTCAAGCCAAATCAAGGACTGTTAAAGTGAGATGCAACAATGGCAAATGGAGATTTCATCAAGATCGTGCGTTATTGAGCCAAGGCCTTGCATCCATTCACTTCTACTAGCATCATAGAACATCTGTTTTTGCTTTTGGAAGCCAGAAACGCGCGATTTAACAACTGTCCTCAAATTAAGGTCAGATTTCGACTTCAATGATTCTTGAAATTGTTTGATGCTTTGGATAGATCTTGTTTAGTAGAGAATTCTGCAATTTGAACCACTAAATTTGGTTGAGAAATGAGAGAGTTATGATGATTTGTAGTTTTATGCTCAAACATGTTTGCTATCGAATCTTTTAAATTAGAATGAATTAAGCCAAATTATTTATGGATTCATGATGTAAGTTGTGAGACCTTTCTGATGATATATGGTTTGTCCAATTTGGTGGAGATTTGTTCTTGGACTTATGAACATGAAGAACACATGATGAACACTTGAAATATTTTCCAGAATTGGCTTTGATCCTCATTTTTCGTGTTTAGCTTGCTGATTGGTGTTAGTGCTACAGTGGCGCGCGCTACCTTTTTTAAAATAAACTACTGTAGCGCTTCGATCCTCCACTAGGACAATTTCGTTTTTGGCTTGGCAATTTATTTTCACAT
The DNA here is from genome assembly GCF_024323335.1 of Lathyrus oleraceus. NCBI lineage: Eukaryota > Viridiplantae > Streptophyta > Magnoliopsida > Fabales > Fabaceae > Lathyrus > Lathyrus oleraceus. The sequence goes on from NC_066580.1 coordinate 408,705,075, forward strand.
GCTTCACATGATTTCACATGCCTCCATTCATGCTTTTTTTATTTTTTCTCAACATTAGAAAATCCATATCTTATTCAATTTTTGTCCAAATAATGTGAGATTTTTTGTGGAATGATCCTTGTGATGTCATTTATATTTTGATGATTTTTAATAAATTTGTGCACGTGTGGAATTAAAAATGGCCTAGGGTTTGATTTCACATGTGGTTTCATGCACCTTCCTTGGTATTTTGATCATTAAATGATGATGCTTAACTGGATGGAGCTGAAATTTTGCATGCTTATTCTAGAGATCTAAATGGACATTTTGATATGTGGTTTGTTATTTTTGAGTTCCTGGATTGTGAGATATGATCATTTGAACCTAGGTGTGACAATTTGTGTCACACCATTTCTTGTCCTACTTCATGAATTTTGTTACCATGCCATATGAACTTGAAATGAGCTGAAATTTCGCATGTTGATACTTCTTGATGTTAGGTTCACATGTGAATTTTTCCGGAATTTTTGGATGTGTTTCCAATTTGATTGAGAATTTCCTTTCTGTTTGACCAAATGCGGACTTTTTGTGAGTCATGTTTTTAATTGATTTGTGAAATTCTGGATATGTATTGGATGGACTTGAAATTTTGTGGAGTGAGTATAGACACATTGAAGTTTGTCATGGTTTTGGTTTGGTGCATTTATCATGTTCCTACACTGTTTTATGCTTGCTTGAAGTTGATACATGATATTGTGCCTTGTTTGGACTTGTATGAGCATGCTTTAACTTGATGAATTTAATTGACTTGCTTACCATTGTCCAATTGGCTTGAAATTTGGTGTGATTGACATGTAATGAATTCTATTTAGCTGTGAATTTTTTGGGGATTTATTGAATTGTTTTGGATTGGATTTGAATTGAATCTTTCTGTTTGGTCCTTTGAGGTTCTAAATTGCATGTTTTGTACTCTTTGCCTCATGAAATGATAATGGTTGATGATATGAACATGAGACCAACTGGATTTGATTCTTATTTGATTGATCTTGATTTTGGATAAGTTTCATGTTCTGTTTTGACTTATTGATCCTATTTTGACCCTAGTCTTGTACTAGTGGTTTGTGTTCTCACATTTGAGCTTTGTTTCAGGTCAAAGAGCACAATTGCTTATACTTGATGATGTGCACTCAATTGGGATTGGTTTATTGCTTGTTTATGACTAACTTGAGTTTATTTTGTAGGCATTGAGAATTATGCTTAGGCCTTGTGGCTTGCACCTATGTGCATTGATGCTTGTTATCTGTTTGTGTTGTGGACTTGTAATTTTCTGTTTGACTTTTGCTTGTCTGGTATACTGATTATGTTGGATTGATTTCAGGTACCTTAGTTGCTATAGTTCATTTTGAACTTGCTTGTACTGCTGCTTGGTTGTGTAAACCAATTGAGGTAGAATTTCTTTTCTCCATGTAGTCTGGAAGACCTGGCCTGTTACTTGGCCAGGCACCTGTCTGAAGTCCTCCTTAAGAGGCAATGTTTGTGCTTGTTTATTTTTGTCCCCAAGCAGGAAAAGACCTTTGTTAAGGCAATTGGCAGACACAAGAGGTGTGTAATCCACCTCCTGCTAATCTGTTGAGTCGTCCCTTGGCTCACATTACATGTTGATGCCTTGTGGATCCTAACCCAAGATCCATGTACAGTTGTACAGTTGAGTCAGTGTCATAAGTGTAGAAGGGTTCCCACTTTCTGGACCCACACTCCTTTGTCTGAAGCTCTCCCTGGCCAGGGATAAGAGCTGTGAGGCACACCCCTCACTCCCATTTCATCTGGCTTCACCCTGACTCTCAATGTCAGGGTTAAGAGCTAACATCACCCTGATACAGTTGACTTGCTTTGGCAGTCTAACCCTTGTTTGAGCCACCTCTGTTTGGATATAGTGTGTGCTATTTGTGATTGTTTGCTTTGATTGCTTTGCCTGTTTAGGATTAGCTTGCTGCCTGTGCAAGTTAGGATAGAAACCATAACATAGGGCAATGATGCATGATAACATCTAGGCTCGAGTACAGCTCCCTAGTAGTGTGTCTCCCTTTGTATCTGGTTAGAATTTCTTTCCCGTTCAGGGGAACTACGTCGCCCTGATCCTCATACCAGATGAGGTACGTAGGCAGGAGACCGTGCGAGGTCTCTCCGGGCACCCTTTTTCTTTTTGTGTGTGTTTGTTGACAGTTGCTAGGCTCGAGTTCCCGACTCCTTAGTAACTTGTTATTTGTTTCTTCTTGTGTGTGTAGGAGATGGATGTAAGCCCAGCCATTCGCATTCCGTATCCTCCTGTTGTGTGCTTGGAGTCCGGTATAAGTCCATCAAGTGGAACCTGGTTTCCAGTGTGGGTTTGTTTGGTTCGGAAGCTGATGTAAGTCCAGCGATTGGCGTTCGAGTTCCATGTTTGCCTTTCTGTGCGTGTGTTTGTTTCGGCGTGCGTGAGCCGAACTACGGCAGCTCTGATTCTCGTTCCAGACGAGATACGTAGGCATAGGATGCGATATCCTAGCGAGCCCTCTCCCCTCTTTTTCCACCTGTGTTGTTTGTGTGTGTGATGTTTTGTTTTAGCAACCTTTTCTTTCTTTTAGAGCGTGGATCCCGTCGAGTACGACGGACGTGAGGGTTGCTAATACCTTCCCCTTGCGTAACCGACTCCCGATCCCATCTCTTTGGTCGCGAGACCATGCTTTTCCCAGGTTTACTTTGAGCGTTTCCTTTCCCTCTGTTGGGATAAATAACGCACGGTGGCGGCTCTATTTTGTTTTGTTTCAGCCCGCTGGTTGTTTTTCGCGGATGCGACAATATGCATATGCGGGTGTAAGACCCCAATTTTGTCCCTAAGATCCCTCATGGCATCATAGCATTCCATTGCATAGCCTCAAGGATCTTTGAGCATCTTGGCTCCCTTTCCCTTTGGGTAGGGATCTCTTGTGAGTGGTTTGAGATCACCAAGCATGCTTGAATTGTATATCATTGCTTTTCTTGTTTTATTCACTAACCAAAAGCACAAAAATATGTCATTAACATCTTTTGTTGTAGCTCAAGCAATCACTAGGTCAAGAGCTTCAAGGAGATCCTTTGTGCAAGAGAAGAGGTATTTTCTTGAGATGAGGACCACATGATCATTATATGGAGCTTATATGAGCTAGGGTTTCATTTTGAAGCAATTTCCCCAAGTGGTAAAGGCTCAAGCTAATCAAAGCATGTCAAGGTCATCTGAGGACCAAAAGTCAACTGTGCAGTCAATTGAGGGCTATGAGGTGGGGAAATGAGTTGAAACACCTCAATCATGTTCAAATAAGGCCTATTCATCATTCTAAACTTCCATCTTGAAGATTCAAAGGTCATGGCAAAAGTTACTAAAAATGGAAAATGACCTGTAATTCAAAGTTTCCAAATTTGGCAAGTTTTTGGTCTACATTCAACTTGACTTTTCAACATCAAACAAGTTTCAAATGGATTTTTGGTGAACATGAAAGTTGTAGATCTTTGTCTCCCCTTTCCAAAAAGTTCTAATTCATGTCCATATGATGAATGGTTGAGGAGTTATGGTCATTTGATCACAAGGTGTGCATGGAAATTCAAAATGGCCTAACTTTTGATACAAAGCTCCAATTTGGTCCATTCTTTTTGCAAGTTGCTTCTTATGTTCAAGACATATCAAAATAGCCTTTGCCATGCATGGGAAAAGTGTGTATGCTCATCATTTCTCATGTGATCATTTTGGAGGGAATTTCCACAATTCAAATTTGGCTTATGATACAAGCAAAACAACAATTCCATGATGATCCTTGGTTGATTTTAAGTGAATTCCAAGCCTTGCATGAGGATTTGCACGTGCATCATGGCCTTGGTAGCTTCATTTGCATTTTTTCAAATCACTTCAATTCTCACTAGTCATGATTAACCAAGGCAATGTGTGATTAGCAGCATCATTAGCATGGCATATAAAAGCTCAAACCCTAATCTAACTGCCATAACAGAAAATTTCAGATCAAAAAATTCAAGAATTCTCTCAACTTTCTCTCACTTCGAATTTCATTTTTCTTCACACAAACACCAAAAATTCTTGCATAATCTTGTTCATCATGCTTCATTGAGCAAGAATCAACCATTGGTTTGAGCAATTCAGTCCAGATTCGAGCAGTTCAAGTGCAAACTCATAGCAATGGAAGCTGGAAATTGAGCTAGATCCAGGTGGTTTCAATTGTTTCTTTGTGCACAAAGCTTCAAGGCAAGTTCAGTGGAGTTGATCTGGAGCTGTAGAGCGCTTGAGATCGTGAATTCAACAACTTCCAATTTCAGGTGATGCAAATTTCATCATCTCCTTTTGATGTTTTCTGATCATAAATGTGTAGATCATGCTTAGTAGTTCATGGATATGTGTTTAGATTTTGATTTGGTTGAGAATTGAGCATGTATGATGAACTTTCAATTTAGATCTACAAAATGTTTTCGTTCGATCTGGAAAATACATGAGGAATTAGGATATTTTGATATGATATTTGGATTGTATGTTGAATGGCGGTTCGAACGGTATAAGGTTCATGCATTTCTGGAAAAAAAATTGGCCGTGAGTCCGCCGGAGTTGGCCGGGGAAGACGCCCGGAGCTACAGCTCCGGCGTGTGGTTCATCTTAGGGTTTTGATGACTGTGTGCTGATGTGTTTGCTGCGTGTCCATTTGATTGGCTATGTTTTGTTTGACCATGCCATGCGTACGCTTGACCGGTGACTTGGATGCCAACGCGTTTAATGAAACGCTGCGTTTGGCTTATTTGAATGTGAGCCGTTCGATTTGGCGCGCGCTGAGATCATATGGTTGTGAATATTCCTGAATTGATTTGAATTGTTTTATTTCCCTCCATTTCTTTTTATTATTTCAATTATTTTGCTCATCTTAGAAAATTCATAAAAAATTGAAAAATGATCCAAATTAACTCCAATTTTTTTTCATAGATTTGTTTTGATGTTTAGTTTTTTTTAGTATTATTTTCATGAATTGTTGATGTCTGATTTTTAATGTGTGAATTTTTTGATCCATGCCATGCTATTTTGATATGTTTCATTCAATGCTTTGTGAAATCTTCATCTTTGATCCAATTGATCTGATTTTTTGTATGCTTGATCTTCACTCATGATATGATTTTTTGGTCACTGGTTTGGAATTTCTCATATGCTATCATTTTTTTTGACACATGAAGATGAATGTGACAATTTGTGTCACACTTTTGACATTGCATTTGTGAATTTTGTTCACCTATCATTTGAACTTTTCTGGATTTGATTTTTTGCATAATGTTTGTTCATGACATAAGGAGCTTGCATAAAAAATTTCAAAGCCTTTGCATGCATTTCTGTTTTGATTTGGATTTTCTAATTTGGAAGTCCATTTTGTGCACATTTTGTGATCATTGCATAGCATAGATCATTTGAGGCATTTGCTTTTTGAATTGATGCTGGTCCTTTTGAGGACATTTTGTGACATGTTTGGATGTGCATTATGTGGAAGATTGAGTTCTGTTTTGATCATTTGGTTTGGTTTTGAACTTAGTCTTTGTACTTGTGTTTTGTGCATAAACTAACTGTGCTTTGTGTTTCAGCTTTGGACATTTAGCATTGATGGTTGATTTGTTCTCACTTTGTGAGATGCAAATGATTTGAGTTCTAACTGGTGTTTTTTTTTGTAGGATGTTAAGTGATGTGCTTGAGCTCATGAGTTCATTTGAGTGCTTGAGCATTGTTCATTGGATTGTGTAATTGTTGAAAGGTTTCACTGTTTGTCTGTTGGTTTAATAACTGAAGTATTAACTGTTTAGCTTTTGTACAGGTACCTTAGTTGCTTGCTTATTTTAGCTCTTGCTTGAGCTTTGGATTATGGTTGATACACCACTCAGGTAGTTAGCCTCTTACTTCATGTAGTCTGGAAGTCCTGTCACCTTTTTGGCAGGCATTTTGCTGGCAAGTCCTCCTTCAAAGGCTCTGTTTGTGTTTGTTTACAATTGTGCCAAAGACCTCCAAGATGAGGCATGTGTTACTTGATAAGACCTCCAAGAGTCGAGGCAATTGACGGATAAAAGGGATTAGTAGCCAATCCCCCGTTATTCAGTGAGTCGTTCTTTATGCTCGCACTACGTGCTAATGCTTCTAAACATGTACCCAAGATCTTTGTCCAGTGTCTGTCAAGTGGAATAGGATCTCACTTTCTGGATCCCCACGCTTTCTTTGTCATGAGCTCACCCAGGCCAGGGTTAAGAGCATGAGGTCTCATCCTCATTTCCATTTTGATCAGCTTCACCCTCACTCTCAATGTTAGTGGTTAAGAGCTATAGATTACCCTTGTACAGTTTGGCTTGTTTGTTGAGGTTGACATGACCCCTCTTGACTAAAGCCCACCCATTTGTTTGAGCCTCTTATATGTATATAGATTGTGATGTTTACTTTTGATGTGTTTGCTTTTGATGTTTGTTTTTTATGGTTGGGAGTCGGATATAAGTCCATGTATTGGCATTCTGTTTCCGTTTTATTGTTAGGAGTCGGATATAAGTCCATGTATTGGCATTTTGTTTCCTTTTTATGGTTAGGAGTCGGATATAAGTCCATGTATTGGCATTCTGTTTCCGTTTTGTTGCTAGGAGTCGGGTGTAAGTCCATGTATTGGCATTCTGTTTCCTTTGATTGAGGATCTCTTATGAAACTTCTGTGATTGCTTTTGCTTTGTGCTTGCTTATTCCTAGTGTGGCTTCATTTTCATAACCATCCCCTTTTCGTTTCCTTCATTTCTCCACCCTAACCCAAGCTAAAAAAATTTGTGCAAACATTTGACTCGTTTTCAACATTAGAAACCCAAGCCTTATGCTTTTGATTTTCAAACTTTCTTTTCATAATACTCATTTTGAATTGAATCTTTATGTCAACTTTGACCACTTTTGTATATACTTCTAATTGGTAAATATAACCCACTCAAATGTTTCTTTTGTGGTTCCAATGTCCACTTCTTAATCAAATTTGTCATAACCTTTAGCTATTAGGTTTGAGTTATCTTTGTGGTAGATGTAATACTCACCTTTGTCCTTAGTGATGGTCAATAAGTCTTCCATGCTTATTATAGGGTTAACCCCTCACTAGCATGTTGAAGCTATCCTCACATGGTGACTTGTGGTTTTTCAGGTTGAGTTTTCTCCCTTTGATAACAAAAGACCTTAAGGCATTTGGACCAATCAATCCACTTATTGTTTTGAAATTTTTTACCCGAACTACGAGGTTTTGATCCTAATCTTTTTATAAGAGGGTACGTAGGCAATTGGTTCATCCATCCAAACACAAAAATGTAAATAACTTGTATATTCTTTTCTCATCTCTTCAATCATGTTTGCACAAATAAATTTTTTCACAAAAAACAATAACCTTTGCAACAAGTGTGAAAAGGGCTCCCTGGGAGTACCTAGGATGTTTTGGGTGCCTAACACCTTCCCATTGCATAACCAACCCCCTTACCCAGATCTCTGTTTCTTTTACTAGTTTTGTTTGTAAAACTTTTAGGTTTTTGTTCGCTTTCTAACCAATCCTTTGGATAAATAGAAGTGCGGTGGCGACTCGACTTTGTATGATTTACCTTAGATTTAGTCAATATCTCCAATGGTAACGAATACACCGCTACAGCGGGTTAACTTTTTATTTTTATTTTTATGCATTACTTTTTTTGAAAATGAACATGCTATGATGCAAAATGATGAAACGATGGCTGGTTGGCTGTGTATCACAAGGCGCAGGATCAGAGCTTCAGCATGAATTCGGAATCGGGAACCATAGAACACAGTCATCAACTTAGAACCCATACTTCAGAACCCACGATCACCAACAAGAACCAAACAAGAGTCACCAACAGGACACGGTCACCAACAAAACAAGTCACCATCAGAACAAGTCACCATCAGTACCTGTAAATGATTCATTCCCGCCCCACTCACGGGTGTAATCTAGGCCAGGGTAAGGTCAAGAGAAACGCAGGATAAACAATCCTTTCAAGAATATCATCATATGCACACCAGGTGTATGCAACGATAATACCCCATCAGAATCTGAACTGCTCGAGATACCATGTTCCGCTAAGTGGCGCCATACCACCTGCTTCCCATGAATCACTCTATTCCTAGGTGTCCTAAAGTTCACTCATAGCCTGTGTATTGGGCCTTTTACCTCTTGTGACTCCCATCCAACAGCGAAACAGATACACAACCAGCATAGTATGCATGAAACAGTAAAGTGCACATAGGATACAATGCAAGCAGATAAGTATGCAAAGCAATAAATAAATAACACACAATAGACAATAAACAAACAAACGCTAGGAAAGGCCCACTAGGGAAAATAAGTCCCCAACAGAGTCGCCAGCTGTCGCTCCCCGAATTTCCCGAATCCAAGTACAAATGCGAAAAGAGTGGCGAGGAAAACAGAGTAGAGTCGCCAGCTATGTACTTTTATCCCAAGAAGAGGGAAAGGTAGTACTGCATAACCAAGAGGGAACGGATAAAACAAAGTCTCGAACCAAAGAAAACTGAGTAAGGGGGCCGGTTACGTGAAGGGAAGGTTATCGCACCCCTTCACGTCTGTGGTACTCCACAGGATCCACGCTTGCTATTTATGTCTAAAGTGTGTGTATAAAAAGTCCTATATGCGATGCGAAAGAGAGAAAATCAAAGTAGGGAAAAGAAAGAGTTATTGCTCGCACATGCCCTACCCTGCTGCATACGTATCTCAAGAAGGATTGAGAATCAGAGCACCGTAGCTCGGCTAACCTATTATGTTTATTTTGTGTTTTTTAGGTGAACGACGTTACTACGCAATCTACCGGATGCTCGACCTTTGGAGACTTACTCGCCTGTAGTAGAAGGAGTTAACGTGTTCTTAGGAGAAGAAAAATCAATGAGTTTGTTTGTGTTTTAGGAATGCTCATGCAAAAAGGAAGTCCTAGACGAAGGAACCGTGCTACCTTAATTGACATGCAGACGAGAGACTATACGAAGCCTCGCAGTCTAATGGGGATACGATCATACCACACAAAACATATAGCATAAAGTAAACATACCAACAAATGGGCTCAAACATACATGGGTAGGGCTTTAGTCAAGAGGGGTCATATCAACCTCGACAAACAAGCCATGGAAAGGTAATGAAATGGGCTCTTAACCACTGACTTTGAACGTCAGGGTGAGAAGATCAAAAGGGTAGTGAGGATAAGACCTCATAGCTCTTAACCCTAGACAGGGTGAGCTCATGACAAAAAGTGAGGATTCAGGAAGATGGAACCCTCTCCACTGACGACCGAACAAAAGATCTTGGGCTTTTGTTCTGAAGCGTCGACACGTAGTGCGAGCATAAAGAACGACACACTGAATAACGGGGGATTGACTACTAATCCCTTTTATCCGTCAATTGCCTCTTCATGGAGGTCTTTAGCACTGGTGCCTCCTCTTGGAGGTCTTTGGGCACAAAAGTAAACACACAAAAACATTGCCTCCTATCGAGGTCTTCCAGCTAAGAAAGCGGTAAAATGCTAGAAAGATGTAAAAGGGATCAAGAGATCTACCACACGGATAAAGATCCGAAGTGACAGCGACTAAAGAAATAAGAAACCCAGAGATCTCTCAAGCTAGCACCATCAAAGAAAGCAAGTCAGCAAAGCAATCAGAATAAATCTCTAAATGGTATCCCACAAATAAAGTGGAATACCAAGCAAGCTATCTCTTCAAGAGTCATGTGAGTCCTCACAAAACTCAACAAACAAGTTAGAATAACAAGATGGGGTGCAATCAAGAGTTGCACCAAATAGAAGAATCATAGCAACCACATGAGTCATGCTATTAAAGTTCACAAAAAGCTCATAAAAAACAACCAAGGATAGGAGGCCTAAACCTCTTGTCAAACAAATGCATCAAAAGAGTATCAAAACTCAAAGTCAGGGGGCAAGGCTCCACACATCAATACATGACATACATACAAAAACATGTGCAAAAGGATTGGTTTCAACACTCAAAGGAAGTGGCACAAGTGCCTCATGCTAAGCAAGCATCAAAATAGGGACTAAAATGCAAACAGCAATTTCAAAAATCCAAACCAAATTGAAAATGCATCCTAAATTCATGGGAATTTAACACAAGCTTCCACTGAACATATATAAACATGATGCAAAACATCAGGAGCATCCAGATTCATTTGATATGAAAACAAAAATCGAGAACTTGAGAAGGCGAAAACACGTCCAAAAACGCAACATTCAAATTCATGTGTCAAACCTTAGCAAAATGACATAGAAAATAACCAAACCAGTTACCACATCTTAGTATCATGTATGAGGATGGTGTGTGCAAAAGTTTGGGTCAGAATGATTAAAATATGGGATTTCATGAAGGTTTGAATGCAAATGGTAAAAAATGCACATAAATGAATCAGAAATTCATATTAAATTCCACGTGTCATGAAATAATTGGGAAATGGTACCATAAAATCAAGGACTCATCAGGGATCACTCACAAAATATTTCGGATTTTTTTTGAGTATTTTTGCTATTTTTAAAAAATAAAATAAAACGGGATGAAATATGTACATGGCATGTGACATATATGCTACAAAATCAATTGGTCCACAAGTCACTTAAATGATTAAATAAAATAAATCAAAACAAAAATCAGAAATAATGTGGGCCTTTGGATCAAAAGACCAAGTCAACAAGATCTAACGGCCACGGGATCGTCTTCTTCCTCAAGACATTCCGGCCGTGAACAGTAACGTCGACGGGATTCTGGCCACCACCGGCGGCGGCCTCCGCTCACGTGCGGCCCGGAAATTCACGAAAATGGGGCTACCCCCCCTAAACCATATGCTAGGAACTCAAAAATCACATTAGTTTTTCATGAATCCTCACCAATTTCTCAGATCACAACCAACAAATTTGAACATCAAAACTTTAAATCAAGATTTCTCACTCAATATTGCATCATTTTAAAAAGTAAACACATCTACATCATCACCATAGTATGTAGTTTCATTTAGGCATAAAAAATGAGCAAAACAAGAGAGTCGAAATTTGAGTTACCGGAGATGGCGCCTTCCGAAACTTCAGTACAGTGACGAGATAAACTCCGGAATACCTCCCTTGACCTTCTATGAATGTTTGATAGCGTTGATTGTGCTTGAAACGGTCCAGATCTTGAGATTCAAGAAGCAACCTCCATTAAAGCTCTGTTTAGAAATTGCTTGGAATGGCTCAAATAAAGGGTGATTTGTGATCCTTAGAGTGTGTACATCAAGAATATGCTACTGGTTTTCGTTTTCCATGGATGTATGGAGGGTTTTGATGAGAATCAAGTGTGAGATGATTTTTGGAAAGGCAGATTTTTGGAGCGTATGGGGGCTGCACGAATTAGGGTTTGCTCCGGTGAATTTTAGAGTTTATACTCTGATTTTGTTGGCTTGGTGGACTCAAAAATGAAGGCAATTCAAGTCCATGATTTTTTGTTATTTTTGTGCATGTGTGGCTTTTCCACACATGTGGGAATGCATGGGCTCAAATCCCAAGGTGGGTTTGGCCCAAAAAACAATGTTGAGAAAATTCCCAATGATTGGCACATGAGAATATTCCATGATGTCACTATGAGTCCTTTTGACTTTTCATGAAAGAAAACTTGAAAAATGACTTGCACCATTGATGAATCATGCAAAATTATAGGTCATTTTGCATGCCATTTTGAAGTACTTCTCAAAACAAAACCATAGCAAAAAGAGCCACACCAATTGGACTTGTCAAACTCAAGTTATGCCCTTTTAAAGCCTTCATGCACACTTCATCATTCAAGAACCACAACTCTTCGACCATTCATCATATGGCCTTGAAATAGGACTTTTTGGAAAGGGGAGACAAAGACCTACAACTTTCATGTTTGAGAAAAAATCATTTGAAGCTTCCTTGGTGTTGAAAAATGTCAAATGATCTTGGTATATCAGCCCGCTCGCTAGGCGAGTGAGGTAGCGAACGGGCTCGCTAGGCGAGCACCCAGCGAGGTTCCATCGAACACTCCCAGACTTGGATAAAAGCATAGCTAGCAGTTACTCGCTAGGCGAGCAGGTAGCGAGCAGGTAGCGAACATTCTAGTAGCAAAACCTTCAGAGCTCGCTGGAGCAAAGGAGGAAGCGTGGGCTTCGCCTAGCGAAGGATTTGCTCGCCTAGCGAGCATGACAACTCTTTCTAGGAAGTTTGGTGGCTCTGGTGGCTTATTTTGGGACTCGCTAAGCGACCCATTCTGCTCGCCTAGCGAGCATGACAGCTCAGGAACATCTTTCCAAATTTGGTAACCTGTGCACTGGACCTTTGTTCCTTCAAGATTAATGTTTTGAATGATGAATAGACCCCATCTGAACATGTTGGAAGTATCTCAAGTCATTCCCTAGCCATTTGACCCTCAGTTGACCAACAGTTGACTTTTGACTTCACAGTTGAATTTTGAACTGTACTGAGCCCATTAAGCTTGATCCTTAAAAGAAAACCTCTGAAAATGAAACCCTAGCTCCCAAGAGCTCTACACAACCTCCATAAGACCTTCAAACCAAGAATGCATCTCAATCCTTGAGGATCCCTACTTTGACTGCCTTGATACCCAGCTTTTTAGAAGACAAACTCTTGGAGCTAATTCTAATTGACATGATGAAATGCAATACGAAATGTTCAATGACCTAAAATGAATGCATGAATGAGGAGGGAAAATTTGAGGTGCTACACATATCATTATAATTGTTTATGTTAATGTAATTTTCACTTTGTCCAATTGGACTATATTGTGTGATATTATTTTGTTTGTGTATACCTTGTTTGCTTGTGTGGTCTTTGACCATTAATGTACATAATAACAACAAAAACCCTAAAAGACTTTTGAGCGGACTGTTGGTTTGATCTTACCCCAATTGGACTTAGAATTTAGGCAACATTTCTTTGCTAATGGACTTGGCCAATGACAATTTGTTGAAGAACCAAGTGCTTGCAATTTGAAATTCATCTGATACATCATTCAAGACCTCTCCAGTTCATCTGCAAAATTGGTCATTGTTAAGCTGTTATGTTGAACCTATAACTTATGGAACTCATCTGCTACATAGGCTATTTTGAAGAAGATCATGAAATGGATAAGCTTGGATGAGGCCATCTTTATTTGATGCATTTGCTCCTCAAGATTGATATAATTGTGCAATTATGTGTTGCTTGATTCTAAAAAGTCCAAGGGAATTCTGGGTTTCTATAGACATACTTGTCTATTGGATTGCTCCCATTTGGTTAGATCTTTTCAACTTTAAACTTTTAAATTTTTGCGCATAGGGTAGTCTCATCATCTTCTCCCCATTTCTTTAATTTTAAAATCTCTCCCTCCATTTTCAAAACCTTCTTTGTGTGAACTACTTTTGTTCTAAATTTAGACCACTTTTGCAAAAGATAGAAACTTTGGTCTTATGCCATTGCATTTTCAAACTTATTTTCTTAAATCAAACTTGTAAATGAACTTAATTATACTTGACTTAAAATTTCAAAAATCCAAAAAGAACTAACTCATTCAAATAATTTGTAGGCCTTTGTGCCTTTCAAACTTAAATTTTGTTAAAACCAACACACTCATTTTTTTGAAATTTATAGCACGAACTACGAGGTTTTGATCCCTCATTTTTATGTTGGTACGTAGGCACAGGACCGAAGGTTTTGTCAAACACAAAAAATATAAGTAATGAATTCTTTTCTCATCCCGTCATTCTATTTTTTTGTAAACATCACTTTGTATAAAAATACATATGCACACAAAAAGGGCTCCCTAGGAGTACCTAGGACACTTTGGGTGCTAGCACCTTCCCTTTGTGTAACCAACCCCCTTACCTGTGATCTCTAATTTTTATTTGAAAACTTCTTACTATTTGGGTTTTGTTCGTACGTTTTCCCTTTTCCCTTGGAAACAATAAAAGCGCGGTGGCGACTCTTGTTAATTGATCTCTAGTTTGTCAATAGCTTGATGATCATGAATTTCCCGCTACAATCCTAAGACATGTGCTAACCGTTTTGAAAATGAATTTTGGTAGTAGCAAATGTTCCAATCATAAGCACAAAATTAGAGTTTGAAAACTAATAAAAAATGGTGATATGAACGAGAGAAATTGCAAAGGACTTGTAAATGACGAAGTAAATGTTGAAAGTAAGGAAATCTTAAGACTGTAAAGTAAATGTTGAAAGTAAGGAAATCTTAAGACTGTAAATGACAAAGCAAGGGGAGAGTGTTTGAAATGGAGAAGTAAGGACGTATATTTATAAAAAAAAGTAAAGATAAATTTGTATTACTTTGAGGTAACTAACAATGGTGTAAACAAACGTACATTCTGTGATTTATGATTCTTCTTCACACGTGTACTTGGTGTAACACCCCAAAATTTGCCCTCCTTATTCACGCATTCATTTTTAGGTCATTTAACATTAGATACATTGCATTTCATCATGTCAATCGGGACTAGCTCCAAGAAGCTTGAACATCATGTAGAACACTTTGTGGGTTCTATTTAGATGATCAGTCAACACAAGGGAAAAACTTGAGTTACTTCCAACAGGGGTCTATTCGTCAGTCAAAATGTTAATCTTGAAGGAGCATAGGTTTGTTCATGAGTTGTCATGCTCGCTAGGCGAAGCCCACGTGTTATGCAAAAAAAAAAACCGAAAAAAAACGAAAAAAAAAACCAAAAAAAAAAATAGAAAACAATTTTTTTTTTAAAAAATAAATAAATAAATAAATAAAAAATAAATAAATAAATAATATAAAAATCTTGGACTTGGACCTCTCTCATTTGAGCCCACAAAGTCATGAAAATCAGGTTATAAAAGAGGGAGAACAGACAGAAAAAGGAAGAGAAGCAAAATACTCTGAGGTTTCCTTGGAACAAAACCCTGGACAAAACCTGGAGAGAAACCTAGACAGAGAGAGTGAGAATTAATCTGCAGCAACCTCCAGACAACTCTGAAAGGTTCATTCTGACTCACACACTTTCAGCTCAAGCAAACCCTAACATTGGTTTGCAAATCCAGCCGTGCCATTTGATTTCAACCGATTTCTCCAATCAGGTTTGCCCTAAATCCATCATCTTTATGCCTTTAATTTGAATGCTCTAAATGTATGAGGTATTATGGGTGAATTTGATACCCTTTTGATGCATGTGTTTGACAAGAGGTTTAGGCCTCCTACCCTTGGTTGCTTTTTGTGAATTTTAATGGCATGATTCATGTGGTTACATTTTGATTTGGGGGCAACTCTTGGTTACCCTATTTTGTTTCTCTAACCTGTTTGTTGAGTTTTGTTTTGTGAGGGCTCATATGACTCTTGCAGAGATGGTTTGCCTGATGTTCCACTTTATTTGTGGGATACCGCCTGGAGGTTTCATTCCGATTACCTGTACTGACTCACTTTCTTTGATGGTGTTAGCTTGGGAGGATCTCAGGGTTTCCTTGTTCCGTTAATTACTGTTACTTCGGATCTTTATCCGTGTGATACTTTTACATTTTCCCGTATTTTTACCGCTTTCTTAGCTGGAAGACCTCGATAGGAGGCAATGTTTTATGTGTTTACTTTATGCAGGTTCCTTTGTCTAGGATTTCCCTTCTGCATGAGCATCCCTAACCCTACCAACTCATTGATTTTTCTTCTCCTAAGAACACGTTAACTCCTTCTACTACAGGCGAGTAAGTCTCCAAAGGTCGAGCATCCGGTAGATTGCGTAGTAACGTCGTTCGTCCAAAACCCAATCCATAACCCCGTAGTTAGCCGAACTACGACTTGCTCTGATTCTCATTCCAGATGAGATACGTAGGCATAAGACGCGATGTCTTAGCGAGCATAATTACCCTTAACCCCTAGGTAGCCGAGCTACGAAGACTTTGATTCTCATATTCAGATGAGATACGTATGCAGTGGATGCGACATCCGTGCGAGTCATTTTCTTTTGACCCTTTTTTTTAGTAAATAATACATTAGATAAACCCACACCCTTTAGACAAGAACTACAAAAGTGGATCCTGTAGAGTACTACGGATGTGTAGGGGTGCTAATACCTTCCCTTCGCATAATCGACTCCCGAATCCAAGATTTGGTTGCGAGGCCCTGTCTTGTCCTTTCCTTTTTCCAGGTTTACTTCGAGCGTTTCCTTTCCCTTCTTTGGGATAAATAACGCACGGTGGCGACTCTTCTGTCTTTCTTCACCGGTTTTTTTTTTTGCATTCCATTTTTCAGGTTGCGATAGCTGGCGACTCTGTTGGGGACCCGGTTTCCCTAAGCGAGTCCCTCCTAGCTTTTGTAGGTTGTTTGTTTATTGGGTGTTTATTCTTTTGTACAGTTATTTATCTTTCAGCATTTACCTGCTTTATTGCATTGTGTACATATGACTGCCGTATCTGCTGGTTTTGTTTGTGAGATGAGTTCTATACCCGAACTCGAGTGCACTTAGGATAGGAGAATGGCATAGTCTTGTTGACTTGTGTGGAGTTATTCCTTAGCAAGTTGACTTGCAAGCCCATTCACTTGGTGGAGGTCATGTTGGGATCAATAATGTCACACAAGTAAGTTGTGGTTAGAAATTACTTTTTCCAATATAGACCGTAGAAGCCAAGGACCTTAGTTTACCAAACCCATCTTGGCCTATTCGTAGGACGTAGTGCGAAAGTCGTTCAAGTGTAAGATTTGATACGATTGTTACGCGATACTACACTCATAAGAGTCTCTCTTGAGAATATTTTTGGAATACGAGTAGTCGTTCCTCCGATAATATCCGAAAGATGGGATTATGACTATGGGAACCTTTTGTAGAACATGTTTGGCAGGTTTAAACCTTAGTACACTCCCTTTAGGTGGTTCTTAACCTAAACTCCATGCTCGTGACTTGCAACAAACCCTTGATTCATGGTTGATTCGTTCAGGTATCCTTAATATCAATGAAACTTGGGTGTTGATAAGGTGTAAACCATAATCCACCAAAAATGGATGGTTGATATTAAGGATAACATGATCCATCCCATGACCTTTGTTTGGTGTGCTTTGCTTGATCCTCTTAATTTCTCTCCAGGCAGTGCAACCTGACAGATGTTCAAGCGGATCCAACCATCCTGATTGACATGCCATTGCATTGCATAACATCATTCGCATATTTGCATCCAACATCTCATCCTTATTCATTTGCAGGGTATTCCCTTTTTAAGGGGGGGGGGGCTTAAAATCGAATAAGCAGTGCATCACATACCATACATACTAACCCTTGTTTGTTTTGCAGGTGTCACCGCAGTGTCTAATGTTTGTTCCCTGTTGCAGGCAGTTATTGGTCCCAAGCGAGTTCATAGGTACCCGACAAAGGAAAACCGTCCACGACTAGCAATGGACCAGATACAGAGAGAAATGGCTGATATGCGTGAAAGGATGGATCAGTTCATGACATTGATGACTGTTATGGCAGAAGGCCAGGCGAAGCTGAAGGAATTGGTTGAGCAACCGAGGCCCGATCCAGAGGTGGAAATACCAAGTGCTGAGGGGAACCCTGGTAACCCTGAGAACCCTGGGAACGCTGATAACCCTGTGAACACTGGAAACGCGGGTAACACAAATGTTGATGGAAACCCGGGTAATGTTGGCAACATGGGAAATGTTGGGAATGGTATTGGCGGAAGGTACAATGTGAATCAAGGGATTCGGATTAACGGGCACCCCGTTACTGAAGATTGTCAGTATGATCAATTTTCTTTGCACGACGAAGCCCTCGAGACCACTCGCCGTATGGATGAGCTTGTTGAGAAGCTCAAATCTTTGGAGTCTCAAAATTCCTTAGGTTTTGATGTCACCAATCTTGGTCTGGTTCAGGGAGTAAGGATCCCTCACAAGTTCAAACCCCCTATTTTTGAGAAATACAACGGGGCTACTTGCCCACGCACTCATCTCCAATCTTATTTGGGAAGGTTGGGAGCTCACACTGAAGATGAAAAGCTGTGGATGTACTATTTTGAAGACAGTTTAACTGGAGCTTCTCGTGAATGGTATTCTCATTTGTCTCGTACTACCATCAAGAGCTGGAAAGACTTGGCAGAGGCTTTTGTCAAGCAATATCAATACAACTTGGACATGGCTCCAAATCGGACCTTGTTGCAAGGAATGTCTCAGACTGCCAAGGAAACCTTTAGAGAATATGCTCAGCGTTGGAGACAGATTGCTGCAACCGTCCAACCCCCTATGTCTGAAAGGGAGATGGCGGACATGTTCATGAACACTCTTCAAGGCAATTATATCGAGAGATTGGCTGCTTGCCCGTCAATCAGCTTTGCAGAGATAGTGATTGCTGGAGAAAGGATCGAGAGTCTGTTGAAGATGGGCCGAATTCAAGACAACAGTGCTTCTAACTCATCAGTTCCCAAGAAACCGTTTGCTGGTAACGGTCAGCAAAAAAGAGAAGGTGAGACGAGCGTTGTATATGCCGGCAGAGGCAGGGGCAGAGGACGCCCTAATTATTATCAAGATCAAGTGGCCGTAGTCACTATTCTAACACCTGTTCCTCAACCGCCGTATCATCCGCAACAGCAACCCAGGTACAACAATCAACAACAAGGAGGTAATCCGGGTCAGCAGACACCCTATCAACAACGTCCAAGGCAGGCGGACCGAGTCATTGAGCAAATCCCAATGCCTTATTCTGTATTACTTCCCAAGCTGATTGACATGAATCTGGTTACGTTGAGAACTCTGGCCCCACCGGTCGATCCCAACAATCTGCCTAGAGGTTATGATGTCAACGCCAAATGTGCTTTTCACTCCAACGCACCTGGCCATACTACAGATAATTGCAAGGCTCTCCAGCTAAAGGTACAAGATTTGAGAGATGCCTAGGCCATCAATTTTTCTCCGGTGCCTAATGTTATCCAAAACCCGATGCCAGCTCACGGCGGGCAGAGGATTAATGCTGTTGATAGTGGGGAAACTTTGAATTTGGTTTCTGATGTGACTAAAGTGAAGACTTCGCTATCGGTGGTCAAAGACCGACTCTTGAAAGGACAGATTTTCCCGGGCTGTGGGGAAGAGTGCAGAAATTATCAAGAAGCCGAGAACGAATGTGATAGTTTGAGAAGGGGTATTCAGCAACTGATAGATGAAGGTTGTCTTCAGTTCGATCAGACTCGTCCAGTGAAGAATGATGTGTCGAAAGTAACGTTTTATTTCACTCCTGAAGAAATATATGTTCCCGAGAGACCCGCTCCGACAACAATATATTTCCCAGAAAGTCCAGCACCAATTTACTTTGACAACCCTCAACCGACTTTGATTGGTCCGGTCACCATCACGGTACCAGGACCTGTTATGTATGAGAAAGACAGTGCTATCCCGTGGCACTATGGGGCTGATATCTACTGCCAGGGGCAGAAAGTTAACGAAGAAGACATTGACATTGGTAGCTCCGCTGTAGACAATGTTGGAGGAATTGGTGGCTTCACTCGCAGTGGACGCCTATTTGCACCATCAATATTGCGCACGAATGCTGAAGCTGAGGCAGCTGCCAAGGCTAAAGGAAAACAGGTATCCACCGAAGAGGCTACTACTGAGGAAGCTCCTCCTAAGACCGCATTCGAGAAGGAAGTGGATGAGTTTATGAGGATTATCAAGAAAAGTGACTACAAGGTAGTCGACCAGCTAAATTAGACACCCTCAAAGATCTCCATTCTCTCACTATTGATGTGCTCTGAGGCACACAGAACAGCCTTTGTTGAAACTACTGAATATGGCTTATGTTCCCCTAGAGATAACTGTTGACCAGCTGGAGTCGGTAGTTTCGAATGTACACACTAGCCATGCGCTAGGTTTCACCGATTATGACCTAACATCTGAGGGCAGGAATCACAACAAAGCCTTGCATATCACAATGGAATGCAAAGGAACGGTGTTTTCCCATGTTTTGGTTGATACAGGTTCTTCTCTGAATGTTCTCCCAAAGAAAGCCTTAACGAAGTTGGATTGTGATGACGCCACCCTGAGGCCGAGTAATTTAGTTGTAAGGGCTTTTGATGGCTCTAAGCCAGCTGTTTGTGGCGAAGTTGAGTTTCCAGTTAAGATTGGACCGCATGTATTCAAGAGTACCTTTTATGTGATGAATATCCAGCCTGCCTATAGCTGTCTGCTAGGTCGACCCTGGATTCATGCTGCTGGTGCTGTTACTTCTACTCTCCACCAGAAGCTCAAATATGGACTAGAAGGTCAGATCGTCACCGCCTGTGGTGAAGAGGATATTTTTGTTAGCCACCTGTCTACATTTAAGTATGTGGAGATGGATGGCGAGATGCATGAGATGCTGTGTCAGGGCTTCGAAGCCATAAACATCAGTGAGGTCGCGCCCGAAACTGTCTTTTCACCTGAGTCTGAGAAGGTCGGGACTTCTATCTCTTCATACAAGCAAGCTGTTGAAGTGGTTAAGGCTGGTAATGCCCAAGGCTGGGGCAAATTTGTGGAGCCAATCATAAAAGAAGACAAGTTTGGATTGGGGTATACTCCGGGGTCTCAAAAGAATGAAGTCGGTACTTTCTCCAGCGGGAGTTTGGTTTCTCCCCACACCGTCAATGCTGCAGATGAAGACAAGGCTGACAGCGACTGTGACTTAGATAGGTGGATTCGCCCGTGTGTCCCAGGAGAAAAGCTCAATAATTGGTCGTCTGAAAAAGTCGTCCGGTTTACTCTACTGAAGGAGTAATTTTTATTGTTTTCCTTTTATCACATGCATAACAAAGTCTTACACTTTGACCAAGGTGTAATGACTCATTTGTAGGGCCATCCATTTAGTTACATTTCGCAATTATTTTCATCACCAATAAAGGACAGCTTTTGCAAACAATTTTGTGCTCTCTTTCTTTCAATTATTTTTTACTTTTACAAAAACGGCAATGTTTCTTTTTCGTTTTTCTTTCCAAAAAACACCTCGTAAAACTAATCATCCGGATCTCACTGCTAACGACACTGCTATGGCCAAGTATGACTTCGATAATCCTATCTATCAAGCCGAAGAAGGGGTTGAGGAAGATTGTGAATTGCCTGAGGAGTTAGCCAGGTTGTTGAAACATGAGGACCGAGCTATCACACCTTATCAGGAGGTGGTTGAGACCATCAACATTGGTACTGAAGACGACAAGAAAGAGATCAAGATCGGGGCCAGTCTACAGGCCGAGAGGAAAAGACCATTGATCATGTACTTGACTGTGTTAGAAAGGTCAATGGGTTGTGTGCTCGGTCAGCATGACGAGTCAGGTCGAAAAGAGCATGCAATATACTACCTTAGCAAAAAGTTTACCGACTGTGAACAAAGATACTCACTGCTCGAGAAAACTTGTCGCGCTTTGGCATGGGCTGCTCGCCGACTAAGACAATATATGTTGACTCACACGACTCTATTGATATCAAAGATGGATAAAGTCAAGTATATTTTTTGAAAAGCCAGCAGGGTTGCTAGGTGGCAAATGATGCTGACAGAGTATGACATCCAATACACTTCACAAAAAGCCATCAAAGGAAGTGTCTTGTCAGACTATCTTGCCGCGCAACCGATTGATGATTACCAACCTATGAGGTTCGACTTTCCTGATGAGGACATCATGTTTCTCAAATCGAAAGATTGCGAGGAACCGCTCCCGGAGGAGGGGCCTGACCCTGAATCCAAATGGATTATGATGTTTGATGGGGCGGTCAACGTCAATGGTCGCGGAGTTGGTGCAGTGTTGATCACACCGGAGGGGGTTCATATGCCATTTTGTGCCAGAATAACTTTTCCCTGCACCAACAATGAAGCCGGACGAAGCAGAATGGGTCCGTTCTCGATACAATCAGCGAAGCCTAGTTGAGGAAAAGAGACTAGCAGCTATATGCCATGGCCAACTATATCAAAGACGAACGAAGAGAGCGTTTGATCAGAAAGTGCGCCCTCGGGAGTATCGAGTCAGTGAATTGGTACTCAAAAGAATTCTTCCTCCCAACACAGATCATAGGGGCAAATGGACACCGAACAACGAGGGTCCATACGTGGTTAAAATAGTTTTCTTTGGCGGAGCTCTGATGCTAACAACCATGGATGGCGAAGACTTCCCGTCCCCTGTCAACTCAGACGCAGTTAAAAAAAATACTTCGCATAAAATAGACCCGCTGGACAGTAAAAAGAATAGTCCAGGCAAAAAAGGGGCATCCCGACGAACCAAAAAAAAGAATGAAGAGGTTCGGGCAAAAATTAGGGATATAAAGAAAAATGTACACCCGGTGAGTCGAAAACCCGAAAGGGCGGCTCAGGCAAAAAAGGGTATCCCGGTGGATTGAAAACCCAAAAGGGCGGTCCACGCAAAAGTTAGGGAATAAGCGAATAACTGCGATCTGAGTTCATCCGTGTTATATCACCGTTTCATTCAATCCGACAATCTTCGAAGGTAAAAGATCGACTAATCATCCACTTCAGAAAGCAAGATGAGCAGAGCGTCTTGAGGACATACGAGCCATAGCAGAGTCGAAACTCGGTGGGACCCCGTTTCCACATTGCCATTAGGATAGTTTCTTTTGTTCAATTTATAGCGATCGCCTCTTTCCAGGGATCAGCTTCCTGATGTACTCGCCTATTCCTGGCACAAATTTTTCAACCAACAAAAGTCGAATAATTCAGTTAAAAAGCCTATTTACTTTTCATTTATCAGTTTGTTTGCAAAAGATGTCTAAATTTTTGAGGAAACATATTGCATCTGAATGTAATGGTGGCTTTTGCAGATGACTTGCGCAGGAAAACAGTTAAAATTGCTTTGAATGTGCTTAATCCTGGACGGTGAATTCAAACCGAGTAATTCCCCGGGGCATACGTGTATTTTTTAGTTACAGGTCACAGGAACCGGATGCCAAGTCATGAATCCTCACCCCCAAGCGGTTGACAAAGCCTCTCCTCTGCAGAGCAGGTTCCCCAGTAGAGTTGACAGTATCCAGACTGTATATCCCCAGTAGAGTTGACAGTATCCAGACTGTATATTCAGCGGAGTCGACAGTGCCAGACTGTATCTTCCCAGCAACAGCGGAGTAGTCGCATACCCAACAGATAAGAGGGTGGTGTTCCCAGTGTTCATCTCGACAGATTTGTTTTAATCCCCAGCCTGAGGACGATTAGCAAGTTCATATCCCCAGCAAAGGTCGATTCCTACGAAATTTCCCCAAGAAGTTCTTTCCTCACAGACTCTCCTCGCAGAGCATCGCCAAGCAAAGTTTCCATAGTTGATACTTCCCCAGCAAGGTCAACTTTTCAAAAAAGGCCGATTTATTTTCGGTGGCTCCCCGGTCCCGGCAGACGGATCGTTCCCCACAGAGCATTCAAGGATTGATACAGCGATCCGCTCCCTGCCAGAGTTGCTTCCCCAAGCAGATTTCTTTTTTCTTTTGCACCATGCATAACATTTTCATTTGCATTTGCATGCGTATCAAACATACACATAAGCTGATAAACAGGTTCTTCAAAGCAGACTGAAAAATTACTTTACAACCAAAGTCATGAGATTCGGCCAGAGGATCAAGTGTGTGTATGACCCAGCATGAGGGTCATTTCGATGATTCAGCCTGAGAATCGTTTTCCAGAGATCCAGCCTGAGGGTCATTTCGAAGATTCAGCCAGAGAGTCGACTATGAGCGTTATTTCCCCAGCAAGCCAGCTGGAGGAATAGATTGATAGCTCAACAGAAAATCAACCTACAAGAGGATCCAGCCCGCGGATCGCATTAAAAAAACAAAGTCTAATCGAAGATTCGTTATAACATGTTCTAGCCTGAAGAATATGTACAAAGCCCAAAAGTGGGATATTCTCGAAGCTGCATATCTAACATGAAGACTGTAGATTTCGAAAGAGGGTTAACCAGCGCATGGCCCAGATACGAGATCCTGATGATGGGAATTTATCATCAAAACAATCCAGATCTAGCCAGAAGATCAAAGTCAGGTCTAGCCCGAAGACCGAAAAATAGATAGATTCAGACAGAGAATCAAAGAAAATAGATTCAGCCAGAGAATCAAAATAAAGGAGATCTAGCCAGAAGATCGAAGAAGATCTAGCCAGAAGATCGAATTCAGATCTAGCCAAAAGATCGAAGAAGATCTAGCCAGAAGATCGAAAAAGATCTAGCCAGAAGATCGAAGTTAGGTCTAGCCCGAAGACCGGAAATAGATTCATCTAGAGAATCGAAACAATTCAGATCTAGCCAGAAGATCGAAGTAGATTCAGCCAGAGAATCAAAGAAAATAGATTCAGCTAGAGAATCGAAACAAAGGAGATCTAGCCAGAAGATCGAAGAAGATCTAGCCAGAAGATCGAAGAAGATCTAGCCAGAAGATTGAAACCGTATCCAGCCCGAGGATCAAAATTAACATCCAACCAGAGGACTAAATTGAGTATAGATTCAGCCAGAGGATCGAAACTCCAGATTAAGTCAGAAGACTGATTCAGATTCAGCCAGAGGATCGGAAGAGAAATAAACAGCGCAGTGTATTTCAACATTTTTGTGGTGTTCTCGGAGCGCAAATTTTCGGTCTGTCTTTGGTATTCAATTACAGCTCACCCTGTTTGTCTGATAAGTTGTTCGCTTTCATCCTGCTCGGGTTAGCTGATGACTGAATAGGGGCAGCTGTAACACCCCAAAATTTGCCCTCCTTATTCACGCATTCATTTTTAGGTCATTTAACATTAGATACATTGCATTTCATCATGTCAATCGGGATTAGCTCCAAGAAGCTTGAACATCATGCAGGACACTTTGTGGGTTCTATTTAGATGATCAGTCAACACAAGAGAAAAACTTGAGTTACTTCCAACAGGGGTCTATTCGTCAGTCAAAACGTTAATCTTGAAAGAGCAAAGGTTTTTTCATGAGCTGTCATGCTCGCTAGGCGAAACCCACGTGTTATGCAAAAAAAACGAAAAAAAAAACGAAAAACGAAAAAAAAAACGAAAAACGAAAAAAAAAAAAATTATAAATAATAGAAAAATCTTGGACTTGGACCTCTCTCATTTGAGCCCACAAAGTCATGAAAATCAGGTTATAAAAGAGGGAGAACAGACAGAAAAAGGAAGAGAAGCAAAACACTCTGAGGTTTCCTTGGAACATAACCCTGGACAAAACCTGGAGAGAAACCTAGACAGAGAGAGTGAGAATTAATCTGCAGCAACCTCCAGACAACTCTGAAAGGTTCATTCTGACTCACACACTTTTAGCTCAAGCAAACCCTAACATTGGTTTGCAAATCCAATCGTGCCATTTGATTTCAACCGATCTCTCCAATCAGGTTTGCCCTATATCCATCATCTTTATGCCTTTAATTTGAATGCTCTAAATGTATGAGGTATTATGGGTGAATTTGATACCCGTTTGATGCATAGGTTTAAGCCTCCTACCCTTGGTTACTTTTTGTGAGCTTTTTGTGAATTTTAATGGCATGATTCATGTGGTTACATTTTGATTTGGGGGCAACTCTTGATTACCCTATTTTGTTTCTCTGACCTGTTTGTTGAGTTTTGTTTTGTGAGGGCTCATATGACTCTTGCAGAGATGGTTTGCTTGGTGTTCCACTTTATTTGTGGGATACCGCCTGGAGGTTTCATTCCGATTACCTGTACTGACTCCCTTTCTTTGATGGTGTTAGCTTGGGAGGATCTCAGGGTTTCCTTGTTCCGTTAATTACTGTTACTTCGGATCTTTATCCGTGTGGTACTTTTACATTTTCCCGTATTTTTACCGCTTTCTTAGCTGGAAGACCTCGATAGGAGGCAATGTTTTGTGTGTTTACTTTATGCAGGTTCCTTCGTCTAGGATTTCCCTTCTGCATGAGCATCCCTAACTCTACCAACTCATTGATTTTTCATCTCCTAAGAACACGTTAACTCCTTCTACTACAGGCGAGTAAGTCTCCAAAGGTCGAGCATTCGGTAGATTGCGTAGTAACGTCGTTCTTCCAAAACCCAATCCATAACCCCGTAGTTAGCCGAACTACGGCTTGCTCTGATTCTCATTCCAGATGAGATACGTAGGCATAAGACGCGATGTCTTAGCGAGCACAATTACCCTTAACCCCTAGGTAGCCGAGCTACGAAGACTCTGATTCTCATATTCAGATGAGATACGTATGCAGTGGATGCGACATCCGTGCGAGTCATTTTCTTTTGACCCTTTTTTTTAGTAAATAATACATTAGATAAACCTACACCCTTTAGACAAGAACTACAAAAGTGGACCCCGTAGAGTACTACAGATGCGTAGGGGTGCTAATACCTTCCCTTCGCATAATCGACTCCCGAATCCAAGATTTGGTTGCGAGGCCTTGTCTTGTCCTTTCCTTTTTCCAGGTTTACTTCGAGCGTTTCCTTTCCCTCCTTTGGGATAAATAACGCACGGTGGCGACTCTCCTGTCTTTCTTCGCTGGTTGTTTTTTTTCGCATTCCATTTTTCAGGTTGCGACACTTGGTAAATTTACAAATTTTTGTACATACTTTGACACACTTTTTCTAACACTAAGACCCTATATTTATACTAAATCGAGATAATCGTTTCTAATGGTTGTTCAATCACGTTGAGACACATGGCGCCTTGCATGTGCGCATATATCCACTATGCTCCACGTGTGCTCTTAACGGTTTCTGATGGGGGCGAAGTTCCCTCCCTTATTTGAATTTTGAATCTTTGATTGAAAACCATTTTCAACCGTCTTTAAGAGACCCTTTTCTGGAATCTCAACTGTATGCTGATCCTTATTAACCTTGTCCAGTCGAATCATCTCCAACTGGTCGAATACCACTTCTTGGTCGAAAAGTAGCTGTACATATGATTTCCAATTTTGGTAATTCTTAATGGGCGTCGAAAATATGAGCTAAAAATTTCCCCAAAAAAATGTTATTTGTCGACACTTGTGAGAAAAAGACATTTTTTGAGACCTTGTTTCGACGCCTTAGTACCCTGATATTGTGCCAAGTGTCCCAATGTTAGAAAAACTTTTTAGTTTCCCCAACTTGTCTGGTGACGTCAGAGTCATCATTGTCTTTTTCCTACCCACGTCTTTTCAGCCCACAACCGAATATTTTCACTCATCACGTTTCCTAGACTCTAGGAAATCATGGGCTACAATATTAATTGACATCTCCATTACACAACCCAAGGGAGACACATGTCCCACTAACTAGTCCACGATTAATATTGATTTGAAACGCTCTTTCTTCCAAGCATGCCTATAAAACTCACCAACTTACCCATTTCACATTTTTCTTACGCCTTTTGAATTTCCAAACACTCTAGCTCTTCTTTCTTGAAACACTCTTCAACTAAACCCAGATTTCCATCAAACTCTAACAATGGCAACCTCAAGCAAAGCTCTTGAGGGAACAGGTGTCTCTGTCAAAACCACCGCCAATAGGACAAAAGCTCCAAAAAAGATCTCTGAACTTCCTCCATTCACCACGTTGTCTTCTCCACTCGCGGTTGGCAACCGACAATACATACCAGAGCCCCAAACAGAAGAACAACACAAAATTTATGCCTCTCAGGTACTTATTCTTGTTTCTGTTTCTGAAAAGACTTATGAATTATTTGGGCCCTTAGCTGATTTAGATGCTGATGCTAGTAAGCTTAGAGAGTTCTTCCCCTCTTACCACATATGTAAACCCATAGGGCAAGCTAGAAACCCTAGAATTGAAACCCCCTCCCCTGAAAACCCTAAGGCTGGGGATATTATAGATCTGAGGTTTATGAATAATGGTTTTAGAGCCCTCCGTGCTACTCCCACCTTTAAATACCCTACTGATTACCTAAACTGGTTAACAAAAGTAGGGAAAGTTAAAGCCCAGGCTTGGAAAGACATAGGAATATATGACCTGATTATGCTGTCGAAACTGAATTTAGATTACAACACTCCCATGTTGATTTCCTCGTTGTACTTCTAGGATAATACACATTACACCTTCCACCTTCCTTGTGGTATGGCCACACCAACCCTTTTCGACATGGCCGTTATCACATGGCTGAAGCCTACTGGACACACTTATGATCCCGACATTGACTCTATGGACACCATTGCTTTTTCGACCACCAGAGCAGCGTACTCGACCCACATTACTCATTACCATGATAAGGATACTGACGTTGTCTCCGACGTGGAGCATATAGCCTTCTTAGCCTTGTGGTTGTCACACTCCATTTTTTGTTCGAAATCCCTACAAGTGGCCAAGAAGTATCTTACTCTGGCGAACTATAGCGGGGTATTCGTTACCTTATGATTTATTGACTAAATCAAAAGTAAGCATACAATTCGAGTCGCCACCGCACTTCTATTTATCCAAAGGAAAGGTTAGAAAGCGAACAAAAACTGAGAAGTTTTATCAAATAAAAAACTAATAAAAATGTCAGAGATCTGGGTAAGGGGGTTGGTTATGCAATGAGAAGGTTTTAAGCACCCAAAACATCCTTAGTACTCTAAGGGAGCCCTTTTTGCAAAGTGTATTGTAGGTTGGTATTTGTGAAAAGATTTGTGCAAACAAGATTAGGGAGATGAGAAAAGAATATACATATTTACAATTTTGTTGTTTGAATGGATAAACCCATTGCCTACTGTTGCACCCCAAAATTTGCCCTCTATTTTTAACTCTAACCAATTTTTTGTTTCACATTCATTTGCATCATCTTCATAGCATAACATTTTTTTCTGTCTTAATATTAGCCGGAATAATTTCTCGGAATTTACAAACAGACTGGTCAAATTAACTTTTTAACTGTGCCTAAAATTAGTCAACGAAAAAATGTCAAGTTTAAGTTTGCAAATGTCGGTAACATTAATCTGCGGTTCACGTGGTTTAATTTGACATGCTAAAAATATTTTTACGACTATTTTTGGTCATATGTTGATCAGTCTGAGCAGTTTAAACGGTCATAATTTTTATTTCAAAATCCGACCAAACGCTGTATTTTTTCGAGTCATTTATTTCGCGCTGATTATTTTGACGTGTTCATTTTATTTTTTCGAGCATTTTGGTGCCCGACTTTTTTTTTTGAGTCTATTTATTTTTATATTGGGTCTAGAATAAATAAATAGGTTAATTAGTTTTTATTTTAATTTTAACTATTTTAATTATTTAACTTTATTCAGTTTTTAATTTAATATTGGGTTTCAAAATAAACTTAGGCCCATTATCATTAACCTAATTTGTTCCTATATATATTTACTAGCATGACTGATAGAGGGAGGCCAAAAAGACAGAACAAAAAAGAGAAACTGAGAGTGGCTGATCTATACTATCGTACACACAGTTTGGTAATAGTTTATATATGATATATACTTTATCTATTTTGTTGATATATTTGTTACTGTGTTTCAAATACATGTTCATATATGTAACTAGTGTGTTAAATATATATATATTTCTATTTTATGTTATAATTTGATTATGTTTTCGGATCGGATCGTGTCAATACGCCGTTCTCACATATACGTGTATGAGGCGTGACATTTGTGTTATCCGATCCAGTTGCGATGATCGCAATTTTGCGCTAGCAACGCCGTTGTTTTTTTTTAATTCATATTTTTTTTATATACATATAATTAGATCTGCACATTTTTTTATAACTAACTACCCTGATTTTTCCTAAACCCTGACAATTTCGCCACAAACTCTAAATTTCAAACCTAAAACTTTAACCGTGTTATTTCCTCTAAACCATAAACCTTTTCTTAAACCTTAACAAACCTTATTATTATTTCCTATTTTCACTCTTATTTATGTTATTCATACACTGTAACTGCTTCGCCCTTGTAATATTTTAAGTTTTAACTTGTAATATTTTCAGTTTTACTTTTCGCCATCTTTATTATGTAACTGCACCAAAGCGTTGTAATAATTAGGATTTTATTTTCTGCCATTTATTTTCTGCCATTTTATTTTTCTGCCATTCATCTTTCTGCCATTTAAATTTCTGCCATTGATCCTATATTAACTGCGTGGTTTAGTAATGTAGGGCGTGAAAACCTACTAAATTAATTATTTAATATTTTTCTATAACCTTTATATTTTTTGTAAATAAATAATAAATACTAACTATTTTAATAACTTTTTTTTTATTACTTACTTATAATAAATCCTTATATATTTTGTAAATAAAATCTAATTGACCATTTTTCTAATTGAATAATAATAATAAACCTATTAATCTAATAATTTGATATTTTCTATAATCTTTATTTATTTTGTAAATAACTAACTTAATATTTTTCATATAACTCTTTTATTTTATAATTTGTACATTAATGTATTTTAAATTCTTTTATTATTACTAATTTATTTTAAACTCATACTTTTCTAATAACTTCTAAAAAATCTAACTTGTTTAACCTAAAATAATTTCTTTTAAAATTCTAACCTTTTTATTATCACTTTATTATTATTGTTATTTTATTATTGCTTTATTACCATTGTTTATTTATTATTTTATTATTATTTGCTTTTATCTATTCTATTTTTGCTTCATTATTTTCCTTATTTTAATTTTGTTTTATTTATAATATTAGGAACAAATGTATAGGTTGTAAATTTATTCTTTCTCGCCTGATTATTATGTATCTGTCCCATAGCCATGTAATAGTTTAGGAATTTATTTTTCTTGCTTTTATTTTTGTAAATATTTATTGCGTGGTTAGTAATTTAGGGAGTGCAAAAAACTAACCGTAAATAATTGAACTTAGAAAATTAAATTCAAGACAAATATCTGAAAAATAACACTCACACACGTAAGTCGATCTTTGATCGCCATCTGTACTTCCTAGGGTATTCCTCTTGGTTGCCTTTTTTAAATGGTCAAGTCCCTCGAAAATAGGGGATTCTTAAGCAAAGTCCCTTCAAACAGAAAAATCATCAAGTCCCTGTAAACTTAAAAGATCAAGTCCCTACGAGGTTGCCTACGATATAATGATCTTGTCCCTTCGGTAAATATGATGATAGTCCCTACGAGTTGCTAACGACACCCCTTATGTTGCCTTCATTGACCATACGATGACCCTACGCCCGTCCCTTAAACACATCCAAGGTAATGACTACCTATTCCTTAATAATAGGGACAGTCTTACCATTGAAAGAATATACGAGAACACGAAAGACTTAATCTAGGGTAGGTATCTCATAGTTACTTGCTCACACTTTTCAAAATTACTTTTACACCTCCCAATTTCTAAACTAGGCTTTGTATACACCCATACGAGGGTCATTACAAAGTACTCAAAGAAATTTTTCTAATCACACACTACACTCTTGCAAACAAACAAAGTGAGCTAAGTAACTAAGAGCCCATGGATAACCATGGATATAAAGGGTGCTAATACCTTCCCTTTGTATAACCTACCCCCCGAACTCAAAATCTTTTTAAGGTCTTTCCTGTTCTTTTATGTCCTTTCCTTTTGGATAAAATAAAAGTCGGTGGCGACTCTTGCTATCCGCAACATTTAATTAAAGTCAGTTCTCCCACCGTGTTACAGAACTGGCGACTCTGCTGGGGACTTAATAAAAGAGGGGTACCCTTAGGAATTAGATCACTTTAAAATTGTTTGCCTTGTTTGCTTTATACTTATTTGTTGGGTGCTCTTATGTGTGAAAGACCCTAACCCGGATCTAGTGTACCTTAGGTAAATGGCAATAGACCAAGGAAACTGTACGGCGTATATCGATATGGTTGATCTGGTGGCCATAGTTAGTGTGACTTCTTGGTTGGTGCTTATGTTCCTTAAGCAAGTTGAGGATAATATGAGGCTGCCATATGTTGTCAATACACTAACTGACTTTTAGAACCCTAGTCATCCCATCTTGGCCTTTAGAAAGTAGTGAGATAACCGACTTTGGTGAAGACTGAAGTTGGTTGATACTCGATACTACACTCATTGAGATCCTAAACTTGGAGGGTTTTGGTTGGCAAGTAAGTTGCCTACTGAACAACCACCCTTGTGAAGGATCAATGATTTTGAGATCCCTTAGAACCTGGTTACTTTTGTAGGACATGATGAATCAACTAAACTTCAGGGGAGGGTACTTACCTTTAAACCTCATGCAAGCCTTCAAACCTAGGGCTATTGTGTGACTTGTTTGTGTGTGCCACATGTTTGTGATTGAGCATAACATCATAGCATCATCATGCATCATAAGCATAGCATTTTCACTAACCATTTCAAGGACCAAAGGATTTATCTTTGTTCTTTGTTGCAGGTCATGGCTTCTGCTCGTAGGAATACTATCCGGATCAACTTTGTAGGAATACCTCCTAAGCTTAAGGAATTGGTCTCTCAAGTTTCTGAAAACTCCCAGTTCATCAAGAGGCATGGTCACCTACTAGATCTAGTCACTTCAAGGTTCAATGAAGACATGATGAGTGTCCTGTTTCAGTTCTTTGACCCTAAACATCATTGCTTCACATTTCCCGACTATCAGCTGGTTCCTACAATGAAAGAGTTCTCCAAGCTTCTGGGTATACCTATTCTTGATCAGAAACCCTTCACAGGCTTGGAAAAAGAGCCTAAACCTGAAGTCATTGCTGCAGCCTTACATTTAAAGAAATCAGACATTGTCCTAGAAACAAGGAGTGGAGTTAAGGGTATTCTTGCTAAGGTATTGGTGGAGAAAGCTCAAGTATTCCTGAAGGCTATGAGTTATGATGCTTTTGAGGAGATCTTAGCCCTATTGATTTATGGCTTAGTACTGTTCCCCAATCCAGACCAGTTCATAGACGTACACGCCATCAACATATTTCTGACTCGCAATCCAGTGCCTACATTACTTGGAGACATCTTACACTCTCTTCATACCCGTACTACGAAGGCACGAGGAACTCTGATGTGTTGCATACCTCTATTATCTAGGTGGTTTATTTCTCACCTTCCTCGATCAGTGATGAAGAATGAACAAGGGTTCAGGTGGTCCAAGAGGATTATGTCACTTTCTCATTCAGATATTCATTGGTGCTCTAGATCTATGGAGAATGTTACCATCATTGACCATTGTGGGGAGTTCCCTAATGTGCCACTCCTTGGCATAAGAGGGGGCATTACCTACAACCCTTCTTTAGCTCTACGTCAGTTTGGTTACGCTCAGACTGATGGTCCTCATGACATGCTTATTCAGGGTATTGTGTTCGACTACGACAACGATCTTCAAGGTTACCGTCAAAGGTTCATACGAGCATGGGGTAAAGTGAACAAGGTTGACAGCAAGACTCTGGAACCCAAGTACACTATTTGTATGGAACCATATCTCAGATGGGTACGATCTCGTGCTCAGACTCTTATGATGCCATATCCTGCTATCCTGCCAGTTACCATGGAGCCTGTTGCTGAAGGAGATACTTCTTACATCATTCTTCATCCAGACATGCCCACTGACATGGAAGAGTTACAGAGGTCCTGGATCCAGTTGAAGGAGCAAAGAGATACTTTTGAGACTCATTACAAGGCAAGTCAGGAAAGAATCCTGGAGCTAACAAAACAACTTCACGAGGAGCGGAATCTCAACTCATACCTCAACACAAAGAGGACACGTCCATGGGAGACTTAAAACCCCATTTTTTGTATTCATTTCATTTTTATTGTAAGCCCAAGGGGCAAACAAGTTTATTACTAATAAAAGTTTACTTT
The DNA here is from genome assembly GCF_024323335.1 of Lathyrus oleraceus. NCBI lineage: Eukaryota > Viridiplantae > Streptophyta > Magnoliopsida > Fabales > Fabaceae > Lathyrus > Lathyrus oleraceus. The sequence continues at coordinate 408,738,822 of NC_066580.1, forward strand.
TTGGTGGTTTAAACAAATTTAAATCCTACGGTCCTTGAAAACATTGCATAAGCATCTACATACCATATTATTGCATCACAGGTTTCTTATGAACAGGTATCTTATCTTCTCGCTGTTTATTTCAGTTTGAAATGGCTCTTGAACAGACTGTCAAAGATCTCCAGGCTCAGAATGCACAATTCCAAGAGTTGATTCTGAACTTGTCCAAGGGGCAAGATGAGTTGAAGACATTGCTGGCTAAGAAGAAGAAGAAGACTAGAAGATCAGGAGGCCTTATCAATCTGGGAAGAAGATTCAGAGGCCCTATCAAGACAAAGGAACAGGTTGATGATTATGAGTCTGAAAATTCTGAGAAAGAGGGAGGTAGTCCCCATGATACTGTGGGAGATTCTGATTCTGAAGCAAATTATTATCATGATCCTAATGAAGATAAGTACAAGATGCTGGTGGATAGAATGAATGCTATGGAGTCACAAAAATCTTCTGGGCTGGATTTTGAAGATCTGAGTTTAATATCTGGAGTGGTCATACCTATTGGTTTCAAGGTTCCTGCTTTTGTGGTGTATGATGGTGTCTCATGTCCGAAGCTGCATTTAAGATCCTATGTCCGGAGGATTCAACCACATACTGCTGATAAGAAGTTATGGATTCATTTCTTCCAAGAGAGCTTGTCTGGAGCTCAATTGGAATGGTACTATCAATTGGAGAGTGTCAATATCCGTGATTAGAATGATCTTGCTGAGGCCTTCTACATGCAATACCAATACAATGCTGATTTAGCACCTACTCGCATGCAGCTACAAAGCATGTCAATGGGTGCTAAGGAGAATTTCAAGGAGTATGCCCAGAAATGGAGAGACCTGGCTGGCAGAGTTCAACCTCCTCTGACTGACAGGGAGCTAGTGGATATGTTTATGAGTACGTTGAATAAGTCCTTTCTATAGTCACCTCATTGGAAGCTCATCATCTGGTTTCACTGAGCTGATAATGACTGGAGAGCGTGTGGAAAGTGGCATAAGAAGTGGTAAGATACAGGTGGGTGCCTCTTCATCAAGCACTGCAAAGAAGCCCCCTAGTGGAAAGATGGAGTCTAATGCTGTGTATGGTCAACCTGGCCGTAACAGAAGTCACCAATCCGTAGGAGCAGTTCACATTTCTACTCCTGCAACACCAGAGCTACCACAGAGTAATCAACAGAAGCCTAGAAGACAATTCACCAAGATCAACATGTCACTGGCCCAAGCCTTGCAACACATGTTGAAAGGGGAACTCATTACTTTGAAGGACCCTCCTCAGAATCCTAATACTTCCTCTCCTCGGTACAATCCTAATGCACGATGTGCCTATCATTCTAATTGTCCGGGACATGACACCAACAATTGCTGGGTGTTGAAAAATAAGATTCAAGATATGATTGAAGCTGGGGAGATTGAATTTGACCCTCCTGGGACTCCAAATGTGATTACTGCTCCCATGCCCAATCATGAGAAGACTGTTAATGCTGTTGATGAAGTTTCATATGTTTCCTCAGTAACAAATGTGACTACTCCCTTATCTATTATCAAGAAGAAGCTGGTGTAGGCTGGATTCTTTCCAGGTTGCAACGAAGACTGTTTTTATTGTGCCTACAAACCTGATAGCTGCTGGAAGTTGAAAGATGGTATTCAACGCCTCATGGACAATTACACTATATTGTTTGAGAGAACTCCTTCTGTGGAAAGTATGTGTGAACACCTAACTCGAGGTAAGAAGTTTGAAGATGTGGATATGGTTGATAAAGTGCCAGTGAAGATTACCTCCAAAGGCCCTGTCAAGATCGCTTCCAAGGGTCCTATCAAAATTACGACTGAAGGCCTGGTGAAGACTGTTGCTGAAGTTAGAGTGCCTCCCATGATTATTACCACTCCTGGCCCTATTCCTTATACTTTTGATAAAGCTATACCCTGGAATTACGATTCTGATGTTTATATCCATGGTGTTAAGCAGGAACCTTTGACTGATACACCTGTTACTGATGATAACCTTGATGTTGATAATATTGCTGGATCTAGTAAGATCACCAGAAGTGGAAGAATTTTCTCTCCTCCAGCTACCTCAAAAAATACAGTTCTTCCAACTACTACCTCCACTTCTGAGCCAAGTACTGATGCTCGAGGCAAAGGTCCTGTGGTTGAACCTGTGCAAGCTGAAGCACCGACTGCTGAAAATCTCTCTAAACAAATGGAAGAAGTGCTGAAGATCATTCGTAAGAGTGATTATGATATTGTTGACCAGTTGGGGCATACTCCCTCCAAAATTTCCATGTTGTCTTTGTTGCTGTGTTCTGAGGCTCATGCTAAAGCCTTGATCAAATTCTTAAGGACTGCTCATGTACCAAATGAAATTTCTATGGATCAATTTGAAAATTGTGTTGCACATCTGACTTATGATAATGGGTTAGGTTTTTCTGATGCTGACTTGACTCCTGCCAAAAGAAACCATAACAGAGCTTTACATATCTCCATTGAATGTAGGGGCACTACCTTGTCTCATGTGTTGATAGACAATGGCTCTTCATTGAATGTACTTCCCAAAGAGGTTCTGAACAAGCTCAGTCCTGAAGATGTTGTGTTAAGATCAAGTAATATAGTGGTGAGAGCCTTTGATGGTTCAAGAAGAGTGGTGCATGGAGAAATAGATCTCCCGATCAAAGTAGGCTCTCAAGTCTTCAATTCTACCTTCTATGTAATGGATATTCGTCCTGCGTACTCTTGTTTGCTTGGGCGCCCCTGGATCCACGGGGCAGGTGCTGTGACCTCCACTCTACATCAGAAGTTGAGATATCCAGTGAAGGGAAAGATCGTAACTGTTTATGGAGAGGAAGAATATATGGTCAGTCATGTGAATACATTTAAGTATGTTGAAGTGGAAGGTGAATATGTTGAGACTCCTTGCCAGACATTTGAAGTAGTTCCTTGGGTCGTTCCCGCTACTGAAGCTCCTCCTGTGGTTAAAAGAGTTCCTGTGGTTACCAGAGTACCTCCTACAATGGCTTCCCTCAAAGATGCTAGAGCTGTGGTTGAAGAAGGTGGTTGTACTATTTGGGGTCAGCTTCCCGACATTCCTTACAAGTCTGACAAGTTTGGTTTGGGTTTCACTGCAGAGTCCCAGAAGGCTGTTCGTCGTGCTCGTGCTGTTCGTATCACCAATCCAGGGAACATGAAAGATCAAATCAATGCTGTGGGTGACTATAATGAAGACTACAATCTGGATAACTGGATTTTTCCTACTGTGGGTGATGGGCTCAACAATTGGAAGACTGAAGACGTTATTCCTATCTCCTTTAGTCAGGAGTAAATACTATTACTGTGTTGTTTGAACAATTAAACTTTTAAGCCTTGTGCCTTACCCGGGGCACAATGGTATGCTTGTTTCGGGGTGTCATTTCATTTGCATACTTCATTCAATAAAAATCAATGGACGTTTCGTTTTCGTAAATATTGGGCTCTTTGTTTTTCTTTTATTTTATTTTCATCAGCTATGTGTTCTTACACACACCCACATCATTAAAATGCAGATCCTCATCCACTCTGGATCCTGTTGATAACAGTTCTACTATTGCCAATTATAATTTCGAGAATCCGATCTATCAAGCTGAAGATGGAAAGGATGAAGATTGTGAAGTACCTGTAGAGCTTGCTAGGTTATTACAACAAGAAGAGAAAGTTACACAGCCGCATGAGGAATCAATTGAGGTTGTAAATCTGGGTACTGAAGTAGACAAGAAAGAAGTCAAAATAGGAGCAGGCTTGGAAAACAGTGTCAAAGAAAGATTGAGTCGGATGTTACGTGACTATGTAGAGGTTTTCGCTGGAAAAATCAAGAGATGATATGGAATGATGAATGTCAAGAAGCTTTTGACAAAATCAAGAAGTATCTCCAAGAACCTATAAATCTGATGCCACCAGTTGAAGGAAGACCTCTAATCATGTATTTGACCGTGTTAGAAAATTCAATAGGGTGTGTGTTGGAGCAACATGACGAGTCTGGTCGAAAAGAGCATGCAATATACTACCTTAGCAAAAGGTACCGACTGTGAAACAAGATACTCCCAGCTCGAGAAAGCTTGCTATGCTTTGGCTTAGGCTGCTCGCCGACTAAGACAGTATATGTTGAATCATACCACTTTATTGATTTCTAAGATGGATCTTATCAAATATACATCTGAGAAACCTGCTCTCTCCGGAAGAACAACAAGATGATTGCTGAACTCTGCACGCAGTTCAAAATAAAACACCATAACTCTTCTCCGCACCGGCCAAAGATGAATGGCACCGTGGAGGTTGCTAATAAGAATATTAAGAAGATCATACAAAAGATGACAGTAAAATACAAAGACTGGCATGAGATGTTACCATTTGCTCTTCATGGTTATCGTACTACAATACGTACTTCAACAGGGGCAACCCCATTCTCCTTAGTCTATGGTATGGAAGCAGTTCTGCCCATTGAAGTTCAGATCCCTTCCTTAAGAATCATGAAGGATGCAGGCTTGGATGAAGATGAGTGGATTCAGACTCGACTCAACCAGATAAATTTGATTGATGAGAAGAGGTTGGCAGCTGTTTGTCATGGTCAGATGTACCAGAAACGGATGACCAAAGCTTTCAATAAGAAGGTTAAGCCAAAGGTATATCAGGCTGGTGACTTGGTAATCAAGCGTATCATACTACCACAGGGTGATCCTAGGGGCAAGTGGACTCCTACATATGAAGGACCATTTGTGGTCAAAAGAGTATTCTCAGGAGGTGCCATGATGCTTACTACTATGGATGGTGAAGACTTTCCACAGCCTGTAAACGCAGACATAGTTAAAAAATACTACGCATAAAAAGAGACCCGCTAGGTTGACTGGCCTAGGCAAAAATAAGGGCATCCCGGCAAACCAAAAGGGTTCGGGCAAAAATTAGGGATATATATAAAAAAAAATGTACACCCGGCAAGTCAAAAACCTGAAAAGGCGGCTTGGGCAAAAAAGGGTATCCCGGTGGATTGAAAACCTGAAAGGGCAATCCAGGCAAAAGTTAGGGATTAAAGCGTATGACTATGTCTCGTTTGGATCACTCATGTAACTTCAACTGATGGTGCTACCTAAATCAAGTTCAAACAGATAAAGATCATTCCAATCGTTTCTGTCTCAACAGCAGAAGATGAGATATTTGAAGATAATGACAATAGTAGAATTGAAACTCAATAGGATCATTTTTCACATAGCTGTTTTCTTTGTTTTATAAAAAATTTACGACGAATTCCTCTTACTAGGATTTCTGTCTCCTTGTACAAACTTGCCTATGTATAGGTCACTTTGTGATATAAATAAAATTTCATCTTTGAATCCAGATTTACTTTTACTCTATTCACATAAGCGAAAACGTCCATTGGTTGTGTTTGAATGTATGTATGCTTTTGAATACGATTGATGTTTACCAGAAATGCATAAAATGCAGTAATAGTATTTACTAAGGACGAACGAGGGTATTAGTTCAACGAAGCTTCGCCGGTTCATCCCCACTACAAATCCCCAGTAGAGCAAATCTATCTTTATAGATGCTTCGAATTACGTCTCCCCTTGAATTTATGTCCATCTCTTTTATCCTCAGTCGGGATACTCAGGAACTTATTCCTTCAATAGAAGTACGACGAACGAATACGGGAAGTGACAAATACTATACTATCAAACAAGACGGGAACGAGTTCCTCATATTCTTCAGCAACGAATCGGGATTTATTTTCCCTAGCCAGCAGTTGTTATACAAAGATATCCGGACGCTTCAGGCCGCATGATTCATACATACATCATTTACATCATACCATGGAATATCCATAAGTGCATAATACATTTACTTAGATGCACCATGCCATGCATGCATACATATTGCATAAACTAACCTTTTCCTTGCAGGATGGTTATATACAGATAAAATACTATCAACAATTCACAACAGGTCAGAAACGATCTATACGAAGATCTAGTGCTGATACTTAATCATTACTTAAGGTGTCCTTGGATAGTAGGCAAACGGTCTATACGAAGATCTATTCCCTAGTCTAGGATGTTTTCAGGAGAGTTAATCCTGATACTCTTTTGTCCTCGGATAGTAGGCAAACGGTCTATACGAAGATCTATTCCCTAATCCAGGATATTTCCAGAAGAGATAATCATCACGAAGATTTATTTCTACTGGTTTATTCAACAATTCAAAACAGTTCAGAGACGATCTATACGAAGGTCTAGTGCTGATACTTAATTCAGAAAGAAATCTCCACGAAGATTTGGTTCTGACACTTAAATTAAAAGTATGTTCTTAGATACGATTCAGAGACGGCCTATACGAAGACCTAGTACTGATATCCAGTATCAACATCAAGATATTATCACCTCCTGATATTATGGATGACATCTATAAGCCCATCTCCAGTTCTTCCAAGTGGCATCTTCAAGCCCACTTAAGCATATACAACCAGTCATCAGTGTTACTTTACGCACCGGCGAGTGCAAATTTTTGGGCTTTTGTGTTCAATCCCCTTCAACCTTCCAAGTCACGAATGGCACACAGGCCAATCTAACTCCCCAGGTTTCAGAAAATTGAACAGGGGCAGCTGTTGCACCCCAAAATTTGCCCTCTATTTTTAACTCTAACCAATTTTTTGTTTCACATTCATTTGCATCATCTTCATAGCATAACATTTTTTTCTGTCTTAATATTAGCCGGAATAATTTCTCGGAATTTACAAACAGACTGGTCAAATTAACTTTTTAACTGTGCCTAAAATTAGTCAACGAAAAAATGTCAAGTTTAAGTTTGCAAATGTCGGTAACATTAATCTGCGGTTCACGTGGTTTAATTTGACATGCTAAAAATATTTTTACGACTATTTTTGGTCATATGTTAATCAGTCTGAGCAGTTTAAACGGTCATAATTTTTATTTCAAAATCCGACCAAACGCTGTATTTTTTCGAGTCATTTATTTCGCGCTGATTATTTTGACGTGTTCATTTTATTTTTTCGAGCATTTTGGTGCCCGACTTTTTTTTTTGAGTCTATTTATTTTTATATTGGGTCTAGAATAAATAAATAGGTTAATTAGTTTTTATTTTAATTTTAACTATTTTAATTATTTAACTTTATTCAGTTTTTAATTTAATATTGGGTTTCAAAATAAACTTAGGCCCATTATCATTAACCTAATTTGTTCCTATATATATTTACTAGCATGACTGATAGAGGGAGGCCAAAAAGACAGAACAAAAAAGAGAAACTGAGAGTGGCTGATCTATACTATCGTACACACAGTTTGGTAATAGTTTATATATGATATATACTTTATCTATTTTGTTGATATATTTGTTACTGTGTTTCAAATACATGTTCATATATGTAACTAGTGTGTTAAATATATATATATTTCTATTTTATGTTATAATTTGATTATGTTTTCGGATCGGATCGTGTCAATACGCCGTTCTCACATATACGTGTATGAGGCGTGACATTTGTGTTATCCGATCCAGTTGCGATGATCGCAATTTTGCGCTAGCAACGCCGTTGTTTTTTTTTAATTCATATTTTTTTTATATACATATAATTAGATCTGCACATTTTTTTTATAACTAACTACCCTGATTTTTCCTAAACCCTGACAATTTCGCCACAAACTCTAAATTTCAAACCTAAAACTTTAACCGTGTTATTTCCTCTAAACCATAAACCTTTTCTTAAACCTTAACAAACCTTATTATTATTTCCTATTTTCACTCTTATTTATGTTATTCATAGACTGTAACTGCTTCGCCCTTGTAATATTTTAAGTTTTAACTTGTAATATTTTCAGTTTTACTTTTCGCCATCTTTATTATGTAACTGCACCAAAGCGTTGTAATAATTAGGATTTTATTTTCTGCCATTTTATTTTTCTGCCATTCATCTTTCTGCCATTTAAATTTTTTCCATTGATCCTATATTAACTGCGTGGTTTAGTAATGTAGGGCGTGAAAACCTACTAAATTAATTATTTAATATTTTTCTATAACCTTTATATTTTTTGTAAATAAATAATAAATACTAACTATTTTAATAACTTTTTTTTTATTACTTACTTATAATAAATCCTTATATATTTTGTAAATAAAATCTAATTGACCATTTTTCTAATTGAATAATAATAATAAACCTATTAATCTAATAATTTGATATTTTCTATAATCTTTATTTATTTTGTAAATAACTAACTTAATATTTTTCATATAACTCTTTTATTTTATAATTTGTACATTAATGTATTTTAAATTCTTTTATTATTACTAATTTATTTTAAACTCATACTTTTCTAATAACTTCTAAAAAATCTAATTTGTTTAACCTAAAATAATTTCTTTTAAAATTCTAACCTTTTTATTATCACTTTATTATTATTGTTATTTTATTATTGCTTTATTACCATTGTTTATTTATTATTTTATTATTATTTGCTTTTATCTATTCTATTTTTGCTTCATTATTTTCCTTATTTTAATTTTGTTTTATTTATAATATTAGGAACAAATGTATAGGTTGTAAATTTATTCTTTCTCGCCTGATTATTATGTATCTGTCCCATAGCCATGTAATAGTTTAGGAATTTATTTTTCTTGCTTTTATTTTTGTAAATATTTATTGCGTGGTTAGTAATTTAGGGAGTGCAAAAAACTAACCGTAAATAATTGAACTTAGAAAATTAAATTCAAGACAAATATCTGAAAAATAACACTCACACACGTAAGTCGATCTTTGATCGCCATCTGTACTTCCTAGGGTATTCCTCTTGGTTGCCTTTTTTAAATGGTCAAGTCCCTCGAAAATAGGGGATTCTTAAGCAAAGTCCCTTCAAACAGAAAAATCATCAAGTCCCTGTAAACTTAAAAGATCAAGTCCCTACGAGGTTGCCTACGATATAATGATCTTGTCCCTTCGGTAAATATGATGATAGTCCCTACGAGTTGCTAACGACACCCCTTATGTTGCCTTCATTGACCATACGATGACCCTACGCCCGTCCCTTAAACACATCCAAGGTAATGACTACCTATTCCTTAATAATAGGGACAGTCTTACCATTGAAAGAATATACGAGAACACGAAAGACTTAATCTAGGGTAGGTATCTCATAGTTACTTGCTCACACTTTTCAAAATTACTTTTACACCTCCCAATTTCTAAACTAGGCTTTGTATACACCCATACGAGGGTCATTACAAAGTACTCAAAGAAATTTTTCTAATCACACACTACACTCTTGCAAACAAACAAAGTGAGCTAAGTAACTAAGAGCCCATGGATAACCATGGATATAAAGGGTGCTAATACCTTCCCTTTGTATAACCTACCCCCCGAACTCAAAATCTTTTTAAGGTCTTTCCTGTTCTTTTATGTCCTTTCCTTTTGGATAAAATAAAAGTCGGTGGCGACTCTTGCTATCCGCAACATTTAATTAAAGTCAGTTCTCCCACCGTGTTACACCTACGTACCATCACAAAGGTAGGATCAAAACCTCGTAGTTCGGGGTAAAAATCTCAAAAGGTTGGTGAATTGATTTGATCAAAAGCCTTGAGGTCTTTTGTTATCAAAGGGAGAAAACTCAACCTAAACCAACAATCCACCATGTGAGGAGAGCTTTAACATACTAGTGAGGGATCCACCCTATAATAAGTATGGAAGACTTATAGTCCAATCACTAAGGATAAGGTGAGGTTTACATGAACCACTATGATAACTCAAACCTATGGCTAATATCTATGAGAAACGTTTTTAACAAAGGTGGTTATTGGAACCACAAAATAACTTGAGTGAGTTGTATTTACAAGTTAGAATTATTTGCAAAATGAAGTCAAAGTTGACTTAAGGTTCATTCAAAATAAGTATTAATGAAAAGAGTTTGAAAAATCAAAGGCATATGGCCTAGGTTTCTAGTTTTGAAAACAATGTCAATGTTTGCATAAAAATGAGTTTGGCTTGGGTTAGAGTGGAGAGAAGAAGAGAAGGGCTAGTCCTAAACATGCAAAGATAAGGGAAGAGATAAAACCCTTGGAGTTCCTTTCTTGAGATCATAAAGATGATTCAAGATGCTCCTTTCCCTTGAACTTAGCAATTAACTCAAAGCAATCGAACAAATATTCATTCAAGCTCCTAGAATCTCCATTTGGCTTGTCTCTCTTAGCTTGGCTATTCATGACAATGGTCCTTCTTACTATCTCAAGTTTGGAATCCCTATCATACAAGAACAAACAATCAAAAAGTTCACAATGCAATAAGAGGAATGTACAAAGAATGAGTTTGGATTAGAGGTCCTTTCAAGTCAACTTTTAGGATTAAGCATTCTAAAGGCATGAGGCCTAGTTGCTCTTCAATCAAGTTTAGCATTCTAAAGGCATGAGGCCTAGTTGCTCTTGAACTCCATTAAGCATAGGTGAGGTTCTAATTCTAAGTCCTTTCTCCTTTTTGCATTGGGTTCGCACAAACAATCACAAAAACGAGCACAAAGCAACAATATATTTATTCACAATAATGAGCTCAAGTGAGCAAAAGGAAAATAGCATAAGCATAAAATATGAGATCAAGTGAGAAAAGGGAAAAGGCAATATGAATAAATGAGCAAGAAATTAAATTGCATTAAAGTAAATTGCAAGAATTAAATGCTTGAATTAAAGTTAGTGTTAGTAGTTAATGTTAGTGTTCCATAAGGCAATTTAACGCCATGTTAAGCAATCGTAAGTAGACTAATGTAGTAGTCACACCTATCTGAGGCCGGTCAACAAAACTATAGGCAAACAAACACAAGTTAGAGATCATGACTAGTAAGCCAAGCTCCTACAACTTGCCATGCCAAAAGGAAAGAAGGAAAGGCCTTGTATGGATTCTAGGTTTTTTGCTTAACGAAGAAGCAACCTATCTTGGACACAAAGACATTCACTTGATCTTTGATCAAGTTGAATTTTATTTGGATCAAAGAAGGTTAAGCCTCTCATATGTCAAGGCTAACCACAAATCATTAACTCATTGGCCAAAAAGAAAAAGAAGAAGAAGATGAAGATGAAATGAAATGAATAAAATAGAAATCAAATGACATAAACAAAACACAATGATCAAATGTGAATGAAATCAACATCAACCAGTGGTAAACAGAAGTGAAATGAAGATTAGAAGTCAAATAAGGTCCAACACATTTTTGGTATTTTTTAGGAATTAAAATAATACATAAAATAAAATGAACAAAGTATGATCAAACTTCAAATTCAATTCAAATCAATTTGGATAAGTCTAATTGAATTATCATAAGTCTAACATGGTCAAACTAGGTTTGACAAATTTTCTCAACATTTTCATAAAAACAGAAACTATTTTAAAATCAATTAAAAGCATCAAAATATAACACAAATGAATTAAAATCTCAAATAAATCTCAAATCAATTCAGAAATTGATGAGAATATTTTCATAGATTTATCATGATCCAAATGTGTTAAGAAAATATATTTGGAATTTTTGGATATCAAAAAGTATTTAAAATGAATTAAAAACTATTAAAAACAAAATAATTCACAAAAAATATTAAATGGAATCACAAAAATAATTAAAAATCAAATTATGAAACTAGATTTTAAAAGAATTTTTTTGCAATTGGTCTCATATTTTTGTGATTCCAAATAAAAGAGTTATGAATTTTTTAAAATAAATGGAATAAAAGAAAATAAGACAGAAATTAGAAAAATAGAAAAAAAATCAGGAGCGCATGATCAACTTCGTTAATTGACGTGGACAATCAAGTGGTCTAGAAGCACGCGTGCATTATGGTCATTAGTCAAGCGCGTTGCAAAACGAATTAAAAAAGTCAATGGAAACAAAGGCTGAGATTAGAACACTCAAGTGAGATCCAAAGGCACAAACTCATCCACGTGGGGACGGTGGTAGAAAGTACCGTCTTCTCTGGTGAGCCAACAGAAACCGGCCGCCAGTTGCAGGTTTTGCAACCTCAACTAAAATACACGTGCCTTATACCAAATTAAAGTTGGGGTGATGTACATCACCCCTGTAACCTTGGAATTCTCTCAAGATCTCTATGGAAGGAGAAATCTGAGATGGAAAATTCAGGTGTTCAATTTGAAATGCATCAATTCACAAAATCAAAGCCACCATTGACTTGCCTCTCACACGAGGACTTCAGAGAACCAAGTAAACACAAGCAAATCACAATATATGATGAGATATGGATCAAAACAGTTGAGCAATGAACCTTTGAAGTGCAACTTTAAACAACACGATCTACTCCAATTCTTGCTTGTAGTTTGATCTTGAGGTATGATGTGAATGCAAGGCTAAGGAATTAGTATTGAAGATCAACTGATTTTGTTGAAATTCAAACTTGAAATGAGAAATTAAAAATGAGAATTCCTTTGGTATGGTTGGGTTTCCAATTCTGCAGAGCTTCAGGTTGATTCAAGGATGAGATTTGAATGAAGCAAGGCATGTAGTTATAGATGGAGCTGATGCCAAGTGAGGAGAAACTCGTGTGCATGAAGCTTTGAGTCCTCCACGCATGGGCCTGTACAGGCGCATGTGAGGCCCAAAAGCTGATGGATTTGCAAGTTGATAGCACAATGGAGTGAAATGGATGTGTAGTTTGAATGGCAAATGCTTGTGCATGAATATTCATCATGAATTCCATATTTGGGCATAAATGTTCCCCTCTTCGAAAGTCACTCATGGAAAATACAATCATAGGCATGTGAGTAATGGTTGGAAAGGTCTTGACATAAGGAACAAAAGTTATGTTGGACAAAAATCCATTTGGAGTTTTGAAAATTCTGAAAAGTGATCATGAAGTTTGATGTACAAAACATGTCTTTGAAAAATTTGCCAAAAGTGACCAACTTCAAGCCCTTCTGTTTCAATGATGCAAGCCTCAAATGGAAACACCTCCAACATCAAAGTTATAGATATTTTCAAGATGATCAATTTGGACTTAAAAGTTTGCATCATTGGTGTCATACGGTGAACTGACTTTGTGTATTTTTTTTTTGCTTTGGAAAGCAAATGTCGCGGTTAGCGAGAGTCGCCACCGACTTTTCTTTTATCCAATAAGGAAAGGCGGAAAAGAACAGGAAAGACCTTGATTAGATTTTGGGTTCGGGAGGTACATTATACAAAGGGAAGGTGTTAGCACCCTTTGTATCCATGGTTATCCATGGGCTCTTAAATGCTTGATCACTTATGTTTTTCTTATCTGAAAAGTGTTGGTGAACTGTTTAGAAAACATTTTGAAAAGAGAGTTTAACTTTGTAATGATTCTTGTACGAATGTATACAAAGTATTTATCTCGTTTAATTTTGAAAGTTGTTTAGAAAAATATAACTTGGCAATGATTCTAGTACGAATGTATACCAAGTGGTGATTTTCTAATAGATGTTTTGAAAAGTGTGAGGTTTGAAAAAGTGTTTTAAGTTGTGCGTCAGCATTTAAGAGTTATACCTACCCCAGGTCTTTATGGGTATTTCCTATCCTTATGACGGTAAAACTGTCCTCACTATTGAGAAGTAAGTAGTCTTGTCCTTTTGGATTTAAGGGACATCGTAGGGTCATCGATTGGTCATTGAAGGCAACACTTGTAAGGATACCTTATCATTCGAAGGGACGATCATCATTCAACCGTAGGCTACAGCGACGGGTCATCGAGGGACAAAATCATATATTCGCAGACAACATCCGAGGGACTATGATTTATCTTATAGGGACATGATGATTTAATCGAAGGGTCTTTGCTAAGTGTATCCCCACATTCGCGGGACATGACCGTAATACCGTAAGGCAACAAAGAGAGGGCCAAGATCACATATTCAAAGGCAATATTTTATAATCAATTAGGTAATTAGGATGAATCTCCATATTATAATCAATTAGGTAATTAGGATGAACCTCCATATTATAATCAATTAGGTAATTAGGATGAACCTCCATATTATAATCAATTAGGTAATTAGGATGAATCTCCACAAGGGTATCCCACAAATAAAGTGGAATACCTAGCAAGCTACCTTTTCCGGGAGTATGTGAACCCTTACAAAATTCAGCAAACAAGTCAGAATACCAAATCAGAGTGCAATCGAGGATTGCACCTAACAAAAGGAATCACAACAGTAATAGGGTCGGGTAAACAATGCATGGCTATGATAAAACATGTCAGATTAGTAAAGATCAGAATAGAAAAGTCAGCGACTGTCACGTTCGCTGCTGCCTCGCCTAGCGAGGGCTTAGCGAACACTCACTACAGGTTCACTTAGCGATGTGCTAGCGAACGACTGCGGGTTTTGATATTAAGAACAGTACGATTTCAGCGAGCTCCAAACCCTATGGCATCCATTACAACAATTACATGGTAAAACATTCAAGACATCCATGCATACTTAAATCCACATGCAAAACTTAAGATATTTTTATAAATTCAATCATAATGCCACATGTAAATTAAGAGCATAAAGCGGTAATGGTAGTGCAAACCTGTTTGCAATTGAATTGCAATGTTGAATTGGCAGATCACTCTTAGAATTGGTGTAGGATTGAGTTGGGCGGAGGTAACCTTTGTGCAGATGAGTTGCCTTCAGGGTTTCCTTTAGGGTTGCTCTGAATTCTCTTGGTTAGCCTCCAGGGTTTGCTCGGTTGCTTCTGTTAGGGTTTCTGTCCGTCTCCTTCTGTCTTTTCTGATCTCCCTTTTTCTGAATGAGGTCCTTGGTATTTATAATAGTTTTTGTGACCTAATGGGCTCAGAATGAAGCCCAAAAATTCTGGTATTCGCAAGCTTCGCTAGGCGAGTGGTGCAGTGAAGAGTTCGCTAGGCGAATGATTTTGCTCGCCTAGCGAGCAAGCCATTTTAAGCCATTTTCTGGATTTGACCACCTGTGTGCTGGGTCTTTGTTCCTTTAAGATCAATGCCTTGAGTAATGAGTTGGAGTGCCTTGAAAAATGTCTTGCAAAATTAACGGGCAAATTTTGGGGTATGACAGGTGCCCCTGTTCAATATTCTGGAAGATTATTGAACACTTAGAATGCCCCAAAATTTTCACTTGTTAATCAACAGTTAGTCTTGATGGAGATGGGCTTAAAGATGCCATCCAGGAAGTTTGATGATGAGAGCTTCAGAGTGCGTCGTACATTAGACGATATCTGAAGACATGGGTGTCATACCGGGTCATACGCTAGACCGTATAGTGAGTCATCCATTAGGCTGTCGATTTCGCTGGGGAGTCAGAGTGTGTTATACGCTGCTGGGGATAAGGGATCAGAATGGATCATACGCTAGACCGTATCTGAATAGCAGAGTGAGTTGTCCCTTAGGCGGTGACTTCACTGAGGATGAAAGATCAGAATGGATCGTACGCTAGATCGTATCCGAGTTGCAGAATGAGTCGTCCATCAGGCTGTATCTGAGGATGAAAGGGTAGTCGTACGCTAGACCATGTTTCAGAATGTACCGTACGCTGGGTAGTATCGGAGGAATAAAGATCAGAATGGATCATACGCTAGATCGTATCCGAGGGGATGAACATCCAAATGGGTCGTACGCTAGACCGTATTGGAGCAGTTGGAGGAACCATACGTTAGGCTGAATCAGAATGAACCGTACGTTAGGCTATATCTGACAATATTTGTACATGTTGTATTTGCAATAAATGTCTGGGATGGGCTTAAAGATGCCACCATTAGGAGAATATCAGAGTGCTTGTCCGAACGGATGTTCATGTGGATTATATCTGAAAGATGTAAATGTAAT
This sequence comes from Lathyrus oleraceus, assembly GCF_024323335.1. Classification (NCBI taxonomy): domain Eukaryota; kingdom Viridiplantae; phylum Streptophyta; class Magnoliopsida; order Fabales; family Fabaceae; genus Lathyrus; species Lathyrus oleraceus. The sequence continues at coordinate 408,754,658 of NC_066580.1, forward strand.
CGATAGAGATGTCCGTCTGAATGGATCTTTATTTTGACTGTATCCGGAGGATAATTAACCTGAAAAATAAAGTTAGCTTCATGCCATGTCATGATGCATGAGATATTTTATGCTTATGAAAATAAATGCGAACAATGTATGCATGCGTATGCTGTGAAATGATGTAATGAATGAATTATGCGTCTGAAAAGTTTTTCCTGGCGACTCCACTGGGGAAAATAAATCCCCATCTTCAGGTTGGAGATACTTGTATTGATGACCCTTTCTTAGCTGGGGATACTTTATTTCTGTCTGATGGTGGAAACACTCAACAGAGCCTGGCTGGGGATGGAAGAGATGACCAGTCTGTCTGGTGATGCCAACCTCTTCTGGGAAATAGCTGGTTTTTGTTGGGGAATAGAATTAGCAACCGGATTCATTGGAACGCATGGTTAGACCTTCTCCTCGATCCTGAAGTCTTTTGTAATTGCTATTTCCGTTTTATGCATGTATTTTTGATAAACATCGATCATATTCAAATACATATATATCAATTCAATCTAAATCAATGGATGTTTACGCAAATAAAACAGAGAAAGTAAAACAAAAGCATTTTTTTTGGAAACAAAATTGTATTGATTTTGAAAGAGGGCCTATAAACAGGCAATTTGTGTAGAAGGAGACAGAAATCCTAGTAAGAGGAAATTGCCAAGAAAACGAAGAGAAAGCTATGCAGAAAAAGTCCTATTGATTTTAATTCCACTACTGTCATTATGTCTTCAAACCTCTCATCTCCTGCTGTCGGATAAAAATGATTGGCTTGTTCAGTCCCTTTGACTTGGGTGAAGCTGACCGAGAACGGGACATAGTCATACGCTTTAATCCCTAATTTTTGCCTGGACCGCCTTTTCAGGTTTTCAGTCCACCAGGATACCCTTTTTTGCCCAAGCCGCCTTTTCAGGTTTTCGACTTGCCGAGTGTACATTTTTACATGTTTATCCCTAATTTTTGCCCGAACCCTTTTGGTTCGCCGGGATGCCCTTACTTTTGCCTAGGTACGTCGACCTAGCGGGTCTCTTTTATGCGTAGTATTTTTTAACTATGTCTGCGTTCACGGGGTGTGGGAAGTCTTCGCCATCCATTGTAGCAAGTATCATGGCTCCACCAGAGAATACGTTCTTAACCACAAATGGCCCTTCGTATGTGGGAGTCCATTTGCCTCTAGAACCACCTTGTGGTAGAATGATACGCTTTATTACCAAGTCTCCAATTTGATACACCCGTCTCTTGACCTTTTTGTTAAATGCCTGGGTCATGCGCTTCTGATATATCTGCCCATGACAAACAGCCGCAAGTCTCTTCTCATCAATCAAATTTATCTGATCGAGTCGAGTATGAATCCATTCATCTTCATCTAAGCCCGCCTCTTTCATGATTCTTAGAGAGGGAATCTGAACTTCCACTGGTAAGACGGCTTCCATTCCGTAGACTAAAGAGAAAGGAGTTGCCCATGTCGAAGTGCGTATTGAAGTGCGATAACCATGAAGAGAAAACGGTAACATCTCATGCCAGTCTTTGTACGTTACTGTCATCTTTTGTATGATCTTCTTGATATTCTTATTAGCAGCCTCCACGACGCCGTTCATCTTTGGCCGGTACGGAGAAGAGTTATGGTGTTTTATTTTGAACTGCGTGCAGAGTTTAGTAATCATCTTGTTGTTCAAATTAGTACCATTATCAGTGATAACTCTTTCAGGGATGCCATACCGACAAATAAGACTATTCTTGATGAACCGTGCCACCACATTCTTGGTGACAGAAGCAAATGAGGTTGCCTCTACCCACTTTGTAAAATAACCAATAGCAACAAGAATGAAACGATGTCCATTGGAAGCGGTAGGTTTAATCTCTCCAATCATATCAATGCCCCACATTGCAAAGGGCCAAGGGGCTGTCAACACGTTTAATGGAGCAGGAGGCATATGTACTTTATCCGCATAGATCTGACACTTGTGACAAGTTCTGGAGTGATGGTGGAAATCAGCTTCCATGGTAGACCAATAATACCCTGATCTCAGAATCTTCTTGGCCATCGTATGTCCACTAGAATGGGTCCCAAAAATACCGTCATGCATGTCCTCCATAATCTTTTCTGCTTCCTTTTTGTCCACACAGCGAAGCAAAGTCGAATCATGATTACGTTTTGTATAATACTCCATTACTCAAAAGAACTTAGCGGAGAACTTCCTCAGAAATTTTCTGTCGTTGATGGATGCCCCTTCAGGGTATTCCTGAGTTTCCAAATATCTTTTTACTTCGTGGAACCAATTTTTCTCCTCTACTCCCTCAGTATTAAGTTCATAACAATAGGTTGGTTCATCTAATCATTCAATGGTGATCATGGGAGCTTCACTGTCCCATCTGACTCTGAACATGGATGACATGGTAGCCAATGCGTCCGCCAACTGATTTTCTTCTCGTGGAATATGTTCGAACGTAATCTCTTCAAAGTGTAGGATTAACTTCAACACCTGCTCTCGATAAGGGATGAGATTCAGATGTTTAGTGTCCCATTCTCCTTTGATCTGACTGATTACTAATGCTGAGTCTCCGTACACACTCAAAAACTTGATTCTTAGGTCTATAGTAGCTCTGAGTCCCAAAATACATGCTTCATACTTAGCCATATTATTGGTACAATCAAAACATAGTCTAGCAGTGAAAGGCGTATGGCAACCCTTGGGAGAGATGATTACAACACCAACACCGTTGCCCAACGCATTAGAAGATCCGTCAAAAACCATAGTCCATCGGGATCCCGATTCGGGTCCTTCATCCGGTCCAGGTTCTTCATAATCAGTAACAAGCATGACATCCTCATCTGGGAATTCAAAATTCATAGATTGGTAATCATCAACTGCTTGATGAGTCAAATGATCGGCTAACACGCTTCCTTTGATTGCTTTCTGAGTAGTGTATTGGATATCATACTCTGTTAAAATCATCTGCCACCTTGCTATTCTTCCGGAGAGGGCAGGTTTCTCAAATATATATTTGATAGGATCCATCTTAGAAATCAATAAAGTGGTATGATTCAACATATACTGTCTTAGTCGGCGAGCAGCCCAAGCCAAAGCACAACAAGTTTTCTCAAGCAGTGAGTATCTTGTTTCACAGTCGGTAAACTTTTTGCTAAGGTAGTATATGGCATGCTCTTTTCGACCAGACTCGTCATGTTGCCCCAACACACACCCCATTGAATTTTCTAACACGGTCAAATACATGATTAGAGGTCTTCCTTCAACTGGTGGTATCAGAATTGGAGGTTCTTGGAGGTACTTCTTGATTTTGTCAAAAGCTTCTTGACATTCATCATTCCATATCATCTCTTGATTTTTCCTCAGTAGTTTGAAGATGGGTTTGCAGGTAGCAGTCAAATGGGAGATAAATCGGGCAATGTAATTCAAGCGTCCCAAGAAGCCTCTGACTTCTTTATCTGTACGGGGAACTGGCATTTCTTGAATAGCTCTCACCTTAGCCGGGTCAACCTCAATTCCTTTACCACTGACAATAAAGCCCAAGAGCTTACCGGATCTTACTCCAAAGGTGCATTTGTTCGGGTTCAATCTCAACTTGTACCTCTTCAACCTCTTAAACAGTTTGTATAAATGATCGAGATGTTCTTCTTCAGTATGAGATCTGGCTATCATGTCATCCACATATACCTCTATTTCATGATGGATCATATCATGGAACAAAACCACCATAGCACGCTGGTACGTTGCCCCTGCATTCTTTAAACCGAATGGCATTACTTTATAACAGAAAGTGCCCCATTGCGTCACAAACGTAGTTTTCTCCATGTCCTCAGGCGCCATCTTAATCTGGTTATAACCTGAGAATCCATCCATGAATGAGAATACCTTGTGTTGAGCGGTGTTATCTACCAGAACATCAATGTGCGGAAGTGGAAAGTCATCCTTGGGACTCGCTTTATTCAAATCTCTGTAATCTACACACATTCGCACCTTACCATCCTTCTTTGGCACTGGTACCACATTAGCAACCCATTGAGGATAAGAAGTAACAGCCAGAAAAGCTGCATCAAATTGTTTCATAACCTCGGCTTTGATTTTCTCAGACATTTCAGGACGCATGCGACGAACCTTTTGCTTAACAGGACGACAATCTTCCTTCATTGGCAGCCGATGCACTACTATATCGGTATCCAGTCCTGGCATGTCTTCATAAGACCATGCAAAAATCTCTACATAGTCATGTAACATTTGAATCAATCTTCCTTTGACACTGTTTTCCAAGCCTGCTCCTATTTTGACTTCTTTCCTGTCTACTTCGGTTCCCAGATTTACAGTTTCAACTGACTCCTCGTGCGGCTGTATAGTCCTTTCTTCTTGCAGTAACAGTCTGGCAAGTTCTCCAGGTACTTCACAATCTTCCTCACTTCCATCCTCGGCTTGGTAGATCGGATTTTCAAAGTCATAATGAACAATAGTAGAACTATTATCAACAGGATCCAGAGTGGGTATGGATCTGCAATTTGTTAGGTGAGTGTGTGTAAGAAAACATAGCTTGTTTGGAAGATGACAGGAAAGATAAAGAGCGCAATATTTGAATGCAAAAGGTCCATTGATTTATTGAATGTGAATATGCTTATGAAAATGACAAAACCCTTAACAAATTAGCTATTGTGCCCCGGGCATAGACACAATGCTTTAAGAAGTCCAATTGCAAAAATTAAAAATTTGTAACACTAAAATAGACAAAAACAATTACTCCTGACTAAAGGAAATCGGGATAGTGTCTTCAGCCTTCTAATTATTGAGTCCGTCACCAATTGTTGGGAAAATCCAGCTATCCAGGTCGCAATCGCTATCAGCATCTTCTACAGCATTAATCTGATCTTTGACCACCTTTTCAGAGCTAAATCCCAGGCCAAATTTATCAGACTTGTACGGTACATCGATCAGTTGACCCCAGCCAGTACGACCACCATCTTCAACCACGGCTTGAGCGTCCTTCAGAGAAATCATAGCAGGAGGAGCACGAATAACCTTGGGCACACAGGAAGTTGGCTTAAGGACAGGACCGGTCGGAGGAACTACTTCAAATAACTGAGAAGGAGTCTCAAAGAATTCACCATCCATCTCGACTTATCTGAAGGTATGCACACTACTGACAATATACCCTTCTTCTCCACACACAATGACAATCTTACCCTCTATTGGATACCTCAACTTCTGATGGAGAGACGAAGCTACAACACTTGTCTCATGAATCCAAGGGCGTCCCAGCAAGCAGGAATAGGCAGGACGAATGTTCATTACGTGAAAGGTAGTGTTGAAGACTTGGGGTCCTATCTTGATAGGGAGAACCACTTCACCATGGACAACGCTCTTCGCACCATCATAAGCACGCACCACAGCGTCACTAGGCTTCAGTTTAATGCCTTTACAGTCAAGTTTATCGAACACAGCTTTAGGTAGCACGTTCAAAGAAGATCCATTATCGATCAACACATGAGACAAAGTGATCCCCTTACACTCAATGGAGATATGCAGAGCGTTATTGTGATTCTTTCCTGCTGGTGTCAGGTCAGCATCGGAAAAACCTAGGCCATTGTCAACGGTCAGGTTAACAACATAATTTTCGAACTGGTCGACAGATGTCTCTTGAGGTACATGAGCGGTCTTCAAGAATTTTATCAACGCATTGGCATGAGATTCAGAAGATAATAACAAGGATAACATCGAGATCTTAGACGGAGTATGCCCCAGCTGTTCTACCACATCAAAATCACTCTTGCGGATGATTTTCAGCACTTCTTCCATTTCCTGCTTGGCAACATCCTCGGTAGTAACTTCGATCGGTGTCTCTGACTGAGAAGGGTTGACTGGTTCCTTTCCTCGAGTTTCAAGGGCAGGAGGTGAGATTTCTGGAGAGAAGATCCTTCCACTTCGAGTAATTTTACTAGTCCCAACAATGTCATTAGGATTAGCAGAATTATCAACTTGCTTTATGCCGTGGATGTAAACATCACCTCCATAATCCCATGGAATGGCTTTGCTTGAGGAATACGATATTGGGCCAGGTGCAGTAACAATTAGGGGAGCTACCTTGGGCTCAGCAGTAATCTTCACAGGCACTCTAGTAGTGGTAATCTTTACTGGAACTTTGGATCTGGCAATCACAGATATTTCTTCAATAGGGTTTTCCACCTTAGGAACCCTTTCGAAGAGAATTGTACGATCATCCATCAGCCCTTGAATACCATTTCTCAACTTCAAGCAATCATTGGGTCGGAGTATACAGAGATCGCAATTTTCAGCACAACCTGGAAATAAACCAGCTTGCAATAAGTTCTTCTTGATGGTCAGGAGAGGAGATGCTAAGTCAGCTACATTAGAAATGTGAGAATTGTCATCCACAGCATTAACAGTCTTGTCATGGTTAGGCATAGATGCAGTGATGACATTAGGAGTCTCTGGAGGATCAAATTCAATTTCTCCAGCGTCGATCATATCCTAAATCTTATTCTTCAACAACCAGCAATCGTTTGTATCATGCCCGGGGCTATCGGAGTGATATGCACACCTGGCATTGGATTATAATGAGGAGAAGTGGTGTTGGGATTCGTAGGAGGATCTCTGAGGGTAATCAAATTTGCTTTTAGCATACCCTGCAGTGCCTGTGCTAAAGTCATATTGATCTTGGTAAACTGCCTTCTTGGCCTGTCTTGTCTGTGCTGGAAGTTTTGAGATGGCGGTGCTGCAATCGTAACTGCTCCAATGGTATGGTCACGATTTTTCTTGTTACGACCCATTTGACCGTACACAGCATTTGATTCGTTCCTCCCCTGGTAGGACCTTTTGGTGCTTGCAGAGGTAGTCGCCTGTATCTTTCCACTTTGAATGCCGCTTTCAACACGTTCACCTGTTAATATAAGTTCAGTGAAACCCGATGAGGAACTTCCCAATAGATGGCTGTAGAATGGGCCAGTCAGTGTACCCATGAACATGTCCACTAATTCTCGATCAGTCATAGGGGGTTTGACTCTGCCAGCCAAATCTCTCCATTTTTGAGCATATTCTTTGAAGCTTTCTTTAGATCCCATAGTCATACTCTGCAATTGTAACCGAGTAGGCGCCAATTCAGAATTATACTGGTAGTGCTTGTAGAAAGCTGTCGCTAAATCAGTCCAGGTGCGGATGTTAGAGCTCTCGAGCTGATAATACCACTCTAACTGTGTGCCAGACAGATTTTCTTGGAAGAAATGGATCCATAGCTTCCTATCAGTGGTATACGGCTGAATCTTTCTCACATAAGCTCTCAGATGCATCTGAGGGCAAGACGCACCATCATACTTAGTGAAAGCGGGGACCTTGAATTTGCGGGAGATGACCACATCAGAGACCAGTCCTAAGCCTTCGAAATCCAGACCGGGCGCTTTCTGACCCTCCATAGCTAGCATGCGTTCTTCCAGCAACTTATACTTATCATCTTTTAGAGAGTATTGTTCATTCTCATAATCTTCATCGTCATCCTCAGGGTTGAAGAGATCGACATTCTCCTCTTCTGAATCATTCTCTGTCTCCTCTTCTTGATCCTTCGGAATTCTAATCTTGACTCCTGCGGCCTGTCCTTTAAGCCTTCTTCCCGGGTTAATGTAACTCACAGCTTTCTTGTCCTTCTTCTTCTCGAGCAAAAGAGCCTTCAGTTCCTCCTGCCCCTTGGATAAGCTCAAGATCATCTCCTGGAATTGAGCATTCTGAGCCTGAAGATCCTTGACAGTTTGTTCGAGGGCCATTTTTCTATGTGCAATAGGAAGACCATGAGAACATTGATCCTTTAGAATACCTGTTATGCAATGTTATGTTATGCTATGCAATGCAATGTATGAAATGTTTTCAAGGACTTTTGGAATTTAACTTCGCGTAAACCACCAAGAAAGGAACTTTTATTAATAATTTATTAATCAACATTTATTACAACAAGAATAATAAAATACAATGAAAGCTCAAGTCTCCCAGGGGCGGCTTCTTTTTGGGCGAAGATATGCATTGAGTCTTCGTTCCTCATTAAGTTGGCTGGTGAGTTCTAACACTTTCTTCCTTTCAGCACATAATTGGGCTTCAAAAGTATCCCTCTCCTCTCTCAACTGGATCCAGGATCTCTTCAATTCTTCAACATTGGTAGGCATATTTGGATAAGGAATGATCTGAGGAATACCTCCTTTAACTTCTGGTTCAACAATCATCGGTCCGATTGCAAGATATGGCATGCCAAGTTCACGAGCTCTTGCGCGTACCCATCTGAGATAAGGTTCCATAGGAATAGAGTTTTTCTGTCTTAAAGTGCTTCTTTTCACCATGCCCCAAGCTCGTACAAACCTTTGACGGAGACCTTGAGAGTCGTTGTCATAGTCAAACACAGTGCGTTGAATGATTATTTCATGTGGACCATCTCTTCGAGCATAACCAAACTAACGTAGGGCTAAAGCTGGGTTATAAGTAATACCTCCTCTTATCCCCAGGAGTGGTACGTTAGAGAATTCTCCGCAGCGGTCAATGAGGATAACATTTTCTTCGAGATGAGGACACCAACGGATGTCTGAATGGGAGAGCGACATTATCCTTTGAGACCATTTCAAATTTTGCTCATTCTTCAAGACTGATTGAGGAAGGTGCGAAATAAACCACCTGGATAATAAAGGTACGCAGCACATGAGAGTCCCTTGCCTCTTCATAGTACGAGTGTGAAGGGAATGCAAAATGTCTCCGAGCACGGTAGGCACAGGGTTATGAGTGAGAAATATCTTAATTGCATTCATGTCTATGAATTGGTCTGGATTAGGGAATAACACCAAACCATAGATTAGTAGTGCTAGAACATCTTCGAAAGCATGGACATCCATAACTTTGAGGAATTCTTGGGCCTTATTTATCAGAAATTTGGCAAGTAAACCCTTAATTCCACTTCTTGTTACCCAATTGGTTTCAATGTCGGACTTTGTCATATGTAAAGCTGCGGCAACTTCTTCAGACTTCAGAATCTTTTCTAAACCACTGAAAGGTGTTTGATCAAGGATAGGTATCCCAAGCAGCCTGGAGAATTCTTCTAACGTGGGCACCAACTGATAATCTGGGAAGGTGAAGCAATGATGTTTACGATCGAAGAACTGGAATAGAACTCTCATCATATCTTCTTTGAAACCAGTGGTAACCAAATTGAGGAGAGAACCATGTTTCTTGATGAACTGAGCATGATCGGGAAGTTCTGACACTAAATTCTTTAGTTGAGGAGAGATTGCTACAAAATTGATCCGGATAGTCTTCCTGGAAGCCATAGCCCTGTTACAGAGCGAAGTTAAATCCCTAAGTCCTTGAAATGGTTAGTACAACGCCAGGATGTTATGATGTTACGATGTTACGATGTTATGATGTTATGATGTCATGATGTTATGATGTTAAGTAAATAACAAGCACAAGCAAGTCACACAACAATCATTCCTATGTTTTAAGGCTTGCATGAGTTCCATAGGTAAGTACCCTCCCCACTGAAGTTTGGTTGGTTCAACCTGTCCTAGAATAGTAACCGGGTTCTAAAAGGATCTCCAATCATTGACCTTCCTTTAAGTCCACTTCAGTGCAACACCAAGTGGTTGACCAAAGCTTCCCTAAAGTCCAATCTCAAAGAGTGTAGTATCGAGTCTCAACCAACCCCAGTCGGAACCGAAGTCAGTTATCTCACTACTTTCTAATGGCTAGGATGAGTCAATTAGGGTTCTAAAGGTCTGGTTAACGCTTTGATGACACCATGCGGATGCCAAATTTTCCCTCAAGTAAACATGAGGAACATCAGGACATCCAAAGTGTCACATTAACCGTAGCCATCATTTCAACCATTCCAGTATACGCCGGATAGTCGCAATGATCTCTTGCTACTTACCTAAGGTACACTAGATCCGGGTGTAGGATCTTTCGCTCAAGCATAAAATACCCAAGCAATCCCTTAAAAGTAAATCTGACAATAAGTGATCTTGTTTTTAAGGCAACCTCTCTTTTTAAGATATCCCCAGCAGAGTCGCCAGTTCTGTCATACGGTGAACTGAATTTGTGTTTTTTTTTTTTGCTTTGGAAAGCAAATGTCGCGGTTAGCGTGAGTCGCCACTGATTTTCTTTTATCCAATAAGGAAAGGCGGAAAAGAACAGGAAAGACCTTGGTTAGATTTTGGGTTCGGGAGGTACATTATACAAAGGGAAGGTGTTAGCACCCTTTGTATCCATGGTTATCCATGGGCTCTTAAATGCTTGATCACTTATGTTTTTCTTATCTGAAAAGTGTTGGTGAACTGTTTAGAAAACGTTTTGAAAAGAGAGTTTAACTTTGTAATGATTCTTGTACGAATGTATACAAAGTATTTATCTCGTTTAATTTTGAAAGTTGTTTAGAAAAATATAACTTGGCAATGATTCTAGTACGAATGTATACCAAGTGGTGATTTTCTAATAGATGTTTTGAAAAGTGTGAGGTGTGAAAAAGTGTTTTAAGTTATGCGTCAGCATTTAAGAGTTATACCTACCCCAGGTCTTTATGGGTATTCCTATCCTTATGAGGGTAAAACTGTCCTCACTATTGAGAAGTAAGTAGTCTTGTCCTTTTGGATTTAAGGGACATCGTAGGGTCATCGATTGGTCATTGAAGGCAACACTTGTAAGGATACCTTAGCATTCGAAGGGATGATCATCATTCAACTGTAGGCTACAGCGACGGGTCATCGAGGGACAAAATCATATATTCGCAGACAACATCCGAGGGACTATGATTTATCTTATAGGGACATGATGATTTAATCGAAGGGTCTTTGCTAAGTGTATCCCCACATTCGCGGGACATGACCGTTATACGGTAAGGCAACAAAGAGAGGGCCAAGATCACATATTCAAAGGCAATATTTTATAATCAATTAGGTAATTAGGATGAATCTCCATATTATAATCAATTAGGTAATTAGGATGAACCTCCATATTATAATCAATTAGGTAATTAGGATGAACCTCCATATTATAATCAATTAGGTAATTAGGATGAATCTCCACAAGGGTATCCCACAAATAAAGTGGAATACCTAGCAAGCTGCCTTTTCCGGGAGTATGTGAACCCTTACAAAATTCAGCAAACATGTCAGAATACCAAATCAGAGTGCAATCGAGGATTGCACCTAACAATTGGAGTCACAACAGTAATAGGGTTGGGTAAACAATGCATGGCTATGATAAAACATGTCAGATTACCAAAGATCAGAACAGAAAAGTCAGCGACTGTCACGTTCGCTGCTGCCTCGCCTAGCGAGGGCTTAGCGAACACTCACTACAGGTTCGCTTAGCGATGTGCTAGCGAACGGCTGCGGGTTTTGAATTTAAGAACAGTACGATTTCAGCGAGCTCTAAACCCTATGGCATCCATTACAGCAATTACATGGTAAAACATTCAAGACATCCATGCATACTTAAATCCACATGCAAAACTTAAGATATTTTTATAAATTCAATCATAATGCCACATGTAAATTAAGAGCATAAAGCGGTAATGGTAGTGCAAACCTGTTTGCAATTGAATTGCAACGTTGAATTGGCAGATCACTCTTAGAATTGGTGTCGGATTGAGTTGGGCGGAGGTAACCTTTGTGCAGATGAGTTGCCTTCAGGGTTTCCTTTAGGGTTGCTCTGAATTCTCTTGGTTAGCCTCCAGGGTTTGCTCGGTTGCTTCTGTTAGGGTTTCTGTCCGTCTCATTCTGTCTTTTCTGGTCTCCCTTTTTCTGAATGAGGTCCTTGGTATTTATAATAGTTTTTGTGACCTAATGGGCTCAGAATGAAGCCCAAAAATTCTGGTATTCGCAAGCTTCGCTAGGCGAGTGGTGCAGTGAAGAGTTCGCTAGGCGAATGATTTTGCTCGCCTAGCGAGCAAGCCATTTTAAGCCATTTTCTGGATTTGACCACCTGTGTGCTGGGTCTTTGTTCCTTTAAGATCAATGCCTTGAGTAATGAGTTGGAGTGCCTTGAAAAATGTCTTGCAAAATTAACGGGCAAATTTTGGGGTATGACAATTGGGATTTTTGATGAGAAAGTTATGGCACTTGAAGTTGGACTTTTTCAAGATTCAATGGTTTTGGTCCAAAGTGACCTATAATGTTTTGTATTATCACATGTGTTTATTTTAGGATTATGAAATTTTGTCCAACATAACATTTTAACTAGAAATATTAAGCTTTCCAATTCAATTGGTCTCACCTCAAAATCATAAAAAATGAAGGAGTTAGGTCCTTGGGAAGTTGACCCAAAATTAGGGTTTCAGTCAAAATGACCTATAATGTTTTGACATGAATGATGACCTTAAAAGTTTCAAATGGATTTGTGATGAACATAAAATTTGTTCATATGGTTCTTAAGAACATGTTTTCTCTTGGGGTTATCTTCATTTGACAAACACACCAAAAGTTACGTCTCAGTGGATCTCAATTTGGTCAGATGACTTGATTGGTCAACTTCTCAAGTCCAAACTTCAAATATTAATGAATGAATGATTGAGGACACTCACATAGTCTCATATATGCATAAAATGATGAATGAAATAACTTCCCTTAATTGAATTTGATCATAGGTTGAGGTTGCTTCATGAACAAGGCACAGTCAATGCACAGTTGAATTAGGGTTTCCTTGGGAAACAATCCCCAAGCCCTTTGGTTTATCTTGATCAAAATGGCAAATTAAGATAATTGGGAGACATATATGATGATTGAGAGCTTTGGGAACCATTTTCATGCTTGCTTTCATCTTCATCTGGCCACTTCATTGAGCATAGGGGCCTCCTGGGAGCAAGGGCACACATGATTGCTTAAGCTTCAAAACAAACAAGTTAGTGACATATTTTTGTGCTTTTAGTTAGTAAACAAAGTAAGAAAAGTAATAATATACAATTCAAGCATGCTTGGTAGTCCCAAACCAACTCACACAAGTCCCAACCCTAGGGTAAGGAGCCACACACGCTATGATCCTTGAGGAAAATGCAATGAGCAATGATATGATGCCATGAGGGATCTCAGGGTAAAAATTAGGGTCTTACAGATGCCCCTATTTAAGGTCATTCTAGCCAGAGATATGAAGGCTTAAATCTTCATGTCAACAAGGTAGAATGGGCTTAAATAATAACAAAGAGGCGAATTTTGGTCCCTAAGAGACCTCATGATGCAAATGTATGCATGCAAAAGTTAATACTCTGTGGGGACATATGACCACAAAGGAAAAGAAATCAGAGAAAGACCGAAAACCCATATGATTAATACACTCACTAGGGAGACAAAGACTCTGGGGGGAAATAAGGGTAAAATGCGTGAGCAGGTTACGACTTAAACTTGCTGGGAGACACGAATGAATCCCATAAAAATAAATCAATGGAAAGACTCGAGCTGACACAAAGATGCATGTATTAGGGAATATGCCAATACAGCAAAACTATCCACAAAGGACACTTCAGATAAAAATCTGGACTCGGATGGGGAATATCCACTAAGGGATTCAGCCGAGGAAGAAAAATGAGATATTACCGATTACTGGGTAATAAACTCAAAGAGACATGTGATAAAAACACCGGTATAAGGGTGAGAGAACCACACGCCCAGGGAGAAAGAATATCTAAGACCGGTATAAGGGTGAGAGATATCAATCATCCAAAACATCTGAGGAAAACCCAAAAGGCATATTTCAACTCAGGAAAATCTGACTCCACAGGGGACAAAAGTCATAATAGGGAGAAGAAGGAAGGAACACCAGGGATACCGGTTACTGGGCATATAATAGGTGACCAACCAGGCGTGAATTGGGAATATATCCAAGACACTCATCATCCGAAAAGGAGGGCTGAAAAATCAAACTCGATTTACAGGATGGGCATTCGATTCCATAAGGAAACACGAATCTTACTCGACTGGGGAAGAAAAAGACTTCGACTGAAGAGCGCATGAGATATATTATCTATTACCTTCAGAACATAGATAATATACTCGCATGGAAGATTATCCACAACCGGTTACTTGGTTAATAAAGGATAAATCGACCGAAAAGAAAGGACATCGGGATACTGGTTACTGGGTATAAAATGATGACCAATCCAAAGGAGAAACAATCATTACCAATCAAGGGTAAATGAAAGATGACTCGCTGGGGATACATTGACAAAAGCAATGATCCCAAAGATATATAACCGGTTACTGGGTGGTATACTCAAAACTGAAGGAACGTCAATACCGAATATTGGATAAAGATAACCAACAAAGAGGGGATTACATCTACCGGTTACTGGGTAGAAAACCACAGAAATAGGACTTACAACTACCTGTTACTGGGTAGAAGGCCACAACACCCGCTGGGGAGAGAATGAACAATTACGGTTTACTGAGTAATTGATCACCTGAACCACAGGGAACTGCAGGGGAAATAGAAAGAAAGGAGTCAATATAGGAACAAACTAGAGAGACACAATGAAACAAGACTCAACCCAATGAGGATATAACTCAGGGGAGTATCTCCATCCTAATGCATATTTAGGGAGGAAAATGAAATAATAATCATCCAAGAGGACATAACTCAGTGGGGAATGTAGAAGGAAAGATAGACATTTTATGCCTACGGGGCTGACTCTATTTGGAGAGATCAGACACAAGCATCTGCTTAGGGAAGAATATTTCACCAATAGAAGGAGATAACAAGCAAAGATATATGGCAAAGGATGCAACATGAATATCTGAATGCTATGATTATGCATGTATATGTGTGGTTTATGTATGATTAATGCTGACAAACAGACATATCTAACACAAACAGGTCCAAGAATCAATGGACAAACTTCCGATATAACATCTCAAAAGAGAAGGCCAGGCCCACAGGAGAAAATCCAATCTGGTGGGGAGCAACAAATACCAGGAAACACTAATCACTGCTGGGGACAAAAGACTAATGCTGGGATCAGAGAGTGCTGTTGGGGATTAGCGAACGGTCGCAACTATCAACTGCCGGGGATCTTTCAGCAATACTCGGGAACATGCAGAGATGTTGATAAGATCTATCAGAGAAGAGCTCTACAGGGGATCTTATCAGACAATAATATGAAATTCTGTGGGGAATAACCATCAAACAAAAACACATCAATCAAGCATTCTCTTCTAACCGTTGAAGAAACATCTCTGCCACCGGGGGAAGGAACAAACTGCTCCGCTGGGGAAGCTATGGAGTCACCGCCAGGGATTTGCTGCTGAACAGATAAAAGATCTGATGTAGAGGAAACTCTACCGGGGAATCCAACACGGATAAGACCCATCGTAGAAGAAACTCTACTGGGGAACTTATCAAGGGATGATATGAAATTCTGTGGGGAACAACCACCAAACAGAAATTCCAACAATCAACACATTTCCTCTTATCTGCTGGAGAGATATCTCTGCCAGGAGGAGAGAGAACCACTACTCCACTAGGGAAGGACGCAACATCTTTACCGCCAGCTCAACTTAGAGGAAATTTTCCAATAAGGAGAGGAAAACCAAATAGCAGGATCTGATCAGGCAATTCCATTAAGGAAAGACTGTAGACGATCATACTAGGGATAATCTGACGTGAGCAACCTTACTGGGGATGAATTATAGCCAAACCCGCTTGGGAGAAGCTGTGAGTCAACCTGCTGAGGATTCCCACTCACACTGGGAATTCCTACTCACTCTGCGGGAGATTTCCATTTATGCTGAGGGAAGACCAACTTCCTCGAAAATAGATAGCATATCAATTTTTATCAATTTATAAGGGATTTTAGGTCAGTCCACACAAGGGATGACAACCTTATAATTGATAAAACACAAATTCTAGACTCAGACTCTCTGGGGATCTGAGGATGGAGGTATATATATCTCCCAAAAGATCAAGGCCGAAACTCCAGACTTTCTGGGAATTTGATGCCATATCACCTTTCCCTGTGCTCGTTGAGGAGACAACCTGAAAGATGATGAAGAGGATACAAATATGCCAGGAATATGAACAAATGTCTTACCCTTTTGGGGATCGTACTATCCTTGGGAAAGCACTGAGGACATTCCATTTATCCTTTCAGTCATTGTGAATGTTCACTTTGTTTAAAAACAGTTTATAAAAGATTTATTTGTTTAAAACAATGATATTTATAAATTAAAACATGCAAACATTTGTTGAACAGAAACAAATAAGAGTGCAAAGAATTGGATAAAAGCTCAAATCTATTTGATGGAATGGTAGTCCGCAAATGGCGAGACTCCATGGATCTTTTACAAATTTGAAATTAGTGATATATATTGGAAAAAGGACTACATTGAACATAATGACCATTTCTCCACCAACTCTAAATCCGATGTATTTGAAGCTTCAGTTGACGATGACTGAGCAAGAATCTTTTACAGAAGACAATTGAAGAACAAAGTCTTGTCAGGATGCAGTTACTTGCCAAATCCCTAATTTTTGCCTAGATTGCCCCAGGGTGAGGTACTCAATCTAGAGGGATATATACATTCATTTTTTTCACGTCTCTAACTTTTTCCTGGACCGCCCTTTCGGGTTTTCAATCCACTGAGATGCTCATTTTTGCCTAAGCCGCCCCTTCAGGTTTTCAACTTAGCGAGTTATTCTGTTTTTATTTTAGGCGAAGTATTTCTTGACTGCATCTGAATTCACAGGACGAGTGAAATCCTCCCCATCCATAGTTGTAAGCATCAAAGCACCGCCTGAAAAGGCTCTCTTAACAACATATGGACCTTCATAGTTTGGAGTCCACTTGCCCCTGGAATCAGGCGCGAAAGAAAAAAGTTTCTTGAGCACGAGGTCACCTTCTCGGAACACGCGAGGCTTGACCTTCTTATCAAAGGCTTTCTTCATCCTTTGCTGATATAACTGACCATGGCACATGGCAGTTAATCTCTTCTCTTCAATTAAATTCAACTGGTCATAACGAATCTGGACCCATTCAGCCTCAGTCAACTTGGCTTCCACCAAGACTCTCATTGATGGGATCTCAACCTCCACGGGGAGCACAACCACCCTTCCATACACGAGAGAGAAAGGGGTTGCCCCTCTTGAAGTGCGGACAGATGTACGATAGCCATGCAAAGCAAATGGCAGCATCTCATGCCAATCTTTGTACGTAACAACCATCTTCTGGATAATCTTCTTGATATTCTTGTTAGTAGCTTCAACAACCCCATTCATCTTGGGTCTATAGGGAGAAGAATTATGATGTGCAATCTTGAACCCGCTACATAGCTCTTTCATCATCTTGTTGTTCAAGTTAGATCCATTATCAGTAATGATCTTATCTGGCACACCATAACGGCATATGAGTTGATTCTTGATAAACTTCACAACCACCTGTCTGGTCACGTTCGCATATGATGCCGCTTCAACCCACTTGGTGAAGTAATCAATTGCTACGAGAATAAAACGGTGACCGTTAGACGCCTTAGGCTCTATCATGCCAATCATGTCAATTCCCCATATAGAGAAAGGCCATGGTGATGAAATAACATTCAGAAGTGTTGGGGGAATATGAATCTTATTCGCATAAATCTGACACTTGTGGCATTTCTTCACATATTTGCAGCAGTCAGACTCTATTGTTAGCCAATAGTAGCCTGCTCTCAACATCTTCTTAGCCATGGCATGTCCATTGGAATGAGTACCAAATGAACCCTCATGGACTTCAGTCATCAACAGGTCTGCTTCGTGTCTATCCACGCATATGAGCAGAACCATGTCAAAATTCCTCTTATAAAGCACATCACCGTTGAGGTAGAAACTTCCAGATAATCTCCTCAAAGTCTTCTTATCTTTAACAGATGCCCCAGGCGGGTAAATCTGACTCTGAAGAAAACACTTGATATCATAATACCATGGCTTATCATCTTTCACTTCCTCAACTGCAAATACATGAGTTGGTCTATCCAAGCGCATCATAGTAATATTCAGGACTTCATTCAAATGCTTTACTACAATCATTGAAGCAAGTGTAGCGAGAGCATCCGCCATCCGATTCTCATCTCGAGGAATATGATGGAAGTCAACCTTAGTAAAGAAAGTTGAAATCCTCCTCGCATAATTTCTGTATGGGATGAGGCCAGGCTAATTCGTCTCCCATTCACCCTTAATCTGATTAACAATAAGGGCCGAATCACCATAAACATCAAGATGTTTGATCCTAAGATCAATACACTCTTCCAAACCAATAATACAGGCCTCATACTCCGCCATATTATTCGTGCATTTGAATGTTAGCCTTGCTGTAAAAGGAAAATGTGTGCCCTGAGGAGTATTAATCACTGCCCCAATACCATTTCCATACTGATTAACAACGCCATCGAACACCATACCCCATTGAGAACCAGGCTTTGTCCCTTCATCGAGCGTAGGCTCATCGCAATCTTTCATTTTCAAATACATAATTTCCTCATCTGGGAAGTCGTACTGAACAGACTGATAATCGTCAATTGGTTGATGTGCCAAGTGGTCAGCCAAGATACTACCTTTAATAGCTTTCTGAGCTCAATACTCAATGTCACACTCAGACAACAGCATCTGCCAACGGGTAATCCTCCCAGTTAAAGCAGGCTTCTCAAAGATATACTTGATTGGATCCATTTTGGATATCAACCAAGTAGTATGATTTAATATATACTAGCGTAAATGCTTAGCAGCCCAAGCCAAAGCACATCATGTCTTCTCAAGCATTGAGTACCGAGACTCACAATCAGTGAACTTCTTACTCATATAGTAAATGGCATATTCTTTCTTCCCTGATTCATCTTGTTGACCCAATACACAACCCATGGAGTCATCAAGCACTGTTAAGTACATAATCAAGGGTCTCCCTTCAACAGGCAGAGACAAAATCGGAGGCTCAGACAAATACTCTTTGATACTGTCAAAGGCCTTCTAGAAATCCTCGGTCCAATCATGACGCTGATCATGTGGGATATAAATCTGGAAATGTAATTCAAGCGGCCAAGAAAACCTAGGACTTGCTTCTCAGTTTTGGGCGCAGGCATCTCTTGTATTGCTTTGACCTTGGCAGGATCAACTTCAATACCTCTTTCACTGACAATAAAGCCCAATAACTTTTCGGAACGGACTCCAAATGTACACTTGTTCGGATTCAGGCGGAGTTTGTACTTCCTCAAACGTTGGAAAAGCTTCAACAAGTGCTTTACATGTTCAACTTCCGTTCTCGACTTCGCAATCATATCATCAACATACACCTTGATCTCCTTGTGCATCATATCATGAAACAAGGTAGTCATAGCTCGTTGATACGTGGCTCCGGCATTCTTCAAACCGGAGGGCATCACTCGATAACAGAATGTTCCCTAAGGTGTGATGAATATTGTCTTCTCCATATCCTCGGGTGCCATTTTAATCTGGTTATAACCGGAAAATCTGTCCATAAATGAGAAGACATTGAATTTAGGTGTATTATCTACCAACATATCAATGTGTGGTAGAGGAAAATCATCTTTCGGACTAGCTTTATTCAAGTCTCGATAGTCCACACACATTCGGACTTTTCCGTCTTTCTTAGGCACAGGCACAATATTGGCCACCCATTGAGGATATGTAGAAGTCATCAGAAACCCCGTATCAATTTGCTTCTGAACTTCTTCTTTAATCTTCACTGCCATATCAGGATGCGTTCTTCTGAGCTTCTGCTTCACAGGCGCACACTCAGGCTTCAATGGTAAGAAATGTTGCATGATATTAGTATCCAATCCAGGCATGTCTTCATATGACCAGTCAAAGACGTCGATATATTCTCGTAGCAACTCAATCAACCCCTTCTTCACATACTCTTCCAGGAGTGCCCCAATCTTCACTTCACGAACACAATCTTCAGACCCCAAGTTGACTGTTTCCAGATTCTCAAGATGCGGATGAATGATCTTCTCTTCTTGCTCAAGTAGATGGGCGATCTCATCATGAATCTCTTCAGCATCATCTTCTTTGGCCTTAAATACAGAGAACTCAAAGTTGGGAGATGGTGTTGGATCATTATGTTCAATGGGTTTGATCAACCTGCATAATGATTTTGAGTATAAAAGAGATTTTAGAATTCAAACAAGGCAAATCATTATGCATATGAAAATATTTATTTTATTCTCTTTTTAGGGTTCTATGGTGATCGCCAATCTCATGCAAAAATAAAAAAAGGAAAATAAATTGGAAAAACAAACATTTGACATGCAATTATTGAATGAATATCATTGTATTAATCAAATATGTGCCAACAATGTCATCACTTCTCCTTTTGGCATGGGAGAAGGGTTTTAAAACAAAATGAACATATTACGTGGACTTGTGGATAACTGTTGGAACATCAACAACGACCCAATTATTGTAGACTCCACCAGGTATGACGAAGTTGCTTAGATCTTCCTCTTCATCATCTTCCACTATGGCAACAACCTCTTGGTCTTCAATAGTGTGGATGAAACCTCCACTCTGGAACAGCCCACGCTCGTTGGAAATGCCTGAAGAATACCCTATGCCAGCCCGGGATTTATTATCTTCCAGCTTAATCATTTGTCCTAAACCAGTAGTTGCACCATGCTCAATGGCCAACTTTGCATCATTGTAGGACGCAAATGAAGAAGATCCTTTCCTTGAAGGCTCAGCAATAGACAAGGCTTGGAACGGAGTCCCAACCTCATCCTTAGCATCTATGTAGGAAAAGGAAGACAAATGGCTTACAAAGAGAGTCTTCTCTCCCCCTATCACCACCAACTTCTTATTCTTAACGAATTTTAACTTCTGGTGTAGGGTGGATGTCACGGCGTCTGCCTCGTGAATCCATGGTCTGCCAAGCAAATAACTATATGATGGGTGTATATCCATGACCTGGAAAGTGATCTGGAAATCACTAGGTCCAATCTTGATTGGGAGTTCAACTTCGCCAATCACAGTTTTCCTCGATCCATCAAAATCCTTAACAACCACTCCACTCTGCCTCATAGTTGGCCCCTGGTAAGAAAGTTTGGCCAAAGTGGATTTTGGCAACACATTGAGCGATGACCCTGTGTCTACCAACACATTAGATAAGGCATCATCCTTGCAATTCATGGAACTGTGTAAAGCCAAATTATGGTCTTTTCCCTCCTCGGGAAGATTAATATCACAAAAGCTCAAATTGTTACAAGCAGTTATGTTTGCAACAATGCTATCAAACTGTTCAATGGTGACATCGTGATCCACGTATGCCACGTCCAACACCCTTTGCAAAACTTCGCGGTGTGGCTCAGAATTCATCAGCAAAGATAGGATAGATATCTTTGATGGGGTTTGAAGCAGCTGATCAACAACATTATACTCGCTCCTCTTGATGAGCCTTAGCATCTCATCACAGTCCTCTTTCAATATGCCATGTTGGCCAACAGGGACAGGAGTTTTAGCAGATTTATCAACAACAACAGGGTCAACGCCCTTCACAACAAGTGCCAGATTCGAAGAAGTCCCCATAGGACCGGCAGGATTAACAACAGTAGTTCTTCTCAGGTCATCTTGGGGTTTCGATGGCGCCGAGAAAACATGACCACTTCGGGTCACACCACTGACATCTGGTATACTCACAACAGAAGTGGAGGGTAACGACACCTCCTTCCCATCTTCTAACGCAATTGCGTTATATCTGTAGGGAACAACTTTATCTGAAGAGTACGAGACAGGGCCCGCTGGCTTAATCACAAGAGTAGGAGAAACCTTCTTCTTGCTGCCATCATATCTGACAACAACAGGTTCTGGTATTCTGAATACAGGCGAAATTACATCCACTTCATCCTCATTACGATTCTGAAGTACCTCAATCATTCCCTGGTCCAGCATCTCTTGGATGTCCTTCCTGACTTGGCGGCATCCTCTCTCGTTGACAGTGCATACCTGGCACCTGTCGTGGTCATGCTCATAGTGACTGTATCCACATAATAGTTTGTGCATCTCGACTAACGATTGCCTGATATGACTGACATGCAGGACTTTATATTTGCCAGGGCAACCCTGGACCATGTTCACAGCAGCTTTCCCATGCTCGGGTGATGGGTTCTTCATGACATTCGGACCTACGTCCTCGAAAAAGAAAATCCCACTTCTAACAAGGTCTTGCACCTTGGTCTTCAGGGGATAGCAGTTCTCCACATCATGTCCGGGAGCACCGGAATGATATACACAGTGTAGCTTAGGCTTGTACCACCACTGAGGGTTGGTCGGTACAGCGGGTGGGTCACGTGGAGTAATTAGCTTTCTATCTATCAGAGACGGGTAGAGCTCAGCATAGGTCATTGGAATTGGATCAAAAGTGACCCTCTTCCTATCGTAGCTGGTGCTGCTATTGTTGTTGTTTCGAGGTTGGTAGGCCTGCTGTTGCGGACGATGTTGTTGTTGATATTGTTGATGTTGTTGTTGTTGATGTTGATGATGTTGAGCTTCCCTGAAGGAAGGTGCTATATGAGCCACCTGGTGCTGGTTACTGGCAGGGTGAACCGTCTTCCTCTTCATAGAGGGTCTTCGTTTGATATGGGAAGACACTGCATGTGCCTCTCCCTCTTTTTTCTTTGCAAAGCCCTCATATCGCTTTGCAGAAGAGCCTTCATCCTTAGATAGACGTCCTTCAAGGACTCCTTCCTCTAGCCTCATCCCCATATTCACCATTTCAGTGAAGTTCGAGGGAGCACTAGCTATCATCCTCTCATAATAGAATAAACTCAAGGTCTTCAAAAAGATCTTGGTCGTTTCTTTCTCTTCGAGGGGTGGCACGATCTGAGCGACCAACTCACGCCACCTCTGGGCGTACTCCTTAAATGTCTCCTTTTCTTTCTGGGACATTGCCCTCAGCTGGTACCTATCGGGAGCCATATAAACATTATACTTATATTGCTTGACGAAAGCTTCGCCAAGATCATTGAAGGAGCAGATGTTTGCACTGTCCAGACCCATGTACCATCTGAGAGCGGCACCAGACAGGCTGTCTTGGAAATAGTGGATAAGGAGTTGATCATTCTCGGTCTGTGTTGACATCTTGCGTGCGTACATCACAAGATGGATGAGGGGCAAGTGTTTCCCTTGTACTTTTCAAAGTCAGGTACTTTGAACTTAACAGGGATCTTGACGTTGGGCACAAGGCACAACTCAGCAGCAGATTTACCAAAGAGGTCTTCCCCCCTTAGAGTCTTCAGTTCCTTGCGCAGCTCAAGGAATTGGTCATTCATGGCGTCCATCTTCTCATAAACATCTAGGCCCTCAGACGGCTCAAAATGATAAATGGTGTCTTCGACTCTAGGTAAAGTGTGCACAACGGCAGGTGGCACAGAAAGGACCGGGCTAGATGCCGGCAGAGAAGTGAAGGTTGGAGCAATACCCTCTGGCACAAAGTTGGCAGGCATTCCCCAAGGAAACCCGACTAGTATAGTTGGCGCAAAGTGAGCTGTGGCGGCAGACACAGTTGAGGAAGCTACCTCAGAAATGACCGTCCTCGCGGGAGGAGTTGCAGGAGTTGGAGTTGATTGGCTTTGAGCAGTCAGCCTAGCTACTTCCTCTTTCAGTTCACGATTCTCTTGCTCAAGATGATCCATCAGCTTTGGAAGATTGGCCCTGGTGTTATACTGGTGCGTCAGCTTGTCTTCAAAATAAATGAAGAGCAAAGAGTTAGACCACTGATCAAGGGCTGAACAAAACCTGCTTATGCATATGATGCATGCAATGTTTGTACATATGATTTATTTTTAATCAGAGGAACTTTTAGAGATATATTTGCAAATATTTGGGAATATTAATTTTTTAGACATACATGGAATACTAATAGCAATAATATTTGGAAAAATTTTTACACCAATGAAGAAATACAGTTTTGGTAACCAAATTCAATACAAGAGGAAAGGAGAGTAAACATCCTATGGAACCCTAGAAGCAATCGTCCAAAGCTCGCGAGACCGAAAGATAAGCTGCACGAAGCCTCTTCACCTCTCTCTCATAGGCTGCCTCCATATCTGCCTTCTCCTTGGCGAGTTGATCATACTTCCTCTTCCAAAACCTAGATGACTGAGGAAGAAGAGAAGTGACTACATCATCAGGCTCATCAATAACCTGATGCTCCAGACATTCTATCACAACATCCTTATCTCTGAGTTGCTGAAGTAGTTCCTCTCGCTCACGAACCCAAGCACGCGAACGATCTTCAACTCTCAACTCCTCTACACCTTGGCTAAGGAGGGTTGAAGGCCCAACCATAACCATAGGGGTAGGTCTGAGATAGTCATAGGGCATGCGCTACTCAGAAGCTCTCTTCCTCACCCAAGCAGTGTAGGGTTCCAAAGCAATACAATTCTTTGGACCAAACTCTTTCCTTCCCTTCTTATGAATCTTGCACCAGGCGGGGACCATTTGGCTCTTCAAGTTCTGGGGATCTTTACCCTCTTGAAAGAACACACCTTCCAATAGAATGTTGATAGGTATATCCTTTAAGGGGAACCCAAGCTGACGGCGAGCCAAAATAGGGTTGTAGTTAATTCCACACGATGTACCAAGAAGAGGCACATTGGAGAATTCACCACAAGAATCAGTAATCTAGACACCATCATACACACGGTTATACCAAGAGATATCATCATTAGTGAGAGACATAAGTCTCGTGGACCACCGTAGACATCCCTTGTTCTCCTTGAAGGTAAGCGTCTGAGGCAAGTGAGAAATAAACCACTTGTACAACAGAGGCAAACAAGACACAATGGTACCACCACCCTTTGTGTTCCTCATATGCAAAGAGAAATAAGTATCACCCAACAGAGTCGGAACAGGATTAAGAGTAGAGAAAATCCTAATAGCGTTCATATCCACAAAATTGTCGATGTTGGGGAATAACACTAGCACATAGATGAGATAAATATGACTTCAAAAGCTTCCTTACTCATGGCCTTCCCAAACAAAGTAGCTTGGGCGATAAGAAAATCAGATGGGAGACCTTGAATTCCACCTTTGGTAGTCAGATGAGCACCAATATCAGATACATCTATGTGAAGCAGATCAGCAATCTCTTGGGAAGAAGGAACTCTCTCCAAGCCACTGAACGGCAACTGATCCAAGATAGGTATACCCACAAGATATGCATACTCCTCAAGTATAGGCAAAACCTGGAAATCAGGAAAAGTGAAGCACCGATACAGAGGATCATAGAACTGCACCAAAACACTCATCAGACCTTCATCCACCTGAGTAGAAAGAATAGACAGAAGCTTCCCATGGCGAGCTTTGAACTCCAAAGGCTCTAATACATAAGATGTCAAACTCCTTAACTATTTCAAGTCGGGTTGTCTGAAACTGTACTTCTTCGTATTCCTTTTTTGCTTATCCATGTCTAAAAATTTGCAAATAGACCTCTTAAGTTCCTTGAAATTTTCTCATTGTTGATAATATGGATGCAAATGAATGCATGAATGCATGGATGCAACAATCACATTCAAGGATCAAGCAAGTCACGCCATACAAAGGTCACGGGATGGATCAAGTCATCCTCAATATCAATCATCCATTTTGGTGGATTATGGTTTACACCTTATCAACACCCAAGTTCCATTGATATTGAGGATATACGAGAACGGATCAACCGCGAATCAAGGGTTTGTTGCAAGTCACGAGCATGGAGTCTCGGTTAAGAACCACCCAAAGGGAGTGTACTATGGTTAAACCTGACGATCATGTTCTAAAAGAGGTTTCCATAGTCATCATCTCATCTTTCGGATATTATCGGATAAAACGACTACTCGTATTCCAAAAGTATTCTCAAGAGGGACTCTTATGAGTGTAGTATCACGTAACAATCGTATCAAATATTACTCTTGAACGACCTTTGCACTACATCCTAAAATAGGCCAAGATGGGCTAGGTATCTAAGGTTTGTATTGGAAAGAGTAATTTCTAACCACGACTACTCGTGTGACATTATTGATCCCAACAAGACCTCCACCAAGTGAATGGGCTTGCAATTCAACTTGCTAAGGAATAACTCCACACAAGTCAACAAGACTATGTCATTCTCCTATCATAAGTGCACTCGAGTTCGGGTATAGAACTCATCTCACAAGAGACCACCAAGCATACAAGCAATTGATATATCAAGCAATTCATACCTTACAATCAATACAGTCATCCCAAATTTGCACAAAAATATGTCACCAAATAAATATAAACATACAATATAACAAACAAAAAGTAGGCTATACCCATTAGGGAAGAACTCCCAAGTAGAGTCGCCACTTTTCTGTAGCGGGGTATTCGTTACCTTATGATTTATTGACTAAATCAAAAGTAAGCATACAATTCGAGTCGCCACCGCACTTCTATTTATACAAAGGAAAGGTTAGAAAGCGAACAAAAACCGAGAAGTTTTATCAAATAAAAAACTAATAAAAATGTCAGAGATCTGGGTAAGGGGGTTGGTTATGCAATGGGAAGGTTTTAAGCACCCAAAACATCCTTAGTACTCTAAGGGAGCCCTTTTTACAAAGTCTATTGTAGGTTGGTATTTGTTAAAAGATTTGTGCAAACAAGATTGGGGAGATGAGAAAAGAATATACATATTTACAATTTTGTTGTTTGAATGGATAAACCCATTGCCTACGTACCATCACAAAGGTAGGATCAAAACCTCGTAGTTCGGGGTAAAAATCTCAAAAGGTTGGTGAATTGATTTGATCAAAAGCCTTGAGGTCTTTTATTATCAAAGGGAAAAAACTCAACCTAAACCAACAATCCACCATGTGAGGAGAGCTTCAACATACTAGTGAGGGATCCACCCTATAATAAGTATGGAAGACTTATAGTCCAATCACTAAGTGAGGTTTACATCAACCACTATGATAACTCAAACCTATGGCTAATGTCTATGAGAAAGGTTTTTAACAAAGGTGGTCATTGGAACCACAAAATAACTTGAGTGAGTTGTATTTACAAGTTAGAAGTATTTGCAAAATGAAGTCAAAGTTGACTTAAGGTTCATTCAAAATAAGTATTAATGAAAAGAGTTTGAAAAATCAAAGGCATATGGCCTAGGTTTCTAGTATTGAAAACAATGTCAATGTTTGCACAAAAATGAGTTTGGCTTGGGTTAGAGTGGAGAGAAGAAGAGAAGGGCTAGTCCTAAACATGCAAAGATAAGGGAAGAGATAACACCCTTGGAGTTACTTTCTTGAGATCATAAAGATGATTCAAGATGCTCCTTTCCTTTGGACTTAGCAATTAACTCAAAGCAATCAAACAAATATTCATTCAAGCTCCTAGAATCTCCATTTGGCTTGTATCTCTTAGCTTGGCTATTCATGACAATGGTCCTTCTTACTATCTCATGTTTGGAATCCCTATCACACAAGAATAAACAATCAAAAAGTTCACAATGCAATAAGAGGAATGGATAAAGAATGAGTTTAGATTAGAGGTCCTTTCGAGTCAACTTTTCGGATTAAGCATTCTAAAGGCATGAGGCCTAGTTGCTCTTCAATCAAGTTTAGCATTCTAAAGGCATGAGGCCTAGTTGCTCTTGAACTCCATTAAGCATAGGTGAGGTTCTAATTCTAAGTCCTTTCTCCTTTTTGCATTGGGTTCACACAAACAATCACAAAAACAAGCACAAAGCAACAATATATTTATTCACAATAATGAGCTCAAGTGAGCAAAAGGAAAATAGCATAAGCATAAAATATGAGCTCAAGTGAGAAAAGGGAAAAGGCAATATGAATAAATGAGCAAGAAATTAAATTGCATTAAAGTAAATTGCAATAATTAAATGCTTGAATTAAAGTTAGTGTTAGTAGTTAATGTTAGTGTGCCATAAGGCAATTTAGCGCTATGTTAAGCAATAGTAAGTGGACTAATATAGTAGTCACACCTATCTGAGGCCGGTCAATAAAACTATAGGCAAACAAACACAAGTTAGAGATCATGACTAGTAAGCCAAGCTCCTACAACTTGCCATGCCAAAAGGAAAGAAGGAAATACCTTGTATGGATTCTAGGTTTTTTGCTTAACCAAGAAGCAACCTATCTTGGACACAAAGCAATTCACTTGATCTTTGATCAAGTTGAATTTTATTTTGATCAAAGAAGGTTAAGCCTCTCATATGTCAAGGCTAACCACAAATCATTAACTCATTGGCCAAAAAGAAAAAGAAGAAGAAGATGAAGATGAAATGAAATGAATAAAAGAGAAATCAAATGACATAAACAAAACACAATGATCAAATGTGAATGAAATCAACATCAACCAATGGTAAACAGAAATGAAATGAAGATTAGAAGTCAAATAAGGTCCAACATATTTTTGGTTTTTTTTTGGAATTAAAATAATACATAAAATAAAATGAACAAAGTATGATCAAACTTCAAATTCAATTCAAACCAACTTGGATAAGTCCAATTGAATTATCATAAGTCTAACATGGTCAAACTAGGTTTGAAAAATTTTCTCAACATTTTCTTGAAAACATAAACTATTTTAAAATCAATTAAAAACATTAAAATATAACACAAATGAATTAAAATCTCAAATAAATCTCAAATAAATTTAGAAATTAATGAGAATATTTTCATAGACTTATCATGATCCAAATGTGTTAAGAAAATATTTTTGGAATTTTTGGATATTAAAAAGTATTTAAAATGAATTAAAAACTATTAAAAACAAAATAATTCACAAAAAATATAAAATGGAATCACAAAAATAATTAAAAATCAAATTATCAAACTAGATTTTAAAAGAAATTTTTTGCAATTGGTCTCATATTTTTGTGATTCCAAATAAAAGAGTTATGAATTTTTGAAAATAAATGGAATAAAAGAAAATAAGAAATAAATTAGAAGAAAAAAATCAGGAGCGCATGATCAACTTCATTAATTGACGTGGACAATCAAGTGGTCCAGAAGCGCGCGCGCATTGTGGTCATTAGTCAAGCGCGTTGCAAAACGAATTAAAAAAGTCAATGGAAACAAAGGCTGAGATTAGAACACTCAAGTGAGATCCAAAGGCCCAAACTCATCCACGTGGAGACGGTGGTGGAAACCACCGTCTTCTCCGGTGAGCCAACAGAAACCGGCCGCCAGTTGTAGGTTTTGCAACCTCAACTAAAATACACGTGCCTTATACCAAATTAAAGCTGGGGTGATGTACATCACCCCTATAACCTTGGATTTCTCTCAAGATCTCTATGGAAGGAGAAATCATAGATGGAAAATTCAGGTGTTCAATCTGAAATGCATCAATTCACAAAATCAAAGCCACCATTGGCTTGCCTCTCACACGAGGACTTCAGAGAACCAAGTAAACACAAGCAAATCACAATATATGATGAGATATGGATCAAAACAGTTGAGCAATGAACCTTTGAAGTGCAGCTTTAAACAACACGATCTACTCCAATTCTTGCTTGTAGTTTGATCTTGAGGTATGATGTGAATGCAAGGCTAAGGAATTAGTATTGAAGATCAACTGATTTTGTTGAAATTCAAACTTGAAATGAGAAATTAAAAATGAGAATTCCTTTGGTATGGTTGGGTTTCCAATTCTGCAGAGCTTCAGGTTGGTTCAAGGATGAGATTTGAATGAAGCAAGGCATGTATTTATAGATGGAGCTGATGCCAAGTGAGGAGAAACTCGTGTGCATGAAGCTTTGGGTCCTCCATGCATGGGCCTGTACAGGCGCATGTGAGGCCCAAAAGCTGATGTATTTGCAAGCTGATAGCACAATGGAGTGAAATGGACGTGTAGTTTGAATGACAAATGCTTCTGCATGAAGATTCATCATGAATTCCATAATTGGGCATAAATGTTCCCCTCTTCGAAAGTCACTCATGGAAAATCCAATCATAGGCATGTGAGTAATGGTTTAAAAGGTCTTGACATAAGGAACAAAAGTTATGTTGGACAAAAATCCATTTGGAGTTTGGAAAATTGTGAAAACTGGTCATGAAGTTTGATGTACAAAACATGTCTTTGAAAAATTTGCCAAAAGTGACCAACTTCAAGCCCTTTTGTTTCAATGATGCAAGCCTCAAATGGAAAAACCTTCAACATCACAGTTGTATATATTTTCAAGATGATCAACCTGGACTTAAATGTTGCATCATTTAGATTTTTGATGATAAAGTTATGGGCACTTGAATTTGGACATTTTCAAGATTCAATGGTTTTGGCCAAAAGTGACCTATAATGTTTTGTATTATCACATGTGTTTATTTTAGGATTATGAAATTTTGTCCAACATAACATTTGAAGTAGACATATTAAGATTTAAAATGCAATTGGTATCACCTCAAAATAATAAAAAATAAAGGAGTTAGATCCTTGGGAAGTTGACCCAAAATTAGGGTTTCAGTCAAAATGACCTATAATGTTTTGATATGAATGATGATCTTCCAAGTTTCAAATTGATTTTGAATGAACATGAAAGTTATTCATATGGTTCTTAAGAACATTGTTTCTCTTAGGGTCATCTTCATTTGACAAACACATCAAAAGTTATGTCTCAGTGGATCTCAGTTTAGTTAGATGACTTGACTGGTCTACTTCTCAAGTCCAAACTTCAAATATTAATGAATGAATGATTGAGGATACTCACATAGGCTCATATATGCATAAAATGATGAATGAAAGAACTTACCTTGATTGAATTTGATCATAGGTTGAGGTTACTTCATGAACAAGGCACAGTCAATGCACAGTTGAATTAGGGTTTCCTTGGGAAACAATCCCCAAGCCCTTTTGTTTATCTTGATCAAAATGGAAAATTGAGATACTTGGGATACATATATGATGATTGAGAGCTTTGGGAACCATTGTCATGCTTGCTTTCATCTTCATCTGGCCACTTCATTGAGCATAGGGGGCTCCTAGGAGCAAGGGCACACATGATTGCTTAAGCTTCAAAACAAACAAGTTAGTGACATACTTTTGTGCTTTTAGTTAGTAAACAAAGTAAGAAAAGCAATAATATACAATTCAAGCATGCTTGGTAGTCCCAAACCAACTCACACAAGTCCCAACCCTAGGGTAAGGAGCCACACACGTTATGATCCTTGAGGCAAATGCAATGAGCAATGATATGATGCCATGAGGGATCTTAGGGTCAAAATTAGGGTCTTACACGAACCAACTACATGCGGGGCATGATATCTGCCTAAGCGAGACGATCTTGGAGAGCCTTTATGAATCTCTGAGTGATGGAGTAGCTCAACTAAATAATTTGGGGGACAAAGGGAACCTTCTCATGTCTGGCCCTTTTTGGTTATTGCAGCTCTAGCTAAATGCCACTTTCGAGGCCAGCTTGCCGAACAAAGCCTCGTCAGCGAAGATGCTGAGGAGATCCTGAACAGAAGGGTCGAAGGCCCTAGGTTAGCTAAGTTGACTCCAAATGATGAAGGACAAGCCCTCCAATCGACTTTCATGGGCTATATCATGATGTTTTCTAAGAACCATGTCTTTACATCGAGCATGGCCCCATTCGCCTTCAGGAAAATTGGTCCTAAGTGGTTTACTAGGACCTTCCCATCTCTATCCAAGAAACAGGAGACATAATATTTGCTGATTTGGGAAGCCTTTTTAACCCCCAGGATTCTAACCCTTCGACTCAACCCTTCGAAGGTTCAGGTTACTTTGATAACCTATCAGCCTAACCTCATCGCTCGACAATTTGGTTTAGTTCAGGTCCTCCCAAAATGCATGTATGACAAGAAGGGTAGTCTCCTTCTCCATAATGCAGTCCATTCCGAAGCTACTGCTCTTAAACAAATAGCTAGGTATACTGGCAGAACCCAGCTTACTCCATTCAACTTCGAGCCCAGCTTCCTCTGCAGTCGAGAGTTTGGGAAATGGTGGGATAAGTACTACATCAAAGAATTTTGTGATGTCACCTCTTTCATTCAACTATTTGATAAAGCTTTTCTTCTTGTGCAGGAAAAGACCAGGAAAGGTACTTATACACTTATAAGAGAAATTCAAGCTTTTCAAAGCTGCTTTGAAACTGCCTATAGACCTGATGATCTTAGTCGAACCATCCATGAAGCAGCTGTCACGCTTAAAGAGTAATTTTCAAAGAAAATGGAAAACCTAAATATTCCCTCATATGTTCCTCATGAGAAACGCTATGAAATGGCTCTTGAAATGTTTTCCCCAAAGTTTCCTCCACTGCCTAATGCTGACTTCCGAGTGGCCCTTGCCCCTCCATTTCCATATTGGTTTATTTGTGGGGATTCCATTAAAATACTTCCACAGCAATCTCAGAAAAAAGCTCAGTGGGTGGTTGCGACTAAGCATACTCTAGGTAGTTTCAAAGTGCATCTTCATATAAGGATCGAAGATGTCCGAATTGAATTGGACATATATGAAGGTGTGACACAGGAAGTTCCCCTCGAAGTACATTCCCTTTGAAAGCTATTTACTCTTAGCTAACACTAACTGTTTTATGTTGTTCTCATTGAGCTATCAAGATTCCACCTAAAAAACCTGTTGGTTCTATGTGTTGGCATCAATTTTGGTAAAACCTAGAGTTTTCATAAGTGTTGTCTTGACATGAGATATCAGTTTCCTGCAGGGTGTTTAAATATGGTTGTGCAGGATTTAGCTGAGATGTCAGACCCGGTGTTAAGACATGTGTATACAGAACATTCAGTCTGAATGTTATGTATTTTGTGATTGCACTTTTCATGTAAATCTGTGTGTGATTGATGTGGAGATTGAACGCGCCATCAAGCAGTAATTAAAACCATATTGATTTATTTTCCAATAAGATATGATCAACTGTTAAAAAGATACGAATGGAAAATAGTTTTAGGGTTTTATGATGTCCAAGCCCATTCAAAAGCTTCTATATAAAGGGCATGGAAAACCTAGTTTTAATACACAAGAAAACGAACGAAATAGTGAGAGAGAATAAGGGTTTTAGTCTTGTGTGTGCTTGTGTATTATGAGCCATTCATTCATCCTATTAATGATTGAATTGGACTGACTTTTGTGTTGTAATTTGTCCACTCTAAGCTTTGAAGCATGAGTGTGTGTTTACTTGGTTGAAGCTTTTAAGCAAGATCAAATATGTGTTGTTGAAGAGTGTATTCTTTCTTTGTAATATTTGTTTTTACATCACTGCTGTGATTGAGGGGGAGTGAGTAGGGTGTTTAATCTAAGAGTTCTTAGATAGAAGTCACATGGGTAGAGATTAGGTGAAAAGACTGTAACTTGAAGTTGTTTACTGAGAGTCTTTGAACTAATTTTGTTTAGTGGATTTCCTTCCTGGCTTGGTAGCCCCCAGAAGTAGGTGAGTTTGCACCGGATTGGGTTAACAATTTCTTGTGTCACTTGTACTACTGTTTCTTTATCTTTTATCCTATTTATATTGTTCAGATATTAGTGTCATGACGTTATCTTCGACATCTCATATCTGATACCAGAATTTCAATTGGTATCAGAGCAGACATCCTGCTCTGGTTCTAGGTGAGATCTTGGGACGTTACTTTCTGGTACTATGGATAAAGACGGAGGATCTGTTCAAAGACCACCAATTCTAGATGGATTTAACTATGACTACTGGAAACCTTGAATGGTAGCCTTCCTGAAATATTTGGATAATAAGGCCTGGAAGGCTGTTCTAACAGGCTGGGAACATCCCGTTATTACTAAGGTAGGAGAAGTTACAACTGATAAGAAGGCTAAGGAACAATGGACCAAGGAGGAGGATGAACTATCCCTTGGAAACTCTAAAGCATTGAATGCTATATTCAATGGGGTTGATAAGAACATCTTCAGACTGGTGAATAACTGTGAGGTGGCTAAAGATGCTTGGAATATTCCCAAAACCAGTCATGAAGGTACCTCTAGAGTAAAGATGTCTAGATTGCAGTTGCTTACTACCAAGTTTGAAAATTTGAGGATGAAAGAAGATAAAAATATTCATGACTTTCATATGAATATCCTTTAAATTGCCAATGCCTCAGGAGCCCTGGGTGAGAAGATGTCAGATGAAAAACTAGTGACGAAAATTCTCAGGTCACTTCCCAAGAGATTTGCCATGAAAGTGACAACCATGGAAGAATCTCAAGACATCTGAAATATGAGAGTGGATGAGCTAATTGGATCCCTCCAAACATTTGAGTTGGGAATGAGTGATGGATCTGAAAAGAAAGTCAAAAGCATAGCCTTCATGTCAAACACTGAAGAGAAAGAGGAAGAAATTGGTCAAGATACTGATGAAGATCTGGAAAATGATGTATCATTACTGGGGAGACAGTTCAACAAACTCCTGAAAAAGATGGATGTAAGGTCAAAGTCTAATGTCAAGAACAACTCATTTGACATCAGTAGGTCCAATGATGCTGGAAGAAGAACAAAATCTGATGAAAAGTCCAAACAAGGAAAAGGAGTTCAGTGCCATGAATGTGATGGGTATGGACACATTAGAGTTGAATGTAGGACCTACCTCAAGAAACAGAAGAAGAGTCTTACTGCTACTTGGTCTGATGAAAGTGAAACAGAAGGAGAGGCTTCCAATCTTGTGTCTGCCTTGACTGGAAGATGGGGTTCTGATGAAGACTCAAGTGATGAGGAAGTAACCTTTGATGAGTTAGCCACTACCTACAGAAAGTTGTGTTACAGAAGTGAAGAAGTGTAACTTGAAGTTGTTTACTGAGAGTCTTTGAACTAATTTTGTTTAGTGGATTTCCTTCCTAGCTTGGTAGCCCTAAGACGTAGGTGAGTTTGCACCGAACTGGGTTAACAATTGCTTGTGTCACTTGTACTACTGTTTCTTTATCTTTTATCCTGTTTATGTTGTTCAGATATTAGTGTCGTGATATTACCTTCGACATCTCATTTCTGATAACAGAATTTCAAAACCCACCACCAAGAGACCAGTCGAGTCGAAGATCGAAGGAAGTAACAAGCCTGCAAAGGTACCCTCTTGTTTTCTTGTTTCCTTGGTCTTTGTTGTATATTGATGATACTAATATTCCCATTCTTAACTCAGACTGCTCCAAAACCTTCAGTAAGTCCCTTAAAAATCCAAAAGTCTGTTGACATTCCCATCATTATAGAATCTGACGAAGAGGATTTGTCGCTGGTTCTCGACCTAACTTCTAGGAAGAGGAAGCCACAGCCAAAGGCTACTGATGCTTCGGACCAACCTCCAGTCGAACTTCCAAGAAAACGGCATGTTGCACTCGTTATCCAAGAGCCTACTCCTGAAGAGATGGCGAAGATAGCAGCGGCCCAAAGTGAGAGCGACAACTCCAGCCCTGGGGTCGAAGGTGACAAGGTATAACAAACTTATTTCTCCCTTACATAACTTGTTTACTGTCTTTCTCCATTTATAATTTTTGATCGTATTGATTTCAGGGTGGCGTAAGCACTGTCGTTCGAACTAAGAATACTACCTTCTACGTGCATGTCTCTGCACCAGATGTTTTAAATAGTGCTGGTGAACCTACTTATTAATCATCATCTGAAAAAGGGTCTATAAGTGAGATTAACCAACCTCCCCCTGGTGACCTCGACGCTTCACCACCAAAGACTGCCACTCAATATTCTCAAACCAGCGACTCTGGTTACGAAACTGATTCAAGCGAAGAAAGTGGGGCTGGAGGCGATCCAGAACCCATGGTTGTAGATGAATTAGCTGAAGACGAGGAAACCCCCAGGTCTGATTTACATACAGATGAGGGAGCGAACAATCCTCAAGGAGAAGGTGGAAATGTCGAGGATATGGTTGTGGAGGAGGAGAACAAAGGCAACCCCATCACAATCCCTGATGATGACTAAGTCTTTGAAGGGGGAGAAGCTAATGCAGGTGAAGAGAAATCTCGAACTCAAACTCTTATCACTCCCACCATGGCCGATGTTCCAACGGCTGGAGTTTCGACAAGTAGTACCGGGGGTCTTTCTACAGAGAAATTGGCTATGCTGAAATGAAGCCAACCCCTTGAGTATTTAAAGGCTATGCTAACACTACGCCAAAAACTGGAATAGACAGCGCCCCTTAGAGGGCGCTTTATTACAAAAGCGCACTCTAAAGTGAAGAGAAAAAATAAGGAGCATACTATTGGAATAGATAGCGCACTTTAGAGGGCGCTTTTGTAACAAAGTGCACTCTAAAGTGAAGCGAAAAAATAATGAGGAAATGGAGGGACACCAATAGAGGACGCTTTATTGAAAGCGCCCTCTAAGGCTAACCTTAGAGGGCGCTTTTAAAAAAGCGCTCTCTATGTCCATGTACATTTCCAGTTTATAAGGCGCTTTTGGAAAGCCTTAGAGAGCGCTTTTAGAAGCGCCCTCTTAGGCCCCCTTTAGAGGGCGCTTTTGTAACAAAGCACCCTCTAAAGTGAAGCCAAAAAAAAAAAAGAGGAAATGGAGGGACAACAATAGAGGGCGCTTTAGTGAAAGCGCCCTCTAAGGTTACCCTTAGAGGGCGCTTTTAAAAAAGCGCTCTCTAAGTCCATGTACATTTCCAGTTTAGAAGGCGCTTTTGGAAAGCCTTAGAGAGCGGTTTCAGAAGCGCCCTCTTAGGCCCCCTTTAGAGGGCGCTTTTTTTACAAAAGCGCCTTCTAAGGTCCCCTTTAGTAAACATTAAAATTATAACATATACTGCATGTCTCTTTATTTTCCCTCTCTATAAGCTATTTCGTTTATGTAACTGGGTTTTCTCTCTACTGCGATTACTCTCTACTGCGATTACTCTCGTCCTCCGTTCGTTCTCCCTCCCTCACCGTCATAGTCGTCGTCGCCTTTTTCTGCTGCTGCGTTCACGTCCACCGTCACTGTTCACTTTCTTCTCCATCGTTACCGTCACCTTGAAGGTATTTCTCTTCTCCATCGTTACCGTTCACTTTCTTCATGTGTTTGATTAGGGCATTTTCTAAACTTAGTTTTACATTTTGTGCATTATGTTGATTAATGTTGTTTAGGGCAAACTGAGTTTTTTATTTCTGATTGAAAACTGATATCATTTGAAGTGTGTTTGAGCTTGTGCTTGGAAGTTTGATGATTATGGATGCAAGTTTGTTCATGTTCCAAACACCATAAGTTTGCATTGGTCTTTTGCATGCAGTAGGTGTGTGTGAGTTTGTATTCAATAATGATAAAAAAAAGAGTTTAGATTGTTGTAACATGAGAGAAATGGAAGGTATATGAATGTGTTCACGTATTGAATCATTGTCTTACTTGGGTCTTATTGAATCATTTCTATATTACAAATAAAATGGCTAACCAAGACGATACCCATGACGCGAATGGATCACGTAACAATGTTGAAAAAGAAATCAAACGAGGATTGACTGTTATGAAGTCAATCATTCGTGCAAGAGACAAGGGTGTAAAATTTGAAGTACATTGGAGTGCTGAAGACCAACTAATTGAGCCTAACGGTTCAATGTTGGCAAGTTACATTGGTTTCCTTGTTCGACAACATATTCCGATTACATGTGATAATTGGAGAAGTCCGGACTTGAAGGTTGGCAAAGAAAAAATATGGTCGGAGATACAGGTACTTACCATATATTGTTATATGTTTTTTTTGTTGACTATTTGTTGACCATATATTGTTATAATATTACTTTATAATAACACACTCCATGTGTATGTTTTTTAGAGATCCTTTCACATCGATGAAAGCCGGCAAAAATATTGTATTCAATTGGCCGGAAAAAGACTCCGAGGATTTCGATCCTTTTTGTCCAACAAATTTCTCAAGGATGAGGAAGGAAAATTTGTTGAAGCAGAACGACCAATGAAGTATGCCAAGATTATTTCAGCCGATGAATGGGATAACTTTGTCGCCAAACGAAGAAACGAAAAATTCCATGTAATGTCTATTAATTATGGTATTATACAATTGTTAAGTTACTTGGTTCTAATATGCCTTAAACTTTTTTATCCAGGAAGTAAGCGACATAAATCGGAAAAGGGCATCAAAACCCGCGTATCCGTACAAAAAAGGGCGTACGGGATATGCACGGTTACAACAAAGAATTGTGAGTATATTCAAATGCTATGAGCTTATACATTGTCACAATATGTTATAATTGATGATCTTATAATCTAATTCAATGTGTAGCTAGCCGAGGAGAAAAGTGACGCAACATCTCTTCCGGAGCACGTATTATGGAAGGCTACTCGGGTTGGGAAGGATGGGGCTGTCGTTGAAGCGGTCCAAACTGTTTATGACGAATGTGTAAGTATATGTAACATTATTTCTTTAATTATATCGAAAATTTTGTTAGACATATAATTCATTTTTAATCTCCTCTAATAATATTTCAGGAGACTTTATCCCAAACCTTACCTTCAACCGAGGTCCAGGATTGCAGGAGCGTACTTAGTCGAGTACTAAATGTTCCTGAGTATTCCGATCGTGTGAGGGGTAAGGGTTTTGGTGTGACTCCGTCGTCATTTTATAAAAAACCAAAAACAAAAAATCCTACTAACAAAGAGGTGATGGAGACCTTGGCGGAGTTAACGGCACAAGTACTCCAACTGCAAAACGAGAATGCAAGGTATAGAGAGGAAAGGTGCGCCTCCGAGGCAAAAGATACTAGTGACCGAGCTAGTATCAATTGTCAACCGAAATTTCCCGAGGTAATTATATATGTTATTATGAAATTAAAATAGCACTTTTTTACTTGACACATATACACGTTAACAATAACATTTATTATTGGTTTAGGGCATTTCACCTTGTCAGCTGTATCTATCGTCACCAACTTATCGCATGGTTGGCAAGGGAAAAGTGCACAACACTTCAGGTGAATTACTTCACCATAATCCCCTCCCGGTGGGATATATGAAAGTTTCGGTTGACCTTGTATTAGATACCGACGCGCTTCTACCATTACCTGACGTTGTTTCAGAGACAACGTTGATGCGAGAAGCAGTCGGATCCTTTGTTGGATGGCCGTCAGATCTAATTTTCCCAGATGCCGAGGTATATATGTTCTAAATGATTATGAATCTTTAGTATTCACATTTCAATTAAGCTACAATTATGATATTTAATCAATCCTTATTACATGGTAATGTTAGACTCCTACAAGACCCACGCATAAAGCTGGTAAAGGGATTTCAAGACGCATCGAGTCGGTTGCATCTCTAAAAGAGGTACAAATATATATACCTATTGAATTATATACGCAACGATTCTGTTGCATCACAAAAAGTCATGATTTAATTTATATGAATTTTTAGGTTCCCGGTCGAAAGTTGAAAAAAGCTGGTAACGATATTCCTCCAACGACGTCCGGGACAAAATCTCAAATTATGATGCGTCTTGAGAAAATGGTGAATGAGTCCGATATTATGCACGGGGCCATTCGTAGTATAGATTTTGATGAAGGTGTTTTCGGAGCTGCTCATTTCGAAATAATTGCAAAGGAGGACATGCAACAACATTTTGAACACGACGAATTGGGCATCGCTGTCATTCATACATACATATGGTACTCCGATCAATCTATAATTTACTTAGTTGAACAATTTATTTACACATTTCAATGAGTAGTCTAATGTTTATTATGTTTCTATTTAAGGTATATGTATGTAACATTGCTGCGGGGAACTGAATTGTGTAACCGTTTCAATTTTATTGCTGCTTCCCGTATCAACGCAACGTTAATAACGAAAAATCCAACATCCGTAAAGAATGATCTAGTCGATAGATTCATGGCGGTCGGCGATAAGACTACACCCAGTTTGTATTTTTTACCGTTTAATTCTGGCAACGGGTTAGATTTTCTTTCTAATAATTTCATTCTAATCTATGTATATCTTTTACGTAGAAAATTTTCATTCATCTAAATTTTTGTTTTATTTTACAGTGGTCACTGGGTGTTGGTTGCTATGGATCTTTCGAGACTAATAGTGTATTATCTCGATTCGTTATCGGGTGATTGGAGTAAATATCCGAGTATGAAGAACACGGTTGACGCGTAAGTGAAATTCCCCTAAATATTCGTGTGTATTTGTATATTTAATTATGTCTGTCAGATTGATCTCAATATACGTTTTTATTTTGTTAGGGCAATAATAAAATTTAGATCGAAAAAGAATTATCGCAATAGGAAGGACATTACCTGGATCAGAGTTCAGGTATATATTAAGTATCTTATTTTTGCTTATAATAGTGTTTGTTTTTTTGCTTATAATAGTGTTTGTAAGAAATTAACTATATATATTGTTTGTTTTTCTGTGTAGTGTCCTCAGCAAAATAATTCGGTCGATTGCGGATTTTTTGTATTGAGATTTATGAGAGATATCATTGCGTTGAATCGTATAGACATCCCAAAAATGGTATGGAATAATAACTTAGGGTTTATTTTAATATTATCGGATATTTCATCTAATTTGTTACTAAATCATGAATATGTTTTATTCTCTTAATTGTAGTACTTTGAGGAATACAAATCTTACTCAAGAGCTCATTTGGATGAAATGAAGGATGAATTGTGTCAATTCATTGTTGATCAAAGAATCATATAGCTAGGTTGTATATTGTTGTACATATATGTATGGAATGTTGTTGTTGTATGCTGTTGTTGTATATATGTTGTATATTGTTGTTGTACTTTTACTAAATCATGAATATGTTGTTGTATATTGTTGATCAAAGAATCATATATTATGTTGTATATATGGAGGATTAATGTTGTATATAAATGGATTCATGTTGTATATATCAATGGATTAATGGTGTATAACATTGGATTAAAGGATGAAATCAATATGAATTTTACACTTTTGCAGCATGCGAACAGGTTACCAATTAAATATCCACTGTTTTTCAAACAATTTTTTTTAAAATAACTAACACTTTAGAGGGCGCTTTCTGTAGGAAGTGCCCTCTAAACATTTCACATTGACAACTTTAGAGGGCGCTTTGTCCAGAAAGCGCCCTCTAAACACTTTACATTGACAACTTTAGAGGGCGCTTAACACTTTAGAGGGCGCTTTCTGTAGAAAGCGCCCTCTAAACATTTTACATTGACAACTTTAGAGGGCGCTTTGTCCAGAAAGCGCCCTCTAAACACTTTACATTGACAACTTTAGAGGGCGCTTTTTCCAGAAAGCGCCCTCTAAACACTTTACATTGACAACTTTAGAGGGCGCTTTTTCCAGAAAGCGCCCTCTAAGGTGTCCCTTTATGGACCACTCCAGAGGACGCTTTTTTCTGAAAGCGCACTATAATGTGGCCCTTAAAGGGCCACTTTAGACAGCGCTTTCTCCAGGAAAACAAAGCGTTGTCTTTACCTATGCCAGCGCCACTTTAGAGGGCGCTTAAAAGCGCTGTTATAGGCCAAAATAAGCGCCCTCTTTTCCCTTATTTGGCGTAGTGTAAACTGCAGTGGAAGTTCCTCTGACAAAATCCTTAGTATTTCGGTGTCGCGGCGCGAAAAATACCCGAGCATAAGGAACGCTCAAAATATAAACAAAACAGAGTCGCCACCGAACTTTATTTATTCCCAAAGAGGGAAAGGGGAAATATCGATAAAACCCACGAAAATAAAAAAGAAATGGTCATCGCAACCAAATCGGGTTTGGGAGTTGATTATGCAAGGGGAAGGTATTAGCACCTCTCACATCCATTGTACTCGATGGGACCCATTTAGTTAGTTTCGTGTTAGAGTGTTAGTGTGATATCATTTGCGATCTTCTACTTATCGGGTAAGGAAAGAGAAATAAAGAAAGGAAATACTTAAGGTTTTTTAGTATTAATGTGCCTGACAAGATTTCACAATCCTGCTCCTACGTATCTCCAGGTGCTATGAAGAACTCAAGGCATACGTAGTTCTACCCAAAGAGAACTAGTGGGTGGATTGCTTTTAAGGAGAGTCATGCTTGGATCACATTTGAGCGATTAAACCTTTACTTGCTGCTCGCTCTTGGAGGCCGAAGTCTTTGTTTGTTTCGCATAAAAATGGATATTGCATACTCTTTTCTGAAAATGTTTTCGGAGTCGTACAAGGGCAGAAAACAAGTTTGACGAGTTTGAGTTGATTTTAAGCGGAGACAAGCATCCAAGCAGGAAGCTCTACTGTAGTACTCAGATGCTCGAAAAGGAAGAGGCCTAAGCCCAATCACTCTCTTTTCATCTAAAAGTTTATTTATGAAAATGTGTGGCAAATTAGGTCAAAGTTCATTAACGGAAGATGATTAATCAGACAGAGATCTCTACAGCAGTGTCCAAACAATCGGGAAAGAGAAGGTCGATACCCAATCAATCTTTTTCTTCTATAAGAGAAATGACCTAATTCTGGTAATTACTGTATGTTAATATGGAAGACGAATGTTTGAACATTGAGCTCTACAGTAGTATCCTAACATTCGAAACAGAGAAAGTCTAAACTTAATCAGTTTCTTCCATTTTTATTGTGAAAGGATTTTAAAAACAGGGGGACGACTTGACGTTGGATCAAGTGTCAGAAGCTGACTTATGAAAATAGTTTGGATGTGGCAGGGGGTTAGAAATGATAGATTTTATCTGTTCTGAATATGTTTTAGAATTGAAGACAATTATTCAAATAGGGAGCTCTACAGCAGTGTTCAAATGACCAAAGATTGAGGAAGGTCTAAACCCAATCAATCATTTTATTCTATAGGATAACTGACTCGATTTAGTTGATTATGGGGTTTTAATACGAAAGATGAGTGTTCGTACATGGAGCTCTACAGCATTGTCCAAACATTCGAGGAAGGAAAAACGTATAAACCCAATCCCTCCCTTTTTTAAGTTTATTGAGAAAAGCTTGTTTAAAAATGACAACTTGACATTGAATAAAGTGTTTGAAGTTGATTGTGAATGAAATTGATGATTTGAAAATGGCTTAAAATATTGGTACAATTATCTACATATGTGGTGGTATGACATTGATAAATCTAATTAAATGACTAAACAAATAACCTCATAGTCCAATTATCAATTAAATTAATTAATTACTTGAACCTTATTAATAAGGAAAATAAAAATAAGTTAAATTAATTAAGTCCAAATTCTAACAAAAAAATATAATTATATTCTGGTATTTAACTAATTAGCACTACTAACAAGTTGTTATTAAATATCTAACATGATTTATGTAAGGATCACTATCTATATGTCTCATGTATGTCCTTACTTAGAATGAAGCAAAAGAATTATATTATTATTACTTGTAACATGCTTGGTTTGAAGGGGTGATCTTTTTGTTGAACGTCAAAATGCAATGATAAGGATAGCTAACTACACTGCACTACGTTCGAAGAACGAACCCAAAGCAACAACCTAATTACTAGACATTTCTTATTAGGATAATAATATAGTTCCAGGAATGCATGAACTAAGATGGATCTTCATATATCCTTGCTCACTTTTTGTCATCTAATCTAATGACCGACTACATGAATAAATATATCAGCCATGTCCAAACACAAAATATTACTTTCAGGTTCATCAATCAATAAAGGATATGATATTCCCTTAAGAAAGCAATGACAAAGATAACTCAAAAATTCATCAAAACATCCATCAAATTCAAACATTCAAGCATTCAAC
The DNA here is from genome assembly GCF_024323335.1 of Lathyrus oleraceus. NCBI lineage: Eukaryota > Viridiplantae > Streptophyta > Magnoliopsida > Fabales > Fabaceae > Lathyrus > Lathyrus oleraceus. The sequence goes on from NC_066580.1 coordinate 408,798,299, forward strand.
TTAACTTAAAGCAAGAATCATCAACCCAATTAATATACTAGCCAAGAAAACAGTTAAAAATTCTAGTAACATTCATTAAAATTGCAGAAAAAAAAAACTAAACACCAAATGATTCATCAACAAACAAACTCAAGAACAAAATAATCAAAACCATACAGAATATGCATATATCGAGTTTAACGTACGCAATGGTATCACACAGGATCCCAAATTAAACAGCAGCAAAAGCCACATAGGTACATATAAGCAGAATATCGAAATAAAACAAACGGCGGACGTGCGTGACACATTCAGATCCAATTCAAATACAGGATGCTGCAAAAGGAGATACTCATAAAAACTAAATGCATTTAGAGCAACACAAATAATGTAGTGAAAGAAACAGTACATCATATATGTATTTACAATACAACAATGACGCAATGACAATAACATTACAAGCAAAATGAATATATTTTCAGCATCACAAATAACTCAATAGCAACAACGGTACAAACATATTTATGGCATCCTATGACAGAATCATAAATCCAACACACAGTTAACATCTGAATTAAAATAAAACATCGAATAACATATAAAAATGTGAAAAGAAAGTCAAATGTGCATTGTTACCAAACTCCAAGTGTTATTGCTGTCGTGACGTTGCTGTGAATGGTATCGGATTCTTTGTGAGTTTTCCAATCGGTTGTTGTTTGAGTTTTAAAGTTTTGGATGGTGTTTGAAGTTATGATGTTAAGACGATGGGAATGAGGTGGTTAAGTTAAGGAAGTGGTGGTGGAAATGGAGGATTGGAAATGGTAGAAGAAAGGAGAAAAGGCGGAGTAGCGGGTTGTTGTTGTTGAGAGTGAAGTTCAGTTAGTTTTCATCAGCGGTGGAATGGTGAGTTGTGAAGGAATCATCAGTTTTGTCAAAATGGAAAAGGGAAGTTTGTGATGGAGGTTGGTTTGTTTAAGGGTGAGTAAGATGAAGGAGGAGTTTTGCAGCCGAAACAGTGTTGAAGGGCGAAGAAGAAGAAGAAAAAGAAATTTTGTGATGAGGAGGGATTTTTAGGTTGTGTCATTTGAAGTGGTGAGAAGCATGGAGTGTTGTATGGTTGATGTGCTGTGAGGGTCAGATTATTGGGCTAAAGAGGGAAGTCCTTTGTATCTTTGTGTCAATGTCAATCCAATAGCAGGAAAATTAAGTACACCAGGAACAGAAAATGTGATGATGGTATCACATGTGAATAGATTCTATTATTAGTCAATTCATCTCATTTTTTTATTTCATTTCCTCTTTCTTTTTTTTGGATTTGAAATATGTTAGTTAAAAAGGAATAAGATAAAAATATATCAATTTTAATTAATTCAAATTAATTACTCATTAAAGCCTAGTTAATTCAAATAATTATTTTGATTAAACAAAATAATTATTAAAGGAATAAAAAAACTAACAAAAATCAAGCACAAAAATATAAAAAATAGAATGCGCTAAAATGATTAGCGCAAAATAAACCTCTCGGAAACATACAAGTTTCGATACAATTTTGAAATAAAAAATGGCCTGTAAGAGGCTCAGGCTGACAAAAAAATGCAACTGAAAAAGTACTAGAAAAATTAAAATGAGCACACCAGGTTAAACTACGTGGAACATAGATTAACGAAACTGACATCTGCAAGTTCAATTTTGAAATTTTTCGCCCGCTAAATCGATGTATAGTTGAGAAACGGTCTGACCGGTCTGTCTCTAGACCCAAAAAATTAATCTAGATGAAATTTTAAGCACTATGCGGAATGAAAATGCAGACGTCTTGTAAATGTACTGAATTGCTAACTGAATAACCGTGAACAGACAATCAGATGTAACCTGAATAACTCTTGGACCATTTACTTCTGGTTCTCAAACACAAACAAAATTTTACAAAGATTCAGATGACGATAATACTCTTGATTGTCACTCTCTGAACCTCTAAAACACGACGTAATGGATGAATGAATCACAGAGATCGAAAAATCAAGGATTTTGACTTCTGAATTAATAGATGACTGAATGAATGTCATCAAGATCAAATAAAATGCCAGAACTCCTAACTTTTCATCTAAAACCTGATGAATGATTTTAACTGATGAAATATGTGACAAAATAGATAGATTATGTTATGTTGATGCATGTGAAAATTCAGGCTAAAATTTAGGGTATGACAACTGCCCCTATTTAAACATCTTTAACTAGAGGATATGAAGAACTCTCATCTTTAAATCATCATGGTGAAAGATAGTTTAAATATCGAACAGACCCAAATTTTGCCATTTATGCAAAAGAATGATATGCTTGTGATAACTAATGAATGCACATATGTTAATCTTTAATCAACATATGATAATACAAATGGATGTAACGAGACTTAGGAAATACTCTTGATTTCCTAATCGTCGGGTGATATGAATGAAATGAATGTTAATAAGTACTCCTGACTCCTTAAAAATGAATTAAGAAATACTCTTGATTCCTTAATCATGATTGTAAATGAATTGAGAAATACTCTTGATTTCTCAGATGATATGAAGATGAGTTAAGAAATACTCTTGATTTCTTAATCATGAATGTAAATGAAATATGTATGAGTTAATAAATACTCTTGATTTCTTAATTATGATTGCAGATGAATTAAGAAATACTCTTGATTCCTTAATCACGAATGTAAATGAATTGAGAAATGTTCTTGACTTCTCGGATAATATGCAAATGAGTTAAGAAATACTCTTGATTCCTTAATCATGAATGTAAATGAATTCAGAAATGCTCTTGATTTCTCAGATTATATGCAGGTGAATTAAGAAATACCCTTGATTCCTTAATCATGAATGTGAATGAATTGAGAAATGCTCTTGATTTCTCACATGTTATGTAGATGAATTAAGAAATACTCTTGATTCCTTAATCATGAATGTAAATGAGAAATGCTCTTGATTTCTCAGATGACATGTAGATGAGTTAAGAAATACTCTTGATTTCTTAATCATGAATGTAAATGAAATATGTATGAGTTAAGAAATATTCTTGATTTCTTAATCATGATAATGCAGATGAATTAAGAAATACTCTTGATTCCTTAATCATGAATGTAAATGAGAAATGCTCTTGATTTCTCAAATGATATGCAGATAAATTAAGAAATACTCTTGATTCCTTAATCATGACTATAAATGAATTGAGGGATACTCTTGATTTCTTAAATGATATGCATATGAATTAAGAAATACTCTTGACTCCTTAATCATGAATGTAAATGAACTGAGAAATGCCTTTGATTTTTCAGGTGTTATGCAAATGACTGGGTTTAGAGAATCATATTCAGCTGCTCCTAACTGACTGTAGATCTCTAGGGATGAATCTGTTACAAAGTAACACGCTCGACTGGTCTCCAGACGTTCTTCGATGGAGCCAGACACTCCTGGGAGAATAAATGATCATATTCAGCTGCTCTTGGCTAAAGATGTCATATTCAATAACTCTTTACTGGAATTGATGCATTCAACTGCTCTTGGTTGAAGCAAAAATTGTAAAATAAAAAATAGCATTCAACTGCTCTTGGTTGATGCCAACTGCATAAAATAAAATGGTGTCCAGCTGCTCTTGACTGAAACAACTGCATTCAACTACTCTTGGTTGATGCAAATTGCTGGGAAATAAACAGAGGATATTCTTTGGGGAATAACCGCATATTCAGCTGCTCTTGGCTGAAAGAAGACTCCTATAAGGAATAAGAAGATCCCGGAGATTTGCTGGGGATGAAAAGTTAATTCTATCCAAAAGGCTTAGCATTACTCTCAACTATCACACTAGCAAGTCCAATTTAATGCTTCTTCGCATAGTAGATCAAAATGGAACACTAACACTTATGAGGATTGATTGAAGCAACCTATTGGGGAATACAAGAGACTCTCTGGGAAATAAACACAAGAGACTCACATGAGATATGCTGAGGAACATCTAGTAAATCTTGTTTGTTCATGGAACTCTCGTCCATTTGACTCACTGGGGAGATTGCTAACTTGCAAAGGGATTTCCATCTTAGACCGCTACTTTTAAAGAGATTGGCTGAAGATAGAGTTGATGGGGATACCTTAAGGAATCTTGCTGGTAAAAGAAACTCGCTTGGGGAGTTCATGAAATTTTGCTGGAGAAAATACAATGTTGGAGAAACTCTGTGGGGAGATATCTACTAGGGAAACCAAGCAGAAATCCCGTTGACACTAGAGTTCCAATGGGAGAACATCAATCACCTTGTTGGGGAATAAACTCGCCTTGAGAATAATCACTTAAAAATGATTGACTTCTGAAAACACTTGTACTAAAGAAAAAAATTGTTCTACTTTTAAGCAACAACTCTTGCATCTTGGTCTGCTGAGGATTACACTGAACTTCTTTGTTGAGGAATCCAACTGAGGTTTATGCATGATTTATTTTGTAGATGATATGCAAAATGAATGGGAATGCATGAATATATTAGTTTATTCATTTTGTAGGTATCAAGCTTTGATTCCCCGACACCTTGTCTTGAATAGCAATGACACCATGAAATAATTTTTTTGTTGCAAAAAACTCTGATTCTGCTTTTCCATCGAGCGGGCTTCAATGAGGACTTCTTGCTTCTAGAAGTAAATCCATTTCAAACTTCCTTTAGATTACAATGATCCAGGAAATGTCCCACGTCTTATGAACCAGATGCATTATTGTAAACCAACAAAAAGTTTTCAAAAGCTTTGTCGTTTCCACTGTTTTAATGTTTTTATCTTATCAAAAATAAAAGTGACACTAAGCAGAAAAACATAAATAATTGGTAAAGCAATGTTCAGCTGAACAATTTTATTTGATGAGAAGAATAACTCATACATGGGGTTCATGAAGATGTAAACCCCTTTAAGAGGAAATTACAGAGAAAGAAAGCAAGTAAATGGAAACAAAAATTTAACTGATTTTCCAACGAAATACAACTTTGCTACTTTCCCTTATGTCCTCTAGTCCTTATTACTTTGCTTATGGAGATGGTAATTGGACTATTTTCTTCCATCTGAGCTTTGTTGTAGTGTTGACTTGTGTCGCTGCAGTATTATGCCTTTGGATATTCCCTAACTTTTACACGAACTGCTCCTTAAGAGTTTCAGTTTACCGAGAGATTTTACCCTTTTTTGCTTAAGCCACCCTTTTGGGTTTTCGACTTACCGGGCTTAATTTTTTTTTTGTTTATCCTTAATTTTTGCCTGAGTCGCCCTTTCAGGTTTTCAACTAACCGGGATGCTCATCATTTTTTTCCTAAGTCGCCCTTTCGGGTTTTCAACTTAGAGAGCTTTTATTATCCATCTCTTTTTCTTAGGCATAATACTTTCTGACTGCATCAAAATTGATGGGGTGTGTCAAATCTTCTCCATCCATGTTTGTGAGAACCAAAGCTCCACTAGAGAAAGCTTTCTTCACCACAAACGGTCCTTCATAATTGGGAATCCACTTGCCACGTGAATCCTTCTAAAGGGAGATTATCTTTTTCAAAACTAGTTCACCTACATTAAACTCTAGAGGTCGAACCTTCTTGTCAAATGCCCGCTTGAGCCTCCTCTGATATAACTGACCATGACACAATGCTTTCATCCTCTTTTCTTCAATTAGATTGAGATGGTCGAACCTAGTTTGAATCCATTCTGCTTCTTCTAATTCTGTCTCTATCAAGACTCTCAACGAGGGGATCTCAACTTCTATTGGTAGCACAGCCTCCATGCCATAGACTAGGGAAAAAGGGGTTGCCCCTGTTGAAGTGCGAACAGCTGTTCGGTATCCGTGCAAAGCAAAGGGTAGCATCTCGTGCCAATCTTTGTAAGTTTTCACCATCTTCTGAATGATCTTCTTGATATTCTTGTTAGCTGCCTCTACAGCTCCGTTCATCTTTGGCCTATAAGGTGACGAGTTATGATGTTCAATCTTGAAATTCTCGCACAACTCCTTCATCATCTTATTATTCAGATTTGATCCATTATCAGTGATAATCTTGCTAGGAGTTCCGTAGCAACAAATTATCTCTTGATAAACCGAGTGACTACTTGCTTCGTCACATTGGCATAAGAAGCTGCTTCTACCCACTTAGTGAAGTAGTCAATGGAAACCAGAATGAACCGATGTCCATTTGTAGCTTTAGGCTCAATCATACCAATCATGTTTATGCCCCCACATTGAGAATGGCCATGGAGCTGATAAAACATTCAGAGGAGTAGGTGGCACGTGCACCTTGTCAACATAAATTTGGCACTTGTGGCATTTCCTGGCATAGTGGTAACAATCTGTTTCCATTGTCAACCAATAGTAACCGGCTCTGAGGATTTTCTTTTCTATTGCATGTCTGTTTGCATGAATGCCGAAAGAACCTTCATGGATTTCTTTGATGAATAGGTCGGCTTCGTTTCTATCCACGCATTTGAGCAGAACTAAATCAAAGTTTCTTATGTATAAAACACCACCACTTAGGAAGAAATTGGCTTATAACTTCCTCAGGGTATTTTTTCTGTGATGGATACATCATTTGGATACTCGTGCTTCTCAAGATATCGTTTGATGTCATAAAACCAAGGCTTTCCATCTGTTTCTACTTCAACTGCCAAGCAATGTGATGGCTCGTCTAGACGTTGAATTGTAATAACAGGTGATTCGTTAGCCCACTTGACCTTGAACATAGATGACAGAGTAGCTAAGGCATCGGCTAGCTGATTCTCCTCCCTAGGAATATGATGGAAATTAATCTCATCAAAGTAGTGGATTAGCTTCATGACATGCTCTCGGTATGGGATCAAATTGGGATGGCGGGTCTCCCAATCTCCTTTGATTTGATAGACGATAAGTGTTGAGTCTCCATACACCTCAAGAATCTTGACTCTTAGGTCAATAGCTGCTTCAATTCCCAAGATACATGCTTCATACTCCGCCATGTTATTGGTGCATTTGAAACATAACCTTGCTGTGAAGGGAAGATGAAAATCCGTTGGAGAAGTTATAACAGCCCCAATTTCGTTACCCGCTGCATTTGAGGCACCATCAAACACGAACGTCCACCGCGATCCTGGTTCGGGTCCTTCTTTCGGGCCTAGAATCTCATAGCCTCTTATGTACATGACGTCTTCATCTGGGAAGTTGAGTCTCATCGATTGATAGTCCTCCACTGGCTGGTGCGCAAGGTACTCTCATAACACACTACCCTTAATGGCCTTCTGAGTTACATACTGAATGTCATATTCTGATAACAACATTTGCCAACGAGCGATTCTGCCAGTTAATCCAGGTTTCTCGAAGATGTACTTCATGGGATCCATCTTGGATATTAACATTGTTGCATGGAAAATCATATACTGTCTCAGACGACGAGCAGCCCATGCTAATGCACAATAAGTCTTTTCTAGCATGGAGTACCTGATTTCACATTTTGTAAACTTCTTGCTCGGGTAGTAGATAGCATGCTCTTTTCTACCCGTCTCATCATGTTGCCCCAGTACACATTCCATGGATTCACCGAGTATTGTCAAATACATAATGAGAGGCCTTCCTGGAATTGGTGGCACTAAGATTGGTGGTTCTTGCAGATACTGTTTGATTTTATCGAATGCAATCTGGAAATCATCGTTCCACCTAACAACTTGATCTTTTCTTAACAACTTAAATATTGGCTCGCAAGTGGCTGTCAGATGTCAGATGAATCTGGAAATGTAATTCAATCTGACCAAGAAACCACGGACTTGCTTCTCTGTCTGAGGTGCTGGCATCTCTTGAATAGCTTTAACTTTTTCGGGATCAACTTCTATGCCTCTCTGGCTCACAATGAACCCTAAAAGCTTTCCAGATCTGACGCCAAAAGTGCACTTAGCAGGGTTTAAGCGCAGTCTGTATTTCCTCAATCTTGCAAACAACTTCTTCAGATGAATAACATGCTCATCTTCTGTCTGAGACTTGGCAATCATGTCATCCACGTAGACTTCAATCTCCTTATGTATCATATCATGGAAAAGAGTCACCATGGCCCTTTGATAGGTTGCCCCAACATTTTTCAGGCCAAAAGGCATTACCTTATAACAGAAAGTGCCCCATGGTAAAATGAAAGTTGTTTTCTCCATATCTTCGGGAGACATTTTAATCTGATTATATCCTGAGAATCCGTCCATGAAGGAGAATACAGAGAACTGAGTTGTGTCATCTACCAGTACATCAATGTGAGGTAAAGGAAAATCATCTTTGGTGCTAGCTCTATTCATATCTCTGTAGTCTACACACATTCGAACTTTGCCATCTTTCTTTAGAACTGGCACAATATTAGCAATCCACTACGGGTAAGTTGCAACAGCTAGAAAACCTGCATCAAACTGCTTCTTGACCTCTTCTCTGATCTTGACAGCCATGTCTGGTCGAGTTCTTCTCAACTTCTGCTTTATGGGTGGGCATTCCGGCTTCAACGACAGCTTATGCACAACTATGTCGGTGTCGAGTCCTGGCATACCCTGATATGACCAAGAAAACATATTCACATATTCATGTAGTAGCTTGACTAGTTCCTCCTTCACACTTTTTTCCAAAGCAGTTCCGATCTTGACTTCCTTTCGATCCTCCTCAGTCCCCAGATTGATCATATCCACTAGTTCATGATGAGGCTGAATCATCTTTTCCTCTTGTTTCAAAAGTCTGGTCAACTCTTCTGGGAGTTCACAGTCTTCCTTATCATCCTCTTCAGCTTGGTTAATCAGGAGGTCGAAGTCATAGGGAATTATAACATTGTCGTGTTCAATGGATCCAGTTATTAATGATCTGCATGGAAATGATTTTTCTTTTTAGCGGAAGATTTTGAAAAATGAAAGTGATGTGAAATCAAAATTGCCATTTTTTTAAATTTTGATGTTTATTTGTTTGTAAAAAAAATTAAAAAGATGAAAGACAAGGATATTAAAAAAATGTGCTTTGTATTGATGATAAGGCTTAAATATTAACATAAAATGGTCCCTACAAAGCTATCCATATGCCTTGGGTGTGTCGTTGGATGTTTTAGAAAACAATAAATTACTTTGAACAAGAAACTATATCCAAAACATCTGTTGCCTTCCAGTTAGTGAGAGCGGCATCTGGAGGTCCACAAAACACCATCTTGGACAAATCTGGATCTTCATCTTCAAGAGCATTCACTTGATCATCACTTCGGAAACCAGCTTTGGAGAATATTTCCTGGATGCTAGGAACCTTCCCCTGATGTATCTTCTGATCTTTGAAAAGTTTAATAGACGGCTGATATCCTAATCCACACTTGTCTTTCTTCTCTGGTAATTCAATCACTGTGCCCTAACTTCCAGGGCAACCAGCTTTAATTGCAGCTTTCACACTCTTCAACGAGGACATGACCCCCTTGGGTTCTTCAACAAGTTTCTGCTTAGTTTGGACCATATTGACCACTTCAAGGGCCTGGAGAGGAGTTTCAAAAATGTCTTCACCTACTTCAATGTATCTGAATGAAGTCAAATGGCTGACGAAAATATCTTCCTCTCCGGATACTGATACCAGCTTACCAGAAGTAACAAACTTCAGCTTCTGGTGGAGTGTCAAGGTTACAGCTCCAACAACATGGATCCAAGGTCTACCTAACAGACAACTATAGGCAGGCTTAATATCCATTACCTGGAAGGTAATACGAAAAGTTTGAGGGCCAATCAGGATTGGGAGGTCAATCTCCCTAATAACTGTTCGCTTAGACCCGTCAAAAGCTTTCACTATCAAAGCATTGGGTCTCATCTGCACCCCTTCAATATTCAATTAAGCTAGGGTAGTCTTTGGCAACACATTCAAGGATGAACATGACCCTACCAGTACTCAAGCCAAAGTAACATCTGTACACTAAATGGAGATATGAATCTCCATATTATGTTCTCGCCCATTAGGGGGTAAATCATCATCAGTGAACATCAAACAACTACTGGCATTGAGGTTAGCAACCACATCATCAAACTGAATAACACTTATGTCTTCTACCACATAAGCTTCGTTCAAGAATTTCAATAAAGCAGTCCTATGAGCCTTAAAACTCATCTGACAATGGAATCTGACTGTTGCAAGTTTGTGAAGAAATGCCACAAGTGTCAAGTATATGTAGATAAGATTCATGTTCCTCCGACACTGTTGAATTTCGTTTCCTCTCCATGGCCCTTATCCATGTGGGGAATTGATATGATTGGCATGATTGAGCCCAGAGCTTCGAACGGACATCGTTTCATTCTGGTGGCTATTGACTACTTCACAAAGTGGGTTGAAGCGACATCGTATGTGAATGTAACCAAGCAAGTTGTTGTAAGGTTTATCAAGAATCAAATTATATGTCGTTATGGTGTGCCAAGTAAGATCATTACTGACAATGGATCAAACATGAACAATAATATGGTGGAAGCTCTTTGCAAAGACTTCAAGATTGCACATCATAATTCTTCTCCCTACAGACCTAGGATGAATAGGGTTGTAGAAGCTGTGAATAAGAACATTAAGAAGATCATTCAGAAAATGGTTGTGACGTACAAGGATTGGCATGAGATGCTCCCATTCACTTTACATGGGTACCGTACATCCATCCGCACTTCAACATGGGCAACCCCCTTCTCACTTGTTTATGGCATGGAAGTTGTGCTCCCAATAGAGGTTGAGATCCCATCATTGCTTGTCTTGATGGAAGCCAAGTTGATTGAAGCTGAATGGTGTCAGATCAGGTATGATCAGCTGAATTTGATTGAAGAGAAGAGATTAATTGCCATGTGTCATGGTCAGTTATATCAGCAAAGAATGAAGAAAGCTTTTGATAAGAAGGTCAGGCCTCATGTGTTCTGAAAAGGTGACCTTGTGCTCAAGAAGATCCTATCTTTTAAACCAGATGCTAGGGGCAAATGGACTCCTAATTATGAAGGCCCATATGTTGTTAAGAGATCCTTTTCAGGCAGTGCTCTGATTCTTACAACTATGGATGGTGAAGAGTTCACTCTTCCTGTGAATGTTGATGCAGCCAAGAAATACTTCGCCTAAAAAGAAAAGAACAACTCGCTAAGTTGAAAACCCGAAAGGGCGGCTTAGGCAAAAATGAGCGTCTCGGTGGATTGAAAACCCAAAAGGGAGATCCAAGCAAAAAATAGAGACATAAAACAGAAAATTTATCCCGATAGATTGAGTACCCCACCTTGGGGAAATTTATGCAAAATTTAGGGATTATTGCAAGTAACTGCATTCGGTTGATCTCTAGTTTGAGAACACTTTTGAGCAAGTCATTTGGTTCAGATTCGTCATCTTCAACCGAAGCCAAGAGTACAGTAGAAATCGAAGTTGGTAGAAGGATTAGTGATCATTGTATTCAATGTAGCCCTTTTCCATGTAAATTACCATCTTTCAACTTTTGTAAAGATCTATGGAGTCTTGTCATTTACGGACTACCATTCTATTAAATAAAGTTGAGATTTTTATCCAATTGTTTCTACTCTTATTTATCTTTCAGCTAAATAGAATTAAATTTTTATGATGATAATTTTAAAATCAATAAAAATCAAAATCATTTTTTCTTAAAATTACAAAAGCAATTAATTTAAAAAGAGAAATCTATTTTAATAAGGAATATCAACAGTAGTCTAAGAACAGGTAAGTCTTAGAAGTGCAAAGCATCATTGGTCTTTCCCTAAGCAGTTGGTTCAGTATTTCAGTTTCCCCAACTGAGTTTTGTGATCGCCTCCTCCGCTGAGTTGTAAGCACATATTCTCAACGGTTTGCATAGATCCACTGCAAGATTTTGTTTCTCCTCAAGTCGCCAACGGAATTCATTCCTGATCCTTGTCAGCGCAGATTCTTGAGTAGTATTTTGTAGTCCTCTGCAAGGTTGTCTCCCATTCGGATATGGTGTTGACCTAAAATTCCCCATAGAGTTGATGATGCAGATCCTTAGTGGATCTTCTCTCTTTCCCCAGTCATGGTCGAACTATTTTGAGGTGGATGATTTATGTCCGTCCCCAACTTTTTTCTCCAGTTGGTGCCTCCATCCTGTCGAGATTAGCCGAGTGTTGTAGAGATGATTCAGATCAGTGAAATTTGTATCCTTTTTTATCATTTTGTCAAGCATAATCATCATAAATACATATACATATACATATACATTCATAGATTTCATTATTGCATTATTATTGCGCTTTTTGATTCATTATTTTTTGGTCCTCTGCTACGGTGATATCATTTCCCCACGCGGATTTGGTGTGTCTGTCCTTGCTCAATTGTAGAGTGTCATCCCCTTAAGCAGAAAGAATTTAACCTTTCTCATTCCCCACTTAGTTATTTCCTCGTGGATGATTGTCATTTCAGCTTCCTCCCCAGTTGATTATCTGGATGGAACCACTCCCCTTGAGTTATATCCTCACCGGGTCGAGTCTTTGATTTACCGTCTCTTTCTAGCTCTTACCTAGATAGATGCTTTTGGTCCCCTGAGAGCCTATTACCCAGTAACTGGTAATATTCTTCTCGATTTGTGAGTGACTTACTCTTACCCAATACCCGATGATAGTAATCTACTTCCTCTTGTTTTTCCCAGTGGATTCGTCTTGCGTTTCCCCAGTAGCCTATCCTTGATATGTTCATCCTAACCGATGATGGATATTCTCCCTTTTTGGTTTTCTACCCAATAAAAAGGTAGTCGTAATCCCTATTTTGTTCCCTAGAGGGTTAATCCTTGATATGTTCATCCTAACCGATAATGGGTTTCCTCCTCTTTGCGGTCTTCTGCCCAGTAACTAGTAGTTGTAAATCCCATTTTCCCTTGTTGAGTCTATCCTTGATATGTTCACCTTAACCGGTGACGGATATTCTCTTTGGTTTTCTATCCAGTAACTGATAGATATAATTCCTATTTCTCCCCTCGAAGTCTATCCTTGATATGTTCACCTTAACCAGTGACGGATATTCTCTCTTCGGTATTCTATCCAGTAACTGATAGATGTAATTCCTACTTTTCCTCGACAGTCTATCCTTGATATGTTCATCTTAACTGATGACGGATATTTTTCCCTTTGAGGTTATCCTTGATATGTTCACTCTAACCGGTGATGGATATTCTCTTCCTTTGGTCTTCTGCCCAGTAACCGGTAGTTGTAAATCCTATTTGGTTTTTTCCCCAACAAGTTGTTTCTTACCCAGTGATTGGTAATGAATACACCGCTTTCTTTTTCTTCAGCGAGTCATCCTTGATATGTTTACCCTAACCGGTAATGGATGTTCTCTCTGTTAGATTATGTTATCTCCTTACCCAGTAACCGGTAATAGATGATATATTTATGGTACTCCTATGTTGAAGTTCATTCTTCCCCAGTTGAGTTTGAGTGCATATTTCCTCAATGAAATTTCCATTTCCTGTTTGGTTCGAGTATTTCAATTTTGTTCTGATCTACCCGTTTTCCCTGCAGATTTTTCCTTTATCCCCGACTAAGTCCTTCCATTGATTTATTTTCATGGAATCCCTTATGTCCCCTAGAAGTTTTAAGTCATAGCCTGGCCTACGCACAACTTTTTATCCCCCAGAGTCTCTGTATCCCTAGTGAGTTTTCCTTACGGAATACATTGTGCTCCTGCGGACTTTCAGTCTCTCCGGATTCTTTTCCTCTGTGGCAACATTTTCCCTGCAGAGATTATTTTTAATATTCATATCATATGCATCATGAGGTCTCTTAGGGACCAAAATTTGCTTCTATATTGTTATTTATGTCCATTCTACTGATTCGATACGAAAATTTTAACCTTCACCTCCTCAGTTAGAATGTCCTTAAATAAGGGCAGTTGTAAGACCCTAATTTTGACCCTAAGATTCCTCATTGTATCTCATCATATGCATTGGCATTGGGATCACACCTTGGCATCCTCCATACCCCTCATTCATTGGGTCTGCATTGGGAGAGATCACTAAGCACATTTGATTGTATCATACTTCATTTTTCATTATTTACTAACCAAAATACCAAAAATATATCAATGTAAAGTTTGTTGCTTTTGTAGGTAGTACATATGATCATCTATGCTCTATCAAGCTCATATATAGGGTTTAAGACCCTCAATGCAAGGAGTGCAATCAATAATTGGTTCACATTGGCTCTAAGCATCATGTATGGATCCCCATGATCTTCACATATCATTTTAATCAATAAATCATCAAGAGTTTGGAGTTTGTTTTCCTTGGAAACCCTAATTCATCTAGGTATCTTGTGTGACTTCTTCAACAAGTTTCTTTAACAATTAATCAAATAATTCAAGGGATAATTAAAACTACATCATCTTATGCATATATGATCCTCCATGAGTCCCTAATATCAATAGAATGTCAAGCTAGCAAGTTGGTTCATGGTGGTTGACCAGAGAAAGTCAACTAGTCAAAATTGGGGTTCCCTAGACCCTATCTCCTACACTTTTTGTCATATGGAAATGATTCCAAAATAAGCGTTACTCAAAATGAAATTCCAAACAACTTTCATGTTGATGTCAAGATCTAATTTATCTTGGAAAGTCTTTTGTTATGGTGAAAGATTATAGGTCATTTTGTTTGAACCCTAGTTTGGAAGTCAACTTCCCAAGACCATAACTTGCTCAATTTTTATGCGATGAAAGCCATTCAACTTTCATGATCCAATTTAAGATGTCTACTTCAACTTTTATGTTTGGAGGAATTTTAAATTTAACTTGAAAATGAATTTTCCAAGAGGAAACATTATAGGTCATTTTGGGCCAATACCATTGAACTAAGTGATTTTCTTCAACTTCTAAAATGCATAACTCCTCCATGAAAAATCCAAATGAGGTTAACTTTGTGACCTAATTTAAGAGGTTTGAAAGAGATACAACTTTGATGAATTAACTTTTCTCATTTTAATTCCATAGAAAAAGTTATTCAAGGTGGAAGAAGTGAACATTTGACTTGGGACATTGAAAATTTTCAAATATATTTGATTTCCCAAACTTCCACCTCAAAATTCATCATGATCCAAATTTCGAATGGAGAAGTGTTCAACATAAAAGTTGTTCCCCTTGATCTCAATTTTTCCAAAAAGTCTAATATCATCTCATTTGGCCAAATGATGAAGGACTTGTGCATGGGTGTAAGCTAAAGGATCATTCAGATATTTTCCACTTTCACTTTTCATACACGATTGCATAGCCTTCCAACATGAATTCAGCATGACTTTCACTCAATTTTGGATCAGATTACATCACTTGATGGGCCTATCACACACTCATGCAAGCATGCAAAGGAATTACTCAACATTTTCCAAAATTGGAAGTGTGTGGAAATCAATCTCATAACCTATAAATAAGACTCTCATTGCTCAGAATTAAGGACCTCATGCCCAAGCTTTGAACCTTCAATCCCAAACCCTCACCATTGAAGGATAAACTTGAAGATTTTCTTTGAAAATCGAGTTTCAATTCTCTATTTGTTTTGAGATTGAAACTACAAGAGTACATACCTCTCACTGATCCTAATCACTTCCAACAAGCATCTGAAGCAAGGCCAAGCATAATTGAAAGCAAGGTCGTGCCAATCTGAAGCTCCATTGAAGGTGAATTTTCAGAATTTTCATCTATTCGATTCTCCCTTAATTCTTCACCATTCTTATTGATTTTTTGTTGTCTGAAGTCCTATCAATGTAGGCAAGAAGATTGAGTTTCTTTGAGGTCAAATCGAAGCAACTCAATTCATGATCCTCAAAATTCAAATCCCTATATCTTTTTATATACTTGGAACTGGAGAAAATTGAGGTCAGATTCGTGCTTCTGAGTATTTTTCCTTCAAATTAGTGTATTCACTTTTCATTTTTCATTGATTTGAGCTTGAACCAGACCGGTGGTGCTCACCAGAGAAGATGACCGGAGCTAGGGCTCCGGTGGTGTGTTGGCTTGTCCAGGACCATCTGATCTGAGTCTCAGGTTCTAATCTCACGTGTCCATTGTGATTACCACGCCTGCAGCGTGTTTGACTCATGTAAATGTGGAATGCGCGCTCCTGGACATCTGATTTTCCATCTCAATTAATGAGGGAGGTCAGATGACCCTTGTTTGTTTGATTTTTCTGATTTTCCATTTAATCCTTTTATTTTGATTAATTCATATCAATTTCAATTTTAATCCAAAAAATATGGGACTTTCACCCAAAAAAGCTCAAATATTTTTCTCTTTCATTTTCTGAATTAAAATTATTTTTTTGGATTAATTTTGATATTTTTCATGATTTAATTTTTTTTGTGCAAATTTTTAATTGTTTAAAAATACTTCTAACTTTTAAAAAATTATGAAATTTTCTGTCTAAGGTCCTTTGATCTTGTTTGACCTAGGATAATTCTCTTGGCCATTTATTTGGTGTTTTGAAGAGGTTTTAGGTTTTGATCAAACATAATTTAATTTAAATGCATTTTAATTTTATTTTTAATTGATTAATTGTGTAGAAATTATGTTGAGTCATTTTTATTGACTTGTGAAGTTTGACTATGTGTTTGGACCTTGGTCAATGTTGATTTGACTTTTGTTGGATTAAAATCATTGGATTTATGGGATTGATGAAAGGTACATTTCATCTCCCAAAATGAATGAATGATTTTAATTTGATAAATTTCCTCCCATGACCAATTTGTGTTTCTCTTATCTCCCCTCCCTCTTCATCTTCAATCCCATTCTATCACATCCCTTTCATTTACCAATGAAGTCTCAATATGCTAAGGCTAATTGGTTCATCAATAACTTTGTGTTAGATGAACCAATACAAGTATGGATGAGATTAGGTCCATCCTTTGATCTTTTTTCTTTTTGAGTGTGGTATGTTTTAGGAGTATAGTTCATTATACTATGTCTCTAACATGCATTAACACCAAAATTTCTATTGCCCGACCTTAGATAGTTGTGACTTCTACATAAGTCCAATTATGATTGCTTAACATAGCACTAAATTTTGACCCAAAGGAATAGCATTCTAGTAAGTGAGATTGTAAGTATCCCCCCTTTCATGGTATTGTATGGAAACTTGGCCTTTTTTCCTTCCTTTGAAAGATGTCTTGGTTCAAGGATCCATGCTTGTGAATAGATGGTTCAGTGTTCTCCAAAGAATGAATTAATCAATTGAAAAGAAAAACACCACTAACATCTAACCAACTAACATTTGACTAACTTCTATTAATCTTGCTTTTATTTTTTAAGTCATTTACTTTATGCAATTTAAATTCAAGCCATTTACCATTTCATTTTCCATTTACATATCATTTAACTTGTTTATGTTTATGTCATTTTCACTTTGCTCACTTGAGCCATATATTGTGATTGTATATATTTGTTTGTATATTTTGTTTGTTTGGTCTTAGGACCTTAAAATACTTAATAAACAACAAAAAACCATAAAATATGTTTGCGTGGACTATTGGATTTGATCTGAGTTTTGGACTTAGAATTAGGAAACAATCCCTATGCAAAGGGACTTGGCCAATGTTAACATTTATGAGACCAAGTTATTGTGATTTGAGCTTTCATATAATGCAAGTCTTGGGATTCATTTGCTTTCATCTGCTACATGGTCTTGATGCAACTGTTACTTTGAACCTGTGTATAATCCCTTATTCTGAGCCAATCAAGGAGTATGTCATCTGATACATGGGAAGATTAAGAAGAAGACTGTGAAGTTGCTTGCTTGGATGTGGCTATCTTTATTTGATGCCTTGTTCTTCATAATGCTACTTGCTTATTGATATTGTTTGATTTAGAGTCCAAAGGAAAAACGGGTTTCTATATGACATTCTTGTCTATTGGATTGCATCCCATTAGTCAGATCTTTTCAACTCTTAACTTTTAAATTTTTTCTTAGGATTAGTCTCTTCATCTCCTCCCATTCTCTTAAATTTCAAAATCTCTCCCCCTTTTCAAAATCTTCTTTGCTTGTGATTTCTAAACTTAGACTTTATTGAAAATTAGAAACTTTGGCCTTATGCCATTGCATTTTTTAAAATATTTTCTTAAGTCAAACTTGTAATAATCATATTGACTTAAAATTTCAAAAGACAAAAAGAACTAACACTCATTCAAACTCTTTTAGGCCCTTTGTGCCTCTTTTAAATTTAAACTTTTATTAAAAGAAATCCACTCATTTTGAAATTGATACCACGAACTACGAGGTTTTGATCCCTCATTTTTATGTTGGTACGTAGGCACAAGTCCGAAGGTCTTGTCAAACACAAAAATATAATTAATGAATTCTCTTCTCATCCCCACACTCTATTTATTCCAAACATCGTTTATACCAAAAATACATACACACATAAAAAAGGGCTCCCTAGGAGTACCTAGGATACTTTGGGTGTTAACACCTTCCCTCTGTGTAACCAACCCCCTTAACTGTAATCTCTGGCATATTATTAGTTTTGATTTGAAAATTTCTTATCTTTGGGTTTTGTTCGTACTTTTCCCTTTTCCTTTGGAAACAATAAAAGTGCGGTGGCGACTCTGGTTTTATTAACGTTAAACTTATCCATAGTTTGATGGTCATGAATTTATCGCTACAAAACCCATATTTACCATTTCAGTAAAGTCACTGGGAGCACTTGCAACCATCTGGTCGTAATATGACAGACTCAACATCTTCAAAAACAACTGTCATTTCCTTTTCTTCTAATGGAGGACTAAGTTGTGCAGCGATCTCGCGCCATCTTTGCGCGTACTCCTTGAAACTTTCTTTATCTTTTTGGGACATAGCACAGATTTAATCCTTGTTCGGTGCCATGTCGACTTTATATTTGTACTGGCAAACAAAAGCCTCACCTAGGTCGTTGAACGTTCAGATCTGAGTGTTATCGAACCCCATATACCATTTCAAAGCAACACCAGTCAAACTGTCCTCAAAGTAATGGATTAGCAATTGATGGTTGTCAATATGAGTCGACTTCTTACGAGCGTACATCACCATATGACCCAGAGGACAAGAGTTGCCTTTATACTTTTCGAAATCTGGAACCTTGAATTTATGCGAAATCTTCACATTAGGAACTAAACACAAATCATGAGCATTCTTCCCAAACAAATATTTCCCCCTCAAAGTTTGAATCTCTTTTTGCATAGACTGAAACTGATCTTGGAACTCGTCCATTCTTTCATAAACACCAACAGCATGAAAGACAGGTTCTTCAACATAAGGAATAGCATGAACAACGGGAGGTGGTACTGACATCACAGGTTGATCCAAAGGAACTTCAACAGCAAGTTGATACCCCTCAGGCACAAAATTAGGAGGCATGCCCCAAGGAAAACCAGAAGGCATGTGGTGATGCGGAGCACTGATGGGAGCCCCAGAGATGGGCATAGAGACAATCTCGGAAATCACGATCCTCTGAAGTGGAGTCTGAGGAGGAGGGGTGGCTGGTTCTGAGCAGCCACCAAAGCTTCCATCATAGCAGTAAGCCTTTCATAGTTGTCCCTCAAGGTTATAACCTCTTCACGGGGTTCACGATTCTCTTGCTCTAGGTAGTCCATATTCTTCAACTGATTAGCTCGAGTATTGTACCGATGAGACAACTTGTCTGGATGAAGACCAAGAAAGAAATAAGACCCCTGGTGAACTTACTTAAAGCAAGACCAAGATGAAACATGATGCATGATATTTAAATGCAAATGTGAATGTTACTATTATTATTTTCCAAGGAACTTTAAGACATAAATTGCAAACATCATAATAAGAATAACACATTTTGATGTACTAAAAATCTCATTTTATTAATAGTGTAAAGGATTACAATCAAAAATACAATTTCAATTATCATAAATAGAAAGAAGCTAGATGTATGGAATCATGTACGATGACGATCCAACTCCAAGCTGATACTTCTTGCGTAGCCTTTTGATCTCTCTTTCGTAGCTTCTTTTCATAGCATCCTTCTCTATTATGAGCCGGTTTACAATGCCTTTCCAAATTCCGAAAGTAGGAAGATGAGTAGATGATGAATTTTTAGAGGAAATTAAAACCTCTTGGTCCCTTTATCTCTTCACAGCATGTTGCTCGAGCAATTCTATCAAGTCGTCCTTCTCCTTTAGTTGCTTCTGCAATTCTACTTTCTCAAGGTGTGAGGTGTGAAATTTGTCTTCCCAATCATCCCTGTCTTGTTTCATCCTATCCAAAGCCTCTTGCAACTCCTCTACGCCTTTAATAGTGGGTGATTTGACCATTACTAACGATATTGGTCTTTCATAAGCGTGTGGCATCTTGAATTCCTTTGCTCTCTTCTTCACCCAACTAATGTAAGGATCCAAAGTTATACAATTCTTCAATCCAAGCTCACCTTTTCCTTTCCTATGAATATTGTGCCAAGCACGTACCATCCTATCTTTCAACCCTTGAGTGTCTTTCCCTTCCTGTAAAAATAAACCTTTTAACAAAGTGTTATTAGGTTTATCCTTCATGGAGAAACCAAGTTGACGTTTTGCCAAAGCTAGATTATAGTTGATTCCCCCTTGTGTACCAAGAAGAGACACATTAAAGAACTCCCCACAACTATCAATAATCTCAACATCGTCGTAAATATAAGAATACCAAGCTATGTCATCATTGGTGAGATACATAAATATCTGAGACCACCTTAAACAATCCATTTTTTCTTTGAAGATAGGAGATTGCGACAAGTGCAAAATAAATCACTTGTACAGTAAAAGAGCACAACAGAAAATAGTTCCACCTATTTTAGAAGTTCTATGATGAATGGAGAAATAGGTATCACCAAGCAGAGTTGGAATCGGGTTCCTAATCAAGAGGATCCTAATAGCATTAACATCAACGAAGTTGTCAATGTTGGGAAACAAGACCAAGTTGTAGCTGAGTAAGGCAAGAATAGTTTCAAAGACCACCATGCTACCAGCATTAGCAAAAGAAAAGGCTTTCTCAATCAAAAATTTCGAAGTCAACCCTATGATACCTCCTTTGACAGTGAGATTAACATCTATGTCAGACTTCCTCAGGTGAATGGCTTCAGCAATAACTTGAGATTCCAGAATTCCTTCCATCCCACTAAAAGGAACTCTGTCAGAAACTGGTATACCTAGAAGATAAGCGTACTCCTCAATGGTAGGCAATAACTAATAATCAGGGAAGGTGAAATCGATAAACATGATCATAGAATTGAACCAAAGTACAAAGAAGGTCATCCTCAACATCAGTAGATAAAAATAGATAAAAGTCTCCCAAAACTATCTCTAAAACCTTGAGGATCATCCGCAAAAGATGCCAACTTCCTTAATTCCACGAGATCAAGACATCTGAAACTGTATTTCTGAGTATTCCTCCTTATAATATCCATGATCAAAATATCTGCGATGCTTGCAAAGAGAGTCTCTAAGTTCCTTGAAAATTGACAAAAATTCTTATGAATTCTATGAGTGCATGATGCAACAATCACAAATAATATCACACAAGGCACGCAAACAAGGTCTAAAGGTTCGAAGTCCCGAGCATGGAGCCAAGGGTAAGAACCAACCCACAATGTATGTACTAAGGGTATAATCACCTGTAGAACAAGATTCTAAAAAGTTCCCAGAGTCATGATTCCATCTTTTGGATATTATCGGCTTAAACGACTACTCATCAACCAATAATATTCTCAAGAAAAACTCGTCCGGGATTAGTATTGCGTAACAAATAATTCAAGTTTACACCTGAATAACCATCGCACTACATCCTAAAAGGCCAATATGGGTTAAGGGTTCTAAGGTCCTCAGCTTCTCGAGCTCCCAGGTCGGAAAAAGTAATGCCAGCTACGACTACTCGTGTGACATCAGTAATCCCAAAGGGGACTCCAATTAGTGGGGGATCTCAAGTCAGCTTATTAAGGATTAACTCCACATAAGACAAACATGACTATACCATCCTCATATCATAAGAGGTCTCAAGTCCGGGTATAGGACTTATCTCACCACACAGAGATCACCAATCACCAGACAGAATAAACAATAACAAACAACAACAAACATAATATATACATATAAACAAAGATGTGTTTAACCCACTAGGGACTACTCCCTGTAAGACCCCAATTTTGTCCCTAAGATCCTCATGGCATCATATCATAGCATTGCATAAGCCTCAAGGATCATTGGACACCTTGCCTTCCTTCCTTGTGGGTGGGATATCCTTGTGAGTGGTTTTGGAACACCAAGCATTGCTTGCATTGTATATCATTGATTTTCTTGTTTAATCACTAACCAAAAGCATCAAAAATATGTCATTAACCTTTGTTTTGCAGTCTAAGCAGTCATCAAGCCAGGCAGTTCAAGGTTTTCCTTTGTACAAGAGGTGATGGTATTTTCTTGGTATGAGGACCTCATGACATTATCTTGAGCTTATATGAGCTAGAGGTTCATTTTGGAGCAAATTCCCCAAGTGGTTGAGGCCCAAATTCATCAGGCATTGTCCAGGTCATCTGAGGACCATTCAGTCAACTATACAGCCAATTGAAGGCTTTGAAGTGTGGGAAATGATCTGAGACATCCCATTCATGTTCAAACAAGGCCTATTCATCATGTCAAACATCAATGTTGAAGAATTTGAAGCCAGTGCAAAAGTTTCCCAAAATGGAAAGTGACCTATAATTTCAAGTTTCCAAAAATGGCAAGTTTTTGGATCAAATTCAACTTGACTTTCCAACATCAAAGAAGCTTCAAATGAATTTTTGTCCAACATGAAAGTTGAAGATCTTTCTCCCCCATTTCCAAAAAGTCCAAGATCATGAGCATCTGATGAATGGCTGAGGAGATATGATCCAATGATTGCCAAGTGTGCATGGAACTTCAAAATGCCATAACTTTTGATCCAAAGCTCCAAATTGAGTGCCTCTTTTTGCATATTGCTTCTCATGACATATAATTTCCAAATCCATCATTACATTGCATGAAATTTCACCACATGACCATTTTCTCATGCATAAGTATTTTGGAGGGAAAATGCCAAATTCAAATTTGGTGCATTACATGGACTAAATACCATTGCCATTGTGTTCATAAGAGGATTTTAAGTGAAAATACACATGCACATGCTACTGTTCACGTGTACAATTTGCATGGCACCTCACATTTTCCAATTTTGGTCATGCACCTCATTTTCACTAATCATAATTAACTCATGCTTAATTCTGATTTGGATGTGATTAAGAGACCATATATAAATCAAATCATAACAGAATTTCACAGTTTTGAACATTCTAGATCCAAAATTTCTCTTCCCTCCAAAATTTTCTCTCATCTCAAACTTGAAAATTCTCCACATAGCACCTTGATTTTATTGGAGAATCATGATCAGTGAGCATCATTGAGTGTGGATCAAGCTTTGATTTGAAGAATTCGAGCCAGAATCAAGCTGTGCAAGCTCAAGGACATGAAGATGGAAACTGCCATTTGAGCTAGATCTAGGTCGTGCCAAGCTTCAATTCATACATCAAACTTCAAGACATCATCTCAGGATTGGATCTGGACACTTTAGGAGCTTGAATCGCTTGTTTCCTCATTCTGCTCTTCAAGAGGTAGGGATTTCGAACCTCTTAATTCTCCTTTTTATGCACATGTTTAGGTAGATCTTTGCATGTTGAGCACGCTGATATAAAATTCATGAAAAATGGTTGAGAATTGACTGAGTTATGCTGAGTTGAAAGTTTGTGTGCAATAATGTTTTTGTTCGATTCTCTTGATTCATTGAGAATTAGGCCTAGATAATACTCGATCCGTGTTCCTCATTGAATGAGCTTTCCATTGATGTGCGCCTTGTTGTTTTCTGGAAAAAATTCCGTTGCTTGTCACTGTAGCTCCGCCGTCTTCACGAAGAAGACGGTGGAAACCACCGCAGGAACCACCGTCTGGTTCGCTGTGTATGAACCTAGGGTTTTGTCCCAGTCATCCTCCACGCGAGCGTCCTGCTGTCCAGATGATTGGCTATCGCTCGCTTGACCTTGTCCACATGCGCGTTGACTTGATGACTGAGCGCCACCTCATTTAATTGAGCGCAGCGTTTTGATACGCACCTCCTTCGATCCTCCGCTCCAGCATTTTTGTACTTTTATTTCTTTTCCAGCGCATTTTTCTGAACCTGGTTAGATTCCAGCCTCCAGTACTTTTTCAAATTTACTTCATATTTCTCATTTCCCTCCATATTTTCATGTACATGATCCATTTTATTTCATTATTTTCTTCCAACTTCAAAAAATCATAACAAATTGAAAATTAATCCAAATCACCTCCAATTTTTTACTACATGTTCATATGGATGTCTATTATTTTGTGATGCTGATTTCATGATTTTATCATTTCTGGAATTTTAATTGTGTTGGCTTCTTTGAACATGTATGCAAATGTACCATGCTCCATTCATTCTATTGTGAAATGCTCATACATTGGCCAATTAATTTGAAATTTGGTATGCTGATTCCCAATATGATACATGATTTTTGAGGCTTGGTTGTGCATTTTTATCATTTTCCATCTCTGTTTTAGACACATAAACTTTTGGTGTGACAATGTGTGTCACACAATTTGATGTCATACTTGTGCATTTTCATTTCTAGGTCAATTGAGTTCTAATGATTCTAATTTTTGGCATGATGATTATGTTTGACATGTTGTGTGCACATAAAAATTTCTAGGATTGTTTGATTCATTTTTGTTTTAATATGGAATTTTGATTCTTGATGTCCAATTGTGTGCTTTGTAATTGCCTTTGCCATATCTTGCTCATGTAATGCCTTTGCTTGATGCTTTAGACCTGGTCCTTTTTAGGACATGTTCTTACTTGATTAAATGTGGTTCATGTTTAATATTGGTTGCTGTTTTGACTTTTTGCTTTGCCTTTGACCATAGTCTTTGGACTAGTGGTTTGTACTCACCTTTTGAGCTTTGCATTTCAGGTTCAAGCAATTAGCTCTAATGATTGATGTGATCTCATTACTTGAGATGCAAGTTACCTTGATTAACTAACCTTGCTGTTTTGTAGGTCATTTGAATGATGAAACAATTTGAGTTGCTTGCACTTTGTACTTTGCTTGGTGTAACACTGTTGATTGGTTTTGTCTGTTTTCTGTTTATCTGTCTGAGTTACTAATTGACTAGCCTTTTGTACAGGTACTTTAGCCGTTTTAGCTCATTATTTGAGCTTTTCTTTGCTTGTGGTTGGCATACCACTTAGGTAACCTCTCTAACTCCATGTAGTCTGGAAGCCCTGTCGTTTCTGTTTGGCAGGCATTTGGCTGAAGTCCTCCTTAAGAGGCAATGTCTGTGATTGTTTATATTTGTGCCATGTACTTCAAGTCCTCCTAAGTGAAGAGGCAATTGGCAGATAGAAGGGATTTGCAATCAATCCCCTGTTATTCAGTTGAGTCTTTCATTTTGCTCGCACTACGTGCTGATGCATTTGAATCAACACCCAAGATCATTGTATATCGAGTCAGTCATGTGGAATAGAGTTCCTCATTCTAGACTCCCACACCTTCTTTGATTCAAGCTCACCCCGGCCAGGGTTAAGAGCTATGAGGTCTAATCCTCGTTTCCCATTTCATCTGCTCACTCTGACGGTCAATGTCAGTGGTTAAGAGCCTAAACACCCATAACAGTATTGGCTTGTTTGTCAAGGTTGATATGACCCCTTGACTAAAGCCCAACTTTGATTGAGCCTCTTGCTTGTGTATAGAGTATGCTAATTGACTACTGTGATTGCTTGTGTTTGCTTTTGCATACTGTTTCGCATATTGCTTTTGCATTTGTTATTTGTTGTGTTTGAGGAGTCAGATGTAAGACCATTGATTGGCTATCTGTTTCCTGTGTTTGTTTCTTTGTGGAGTCAGACATAAGACCATCGATTGGCTATCTGTTTCCTATCTGTTTTGTTCTGTGGAGTTAGATGTAAGACCATTGGTTGGCTATCTGTTTCCCATGTTGCTTTGCGGAGTTGGACGTAAGACCATTTATTGGCACTCCGTTTCCCATTTGTTTTTGGAGTTGGATGTAAGACCATGTATTGGCAATCCATTTCCAGTTTTGTTGCTCCTTGAGCTTGCTTACTTGCTTATTGCTTTGTTGCCTATTCCAAAGGATGGTACTTGCTTGGATCATCTACATATGATCTCAAGAGAGGAACTCCTAATGAAGTTTTTCTCCTCATCCCCACCTTTTGTTTCCTTACAACCTCCACTTGCATCTTAACCAAAACCAGAAAACGTTTGTGCAAACATTTTCACTATTTTTCAAAACTAGAAACCTAGGCCTTATGTCTTTGATTTTCAAACTTCATTTTCACAATACTTCTTCTGAATTGAACATTAATGTCAACTTTGGCTATCTTTGTGAATACTTCTAATTGATTAATTTCACTCACTCAATTGCTTTTGTGGCCCTTGTCCACTTCTTAATCAAGTTTTCATGCATTAGCCATAGATCTGAATTATCTTAGCGGTTGATGTAAATCTCACCTCATCCTTAGTGATCGAATCGTAAGTCTTCCATACTGATAACAGGGTTAACCCCTCTAGTATGTCGAAGCTATTCTCACATGGTGGATTGTTGACTCAGGTCGAGTGTTCTCCCTTTGATAATGAAAGACCCTAGGGCTTTTGTTTAAAATCAACCCACTCACTTTTTGGAAATCTTTTAGCCGAACTACGGCATTTTGATCCTTATCTTTCATGAAAAGGTACGTAGGCAATGGGTTCATCCATCCAAACACAAAAATAATAAATTTGTACATTCTTCTCTCATCCCTTCAATCAATGTTTGGACAAAAATATTTCATAAACAAACAATAATACAAGTTGTGAAAAGAGGTTCCCTAGGAGTACCTAGGATGTTGTGGGTGCCTAACACCTTCCCACAACATAATTACCCCCTTACCCAGATCTCTGACCTTTTATTAGTTTTCTTTGCAAAACTTCTTAGGCTTTTGTTCACTTTCTAGCCATTCCTTTGGATAAATAGAAGTGCGGTGGCGACTCTATCTTGTATGATTTACCTCGGATCTAATTAATATTTCCGATGGTGATGAATACACCGCTACACTCCCCAGCAGAGTCCCCACTTTTATGTAGCGGTAAAAATATTGAGATCAAGTTATCGATTAACTTAACGCGCAAAGCAAGAGTCGCCACCGCGCTTTTATTGTTTCCAAAGGTAAAGGGAAAAAGTACGAACAAAACCCGAAGAAGTTTTTAAAACAAAACTAATAAAAGAGATAAGGGATCGGGGGTTAGTTATGTAAAGGGAAGGTATTGGCACCCTAAACATCCATGGTACTCCATGGGAACTTCTTTGAAAATATGTACATTTTGGTTTGAAAAGGGTGTTGTTTGCAAAAGATTGGAGAGATGGGAAAAGAAGTATATTATTCTTATTTTTGTGTTTGCCAAGAATTTTGAAGTCTCATGCCTACGTACCAACAAAGTGCAATGGAGGATCAAAACCCCGTAGTTCGTGGTAAAAATAACAAAGGAGTTTATTTTGATTCATTTTTTAATGGAAAGACATTTTGTCATTATAAGGAGAATACTCAACTAGTCATCCACAAGTATGAGAACTTTGCATCATCATGAGAAGGGCTCCAACTTGGATAAGGATCAACAAGTATGCCACTAGCTCTCTTAGACAGAAAAGACTTATCATCAATACTATGGAGAGAGGAGAATTATATCTCAA
Organism: Lathyrus oleraceus; assembly: GCF_024323335.1. Taxonomy (NCBI): domain Eukaryota; kingdom Viridiplantae; phylum Streptophyta; class Magnoliopsida; order Fabales; family Fabaceae; genus Lathyrus; species Lathyrus oleraceus. The sequence goes on from NC_066580.1 coordinate 408,826,028, forward strand.
CTATGGAAAAGACTTATGTCTAATGCCTTGAGAAAAAAGTTTAAAAGAAAAAAAGTGCACAAAGGGCACAAAATGATTTGAGTGAGTTATGCATTTTTTAGTCTTTAGAAATTGGTCTCAATATGCTTAAGATAAATTAGCATTTATTAGGAAAAAAGTTTTGAAAATCACTTGACATAAGTCAAGGTTTATTGATAAAGTGGTTCAAGTTAAAAACAAGAAGGTTTTGAAAAAGAGAGAGGAGATTTTTGAAAATTAAAGAAGGGGATGAGAAGAAGATATTATCCTAGAGCATAAAGTAAAATCTAGGGAGGAAAGGTCTAACCGAGAAATAGAAAGATTTATGACATAAGTCAAGTAAGAATTCCCTCCTTCGGATTAAGCCTCAAGCAAGCCAATATAAGCAAATGATAATCCATGTATCAAATGAAACCAAAATAACCATGACAAGTATTCATAAGAAACTCAAAGTCAAAGGTACCAGATGAATTCTAGGGTTTCAAATCACAAGTTCCAAAGCAAAGATCAAGATCCTAATTCTAAGTCCATAACTCAACAATGATGCCAAGGATAGTAACCATAAGTCCATGAATCAGGATAACCAAGTTTATTTTTTAGGTTTTTTCCTTTATTAATGTCCTTTTTACAATGATATGAGAGTAAAGTCCAAATGGAAAAAGAACACATGACAAAATCACAAATAATATGATATGAAATGCTAACATAAAGTATAAAGTAAATAGCATAAAGATAAAATCATAAAGTAAATGACATAAAATAAAAGCGTAAAGTAAATGACATTTGAGGTAAAAATTAATACAATAAAATGTTAGTAAATGATGTTAGTAATCAAAGATGAAAAATGGTTTGGTCTTTTTTTGGAGAACACTCAACTATCCACTCATAAGCATGAAAATATGAACCTATACATCATTTATGAGAAGGTCTCCAACATGGATATAATCAACAAGTATTTCACTAGCTCTCTGTAGCGGGGTATTCGTTACCATTAGAGATATTGACTAAATCCAAGGTAAACCATACAAGTCGAGTCACCACCGCACTTCTATTTATCCAAAGGAATGGTTAGAAAGCGAACAAAAACCTAAAAAATTTATCGAATCAAAAACTAGTAAAAATGTCAGAGATCGGGGTAAGGGGGTTGGTTATGCAATGGGAAGGTTTTAAGCACCCAAAACATCCTAGGTACTCCTAGGGAGCCCTTTTCACATTTGTTGTAAGGTTGGTATTTTGTGAAAATTTGTTTGTGCAAACATGATTGAAGAGATGAGAAGAGAATATACAAGTTATTTACATTTTGTGGTTGGATGGATAAACCCATTGCCTACGTACCATCTTAAAGAAGATTAGGATCAAAACCTCGTAGTTCAGGGTAAAAATCTCAAAACAAGTTGGTGAATTGATTGGTCCAAAAGCCTTAAGGTCTTTTGTTATCCAAGGGAGAAAACTCAACCTAAAACCACAAATCCACCATGTGAGGATAGCTTCAACATACTAGTGAGGGGTTAACCCTATAATAAGCATGGAAGACTCATTATCCATCACTAAGGATATAGGTGAGTATTACATCTACCTCAAGGATAACTCAAACCTAATAGCTAAAGATTATGAAAAAGTTTTGATTAAGAGAGTGGCCATTGAAACCACAAAAAGGTATTTGAGTGAGTGGTATTTACCAATGAAAAGTATTTACAAAATATGGTCAAAGTTGATTTAGGATTTAATTCAAAATAAGTGTTATGAAAAGAAATTTTGAAAATCAAAAGCATAAGGCTTAGGTTTCTAATGTTTGAAAAGAAGTGTTAAATGTTTGCACAAAAAGTTTTGGCTTGGGTTAGAGTGGAGGGAAGAAGAAGAATGGATAATGTCCTAAACATACAAGAGATGAGGGATAAGAAACAAGACCACAAATGGATTTCCTCTCTTGAGATCATATTGATGATCCAAGTAGCTCCCATCCTTTGGAATATGCAAGAAAAATAAGTGTAAGCTCAAGCAATCAACATAATCAAACAAGCTTCTTAGAAGATCCCCAATGCCTCTTGTTTCTTTCACTTTGGATGAACATGGCAATGATTCTTCAAGTTGAGTTCTCATAGGATCCCCTAGCACAAAAGAACACACACATCAAAGAGTCTTATGAAGTAAATCAAGAATGGACAAGAATGAGTTTAGAGGTTTGGTCCTTCTAATCCATCTTCAACATTAAGGTCCTTTTACTCCAATTTGCATAGGGAATGTCCTAGAAACTAAGTCCATTTGTCCATTTCTTGGCATTTGGTTCACAACAATCAAGACAAAACACAAGCACAATAATATATACACAATTATGTGCTCAAGTGAGCAAAAGGCAAATTGCATTAAAATAAACATGTCCTCAAATGAGCAAAGGAAAAAGCAAATGAATAATATGTACAAGAATAGTAAATTGCATAAATGTAAAGAGCAAGAATTAAATGTTAATAGTTAATGGTTAGTGTTAATAGTTAGTGTGCCATAAGGCAAATTTAGCGCTATGTTAAGTAATCGTAATTGGACTTATGTAGAAGTCAAAACTATCTGAGGCCGGTCAATAATAATGTAGGCAAAAACACAAGTTAGAGGTCTTGATTAGTGAATCAAACTCCAACAACTTGCCATGCCAAAAAGAAAATGAGAAATGATCTTGTATTGATTTAGGTTCTTTGCATGATTTAGGAAGCAATCTATCCTTAGTGCAAAGCCATTCACTTGATTCATGATCAAGATGAATTAGATTTGAATCAAGGAAGATTAAACCTCCATGTATCAATGCTAACCACCAATCTTTAACTCATTGATCAAAAAGAAAAAGAAGAAGGAGAAGAAGAATATGAAGAATTAAAGTGCATTAATGGAAATGGTATGTATTAATCAACAAGTGTTGACTAATGATAAAGAAGATCAAGGTCAAACAATAGGAAACAGAAGCAAAATGAAGATTAGAAGTCAAGAAACAAGTAAAATATTTTTGGCATTTTTAATATTTAAAATAAAACTTGAATTAAAATAATAAAGAAAGGTCAAACTTCAAACTCACTTCAAATCAACTTTGAAAAGTCCAACTGAATTATCCCAAGTTCAACAAGGTCAAACAAAGTTTGACAAAAAATTTCATCATTTTTAAAAGTCAGAAACTATTTTAAATCAATTAAAAATGCATAAAAATAACCTAATTGAACTAAAATCTCAAATAAATCTCAAATCAATTAATAAATTGATGAGAATATTTTTCATAGATCTATCATCATTCAAAGAGGTTGGAAAAATATTTTTGTATTTTTTGGATATCAAAAACTATTTAAAATGAATTAAAAATAACCAGAAAAGAGAAAATTACTAAAAAATATGAAATGATAAAATAAAAAATATTAAAAATCATTTTTAGAAAGTAGAAATTAAAAGGAGAAAAATGAAATTGGTCCCATAATTTTTGGACCAATAATGAGAGAGATATGAATTTTAGAAATAAAATGGAATTAAAAGAAATAAAAGAAAATAAAATCAGAAATTAGAAAATAGGAAAAAAGCGTGAGCCATTGGATCTGAGCTCATTAATTGAGCTGGCAGATCAAAAAGTCTAAACGCGCGCGCTCACCAAACACCAAGGTCAATGAGTCACATAGAACCTCAAAAAAAGTCATAACAAGGCATGGTTGAGATTCAATCTGGAAAAGGAGATGGACGCTCCTGATTGATCCTGGAGACCAGACGGTGGCCAGCGCCACCGTCTTCTCCGGCCAGCTCCGGCGGAGTCCAAAATTTGCAGAGATTCAAAAGGCAACCAAAATGCACGATCCAGGCATCATTCGAAAGCTGGGGTGATGTACATCACCCCTGTGCCACTCAATTCCACTCTAGATCTCTAGATTGAGAGAAATCAGAGGTAGAAATTTTGTGGTGTTCAAGTGAAATCAATGATTTTCAAAAATTGAAAGCACAATAATGTTGCCTTTATGCAGAGGACTTCAAATCACACAATAACAAAGCAAATGGAACAATATGCAAGCTGGTTCGAAGCAAAATTCAGTTGAAGAAAACCTTTGAATTGCAAGGATGTGAGTCAAGATCTTTGGATTCTTTTGCAAACAGTAAGCATTATGGATCAAGTAGAGAAGGTTTAGGAACTTTGAGATCTGAAGATTGATCAATGAAATCAAAATTCAGATCTGAAAAATTTGAAGAGAAATGCAATAGTTCCTTTAGTGAGGTTTGAGTTTTGAGTTCAGCAGCAATTGGGGCGCCTTTAGGTTGAGAAATTATGAAGCCAAGACCTTGTATTTATAGATGAAGGGAGCTGCAAGCATGAGCAAAATGTGTGCATGGGTGAAGAGGGCCTCCATGCATGGGCCTGTACAGGCGCATGGAGGGCCCAATTCTGATTGGAATGGCAAGCTAAACATCACCAAATATGTTTTGGACGTGCAGATGAGGTGTATTTGGATCATGTATGGCAATTGAAGTGATTTTCACAAAATGCACTATTACATTGAAGTCTTCGAAAATGCCATGTCCAAAATCAAAATGCAACCTTATGAGTAATGGTTGGAAAGCTTATCGCATAAGGAACAAATGTCATGTTTATCAAAACTCCATTTTAGCCTTGGAAATTAGTGAAAATTGAACTTGAAGTGTAGGGTGCAAAACATGCATATGTGGGATTTTCAAAATTGGCCAAAGTTCAAGCCCTTCTGTCTCAATGATTCAAGCTCCAAATGATAAAACCTTCAACATGAAAGTTGTAGATCTTTTCAATACAATCCATTTGGAATTATATTTTGCATCATTTGGATTTTTTATGAAGAAGTTATGGGCACTTGAAGTTGGACTTTTTCACATTTCAATGCATTTGGTCCAAAGTGACCTATAATGTTTTGCATTATAACATGTATTTCTTTTGAGATTTTGGAATTTTGCTCAACATAACATTTGAAGTATACATCTTAAGCTTTACAATTCATTTTATCTCACCTTAAAATCATTAAAAATGAAGGAGTTATATCCTTGTGAAGTTGACCCAAAATTAGGGTTTCAATCAAAATGACCTATAATGTCTTGGAATGGATGATGACCTTCCAAGTTTCAAATCAAATTTTTATGAACATGAAAGTTGTTCATATGGTTCTTAAGAACATTGTTTCTCTTGGGGTCATCTCCATTTAACAAACACATTAAAAGTTAGGTCTCAATGAATTTCAAAATAGTCAGATGAATTGACTGATCAACTTCTCAAGTCCAAAACTCATATCTTGATGAATTGATGATTGAGGACACTCAAATAGGTTCAAATATGCATGAAATGATGAATGAAATAACTTCCCTTGATTTTATTTGACCATGGGCTAGGGTTGCTTCATGAGCAAGGCATTCTTGATGATCAGATGAATTAGGGTTTCCTTGGGAAACAAACCTCAAAACCTTTGAATTTGCTTTGATCAAAATGATTAATTGAGATAATTGGGAGGCATATTTGATGAGTGAGAGATTTGGGAACCATAGCCATGCTTGATTTCATCTTCTCTTGGCCATATCAATGCATATAAGATCTCCTAGAAGCTTTTGACCTTGTGACTGCTCAAGCTACAAACAAGAGATGCTAGTGACATATTTTTGTGCTTTTGCTTAGTAAATAAAATGAGAAAAGCAATAATATATAATTCAAGCATGCTTGGTGATCTCAAGGCAACTCATAAGAGGTCCCACCCAAAGGTAAGAAGCCAAGATGCTTATGATCCTTGAGGCAATGTGAATGCAATGTTATGATGCCATGAGGGATCTTAGGGTCAAAATTAGGGTCTTACACTCTCACAAATGTAAATGTAGCAACATTTTCACACAATACCATGAGGAGTAGGACACTTACAATCTCACTTGTAAAAGTTCCTTTTGCTTTTGGGACAAATTTAGTGCTATGTTAAGTAATCGTAATTGGACTTATGTAGAAGTCACAACTATCTGAGGTCGGTCAATAATAATGTTTGTGTTAATACATGCTAGAGAAATGATATGTAATTCATTCTCCTAAAGTCATGTCACACAAAAAAAGAAAGAAAGGGGATGATCAAGCACAAAGGCTAGGACGATGGTTCATTACTTCAATCCATACTTCATGACACTTAGGACAAACTTATGCATCAATCCGAAGTATCTTAAATGATCCATGATCAATTAGGAGGTAGATTTGAAATGATGAAAGTTCATCAAAACCAATCCATACATCATGAACAAGATGGACACAAGCCATCCAATTGATCAAAGAGAAAAGAAGGAGATAAAGAAGAAAGAAACAAGATAAGTCATACCTAAATGGGACCAAAAGTTTGATCAAGTCACCATCAAGATCAATCATCCATTTTGGTGGATTAGGGTTTTCACCCCATCAACACCCAATATCCATTGAGTTTGATGAGACTTGAAGTCCAAACTATCATGATCCAAGGCCAACAGAAGTTCACAAGGGTCACACGAATATAAAATGCAATTAAATGAAGTAAATGCACCAAGAGTATTTTTAAATAAAAATTTTAAAATAGAAATAATATGGAAATTACATAAATTCCTTCAAAACACCAAATAAATGACCAATAAAATTATGGAATGTTGGAAATAAAATAAGAAGCATATAATAATTTTTCCAAAATTTTAAAATACATAAAAGTATTTTTAAACCAATAAAAACAAAGGAGAAAAGAGAAAATTCATGATGTTGGTTCTAAGTGTTGGCAGCAAATTTGGTAAAACAAAGAGTGTTCACAAGATGTTACATATGATGTCTTAACATAAGATGTCTTGTACCTGCTGGAGGTTTAAAATATAATTATGCAGGATTGTTTCAGGATGTCATACCCGATGTCATGACATCTGATATAATGTACCTGTTGGATATTTAAAATGGAATTATGCAGGATTGTTCCAGGATGTTAGACCCGATGTCATGACATCTGTACACAGAACATTCAGTCTGAATGTTATGTGTTATGTGATTGCGCTTTTAATGGCAATCTATGTTTGATTGATGAGTTAATTGCAAACGCAATCAATCAATGATTACAACGTGATTTAACTTATTTTCCAAAGAGATCTAACCAACTGTCATAAGAAGATTTGAATGGAAAATAGTTTTAGGGTTTTATGATGTCCAAGCCCAGCTGAAAGCTTCTATAAAAAGGACATGGAAAACCTGATTTGATACACAAGAAATACAAGCGAAATATTGAGAGAGAATAAGGGTTTAAGTCTTGTGTGGTCGTGTGACTGGTAAGCCATTCAACTCATCCATAGATGATTGAATTGGTCTGATTTTCTAGTTGTAATTTATCACTCAAAGCTTTTAAGCATGAGTGTGTGTCTACTTGATTGAAGCTGCTAAGTAAGATCAAGTGTGTGTCTTTGAAGAGTGTCTTATTTTCATAAGTAATTCTTGTTTAATATCACTGGTGTGATTGACGGGGAGTGAGATGGGATCTCATATCTAAGAGTTCTTAGGTAGAAGTCATATGGGTAGAGATTAGGTGAAAAAGACTGTAACTTGTGTAGTTTACTGAGAGTCTTTGAACTGATTCTATTTAGTGGATTTCCTTCCTGGCTTGGTAGCCCCCACACGTAGGTGAGTTGCACCGAACTGGGTTAACAATTGCTTGTGTCTCTTGCATTACTATTCTTTATCTTTATCTTGTTTGTCTTGTTCAGATATTAGTGTCATGACATTACCTTCGACATCTCATATCTGATACCAGAATTTCAATTGGTATAAGAGCAGGTATCTTGCTCTAGTTCTGGGTGAGATCTAGGGACGATACTTTCTGGTACTATGGAGAGAGATGGAGGATCTGTTCACAGGCCACCTATTTTGGATGGATCCAACTATGACTACTGGAAACCTCGAATGGTACCCTTCCTAAAATATCTGGATAATAAGGCTTGGAAGACTGTGTTAACAGGCTGGGAACATCCAGTAGTTGTTAAGGAAGGAGAAGCTACAACTGATAAAAAGCCTGAAGAACAATGGACCAAGGAAGAGGATGATCTAGCCCTTGGAATTTCTAAAGCATTGAATTCTATATTCAATGGAGTAGACAAGAATAACTTCAGATTGATAAACAACTGTGAGGTGGCTAAAGATGCTTGGGACATTCTCAAAACCACTCATGAAGGCACCTCTAGAGTGAAGATGTCTAGACTACAGCTGCTCGCCACCAAGTTTGAAAATTTAAGGATGAAAGAAGATGAAAATATTCATGAATTTCATATGAGTATCCTTAAAATTGCTAATGCCTCAGAAGCCCTGGGAGAAAAGATGTCAGATGAAAAATTAGTAAGGAAAATACTCAGGTCACTCCCTAAGAGATTTGCTATGAAGGTGACAGCCATAGAAGAGTCTCAAGACATCTCCAGTATGATAGTTGATGAGATAATTGGTTCCCTCCAAACATTTGAGATGGGTATGTGTGATGGATCTGAAAAGAAACCAAAAGCATAGCCTTCATGTCAAACACTGAGGAGGAAGAGGAGGAAAGTGGTCAGGATGTTGATGAAGATCTGGCAAATGATGTAGCAATGCTGGGAAGACAGTTCAACAAACTTTTGAAAAAGATGGATGTAAAATCTAAGGCAAATGTCAAGAACATCTCATCTGACATCAGTAAATCCAATAATGCTGGAAGAAGAAAAAGGTCAGATGATAAGCCCAAAGAAGGAAAAGGAGTACAATGTCATGAATGTGATGGGTATGGACATATTAGAACTGAATGTGCAACCTACCTCAAGAAACAGAAGAGGAGTCTTGCTGCCAGTTGGTCTGATGAGAGTGAAACAGAAGAGTCTGCAAATCCGGTGACTGCCTTGACTGGAAGATGGGGTTCTGATGAAGACTCAAGTGATGATGAAGTAACCTTTGAAGAGTTGGCCACTACCTACAGAAAGTTGTGTCATAGAAGTGCAGAGGTGTGTAAACAGGTTGAAAGCCAGAAGAAGGTGATAACTCAACTGGAGAATGAGAAGGTAGAACACTTGGAAACCATCGCCAAATTAAAAACGGAAGCAGTGTTATTGAATGCCAAACTAGATGAGAGTCAACAAGTTGATAGCCAGAAGAAAGTGATAGCACAGCTGGAGAATGAGAAGGCAGAACATGTGGAAGCCATCTCCAAGTTAAAGACTGAAGCTGCTTTCCTAAATTCTAAACTGGAAGAAATGACCAAGTATGTAAGAATGTTAAACAATGGATCTGATTCTTTAGACATGATTCTCCAGACTGGTCAAATAACAAGAGACAAATCTGGCATTGGGTTCAATGAATCTAAGTCTGAGTGCAGTTACACTGGTGGCAAACCTAAATCCAAACCTAAGTGCAGCCATATTAAAAACAAATCTGAGATGTCACATCATATGTCACAACATCGGAAGGGAAGACAGCAGAAAGGGAAACACCAAAGATGGAGATGCCATTACTGTGGAAAATTTGGCCACCTAAAGCCCTTCTGCTATAAGTTGTATGGCTATTCTAGCCCTGTTCATCATCAGACTCACTATCAACCTAGACCCAAACATCACAGGCCTGTCAACAAAAAGAAATGGATTCCTAAGACTAATGTTACAAGTCTAATATCTCACACATCCTTCAGAGTTTCAGCCAAAGAAGATTGGTATTTTGACAGTGGGTGCTCCAAACACATGACTGGAAACAAAAACCTACTAACTGGTCTTCTTCCTCATGCCACGAGCTATGTAACCTTTGGTGATGGATCAAAGGGTGAAGTCAAGGGGATTGGTAAGCTTGATTGCCCTGGAGTTCCTGATCTTGACAATGTCCTACTTGTTAAGGGCTTAACTGCAAATCTAATAAGCATCAGTCAACTGTGTGACCAAGATCTAAATGTTAACTTCACTAAAACTGGATGCCTGATTACTAACAAAGAAAGTGAAGTGATTATGAAAGGAGTCAGGTCCAAAGACAACTGTTACATGTGGAGTTCTCAAATTGGTTATTCTTCAAAGTGTACCTTAGTCAAAGAAAAAGAAGTGAAGACATGGCATCAAAGTTTGAGCCATCTGCAAGGGATGAAGATGACTATATCTGTTGAAGTTGTTAGAGGAACTCCCAAATTAAAGATTGATGAAAGAAAAGTCTGTGGGAAATGTCAGACAAGGATGTCACACCAGAAACTCAAACATGACATCACTTTCAAAGGTTTGAAACTCCTTCATATGGATTTGATGGGACCCATGCAGGTGGAAAGCCTTGGTGGGAAGAAGTATGCAGTGGTGGATGACTACTCCAGATACACCTGGATCAAAAATAAGTCTGATCTGTTTGAAGTATTCAAAGATTTTTGTCTAAAACTTCAAGGAGAAAAGGAAAGTCAAGTTATCAAAATTATAAGTGAACAAATAAGGAAGATGGATCCCAAAAGTAATGAAAGATTATTTTTGGGCTACAGCAGAGCATATAAAGTCTTTAATTCCAGCACCAAAGTAATAATGGAATCTGTTAATGGTGTGGTTGATGACCAACAGACTGATGTCACAGACGATGTTAAGACATCTCTGAATGATCCCCCAGCTGATTTCTCAGACAAGGTGAATGAACCTCCTCAAGCTGAGCCTGACAAAGTCAACAAGAGACCCTCCATCAGAGTTCAGAAGTGTAACACCCCAAAATTTGCCCTCCTCATTCATGCATTCATTTAGCATTTCATATTGCATTTCATCATGTCAATCAGAATTAGATCCGAAAAAAAAAAGGAAAAAGAAATGAAAAATAAAACGAAAAAAAAAAATTTAAAATAAATAAATAAATAAATAAAAATAATAATAAAAAAATAAATAAAATATAATAAAAAATTTTGGACTTGGGTCTCTCTCATTTGAGCCCACAAAACCATGAAATTCAGTCTATAAATACCAAGGCTTCACTTGAGAAAAAGGAAGAGAAGCAAAATACTCTGAGGTTTCCTTGGAACAAAACCCTGATGCAAAAGATAGTGAGAGAAGACCTAACGGAGTTCAGAGCAGCCTCCAAACCCTGAAGGGAACTCAACTACACAGAATCACATCTGCCTCACATAAACCCTAAAGATTGTTTTGTAAACCTCACGGGTGCAACTCAATTTCAATCAAGCTCTCCAATCAGGTTTGCCCTTATTCCCATTACCTTTTTGCTTTGAAGTTGAATACTCTGAATGTATGAGGTATGATGGATGAATTTCATTATGTTTTTGCCCATGGATTTAATATGTATATGAATGTATAAACAATGCCTTGAATGTTTAACCGTTTAATTTTTGAGTGTATGCCACAGGGTTTGAGGTTTCTGAAACCATACTGTTATCCATGAAAAAAATGCTTATGGTGTTTCACTAACCCTTTTGTTGAGTTTTTGTGAGGGCTCACATGACTTTTGCAGGGATAACTTGCGTGGTTTCCCACTTTATTTGTGGGATAACCCCTGGAGGTTCATTCCGATTACCTGTACTGACCCACTTTCTTTGATGATGTTAGCTTGGAAGGATCTCAGGGTTTCCCATTCCTCTAATTGCTGTTACTTCGGATCTTTATCCGCGTGGTACTTTTACATTTTTCCCGCATTTTACTGCTTTCCTAGCTGGAAGACCTCGATAGGAGGCAATGTTTTTGTGTTTACTTTATGCAGGTTCCTTTGTCCAGGGTTAAAGAGCTATGAGGTCTTATCCTCATTACCCTTTTGCATGCGCGTTCCTACAATGCAAACAAACCCTTCATTGATTTTTCTTCTCCATAACACACGTTTACTCCTTCTACTACAGGCGAGTAAGTCTCCAAAGGTCGAGCATCCGGTAGATTGCGTAGTGACGTCGTTCGTCCAAAACCCAATCCACAACCCCGTAGTTAGCCGAACTACGGCTTGCTCTGATTCTCATTCCAGATGAGATACGTAGGCATAAGACGCGATGTCTTAGCGAGCACACATCCCCCAACCCATAGGTCAGCCGAGCTACGAAGACTCTGATTCTCATATTCAGATGAGATACGTATGTAGTGGATGCGACATCCGCGCGAGTCATTTTCATTTAACCCCCCTTTTTTTAGTAAATAACACATTAGATAAACCCACACCCTTTAGACAAGAACTACAAAAGTGGATCCCATAGAGTACTACGGATGCGTAGGGGTGCTAATACCTTCCCTTCGCATAACCGACTCCCGAACCCAAGATTTGGTTGCAAGACCCCGTCTTGTCCTTTCCTTTTTCAGGTTTACTTCGAGCGTTTCCTTTCCCTCCTTTGGGATGAATAACGCACGGTGGCGACTCTTCTGTCTTTTTCTTTCGCTGGTTGTTTTTTTTGCGCACTGTATTTTTCAGGTTGCGACAGCTGGCGACTCTGCTGGGGATTAAGAAGTTGACCTCTTGCTGGTCCATCTTCCCTAAGCGAGTCCCTCCTAGCTTGTGTGATTTCTTGTTTATTGGGTGTTCATGCTTTTGTACATTTATTTGCTTACCTGCTTGCATGCATCTGTTGTATCTATTGGATCTGTTTGTTTGTTTGTTGGGATGGGATGTTCTATGAGAGATAAGCCCATTACCCAGGCTTGAGTGTACACACAGGTTTTAGAATGGATGATCATGAGGCTTGCGTGGCATGTTGCTACGTTAAGTCGTTCGTGAAGAACCACACCCAGACGAGGTTTCTTTTGGATATATTATGTCCCACGGATGTTCCGTAACGACATGGTGTTCCTTTAGAAATCGTCGACTCTGGTGACCATTTCCCGAGAACTCAGTCGAGGCCTCTCCTCCGAGACGTGATTATGTTAGCTCTGGTGGGCGCATTCTCGCTGATCAATCCGAGGACCCCGAGACTGGGAACTTGCCTTAGGATGTCCTGTTGAGGGGAGTCAGTGGAGGTCTTTTATCCCGTAATAATGCCAAACCTTCAGTGGTAAACGTATTATTCGCGACTGAAGGGCTGAAGCTGACGAACTTCTGTTCTTAGAACCTACCAGTGAGGGGTGGGCTAAATTTAGGAAACCTTAACCTCCAACCAACCCGGTTTTCTGGAGCAGAGTTTTGGTCTTGTATTATATTCCTCAGTGAAGTTCTCTCCAGGAAGTGCAACCTGACAGATGTTCAAGCGGATCCATCAATTCTGATTGACATGCCTTTGCATTGCATAACATCATCTGCATATTTGCATCCAACATCTCATGCTTATTCATTTGCAGGGTATTCCCTTTCAAAACGGGGGTGCCTTAAAACTGAACAAGCAGTGCATCGCATACCATGCATATTAACCCTTGTCTGTTTTGCAGGTGTCACCACAGTGTCTAATGTTTGTTCCCTGTATCAGGCAGTTATTGGTCCCAAGCGAGTTCACAGATACCCGACAAAGGAAAACCGTCCACGACTAGCGATGGACCAAGTACAGAAAGAGCTGGCTGATATGCGTGAAAGGATGGATCAGTTCATGACATTGATGACTGGTATGGCAGCAGGTCAAGAAAAGCTGAGGGAATTGGTTGGGCAACCGAGGCCTGATCCGGAGGTGGAGATACTAAATGCTGAGGGAAACCCTGGTAACCCTGGGAACACTGATAACCCTGTGAACACTGGTAACGCGGGTAACGCAAATGCTGATGGAAACCCGGGTAATGTTGGCAACACGGGGAATGTTGGAAATGGTATTGGCGGAAGGTACAATGTGAATCAAGGAATTCGGATTAACGGGCACCCCGTTACTGAAGATTATCAGTATGATCAATTTTCTCTGCACGACGAGGCCCTCGAGACCACTCGCCGTATGGATGAGCTTGCTGAGAAGCTCAAATCTTTGGAGTCTCAAAATTCCTTAGGCTTTGATGTCACAAATCTTGGTCTGGTTCAGGGAGTAAGGATTCCTCACAAGTTCAAACCCCCTACTTTTGAGAAATACAACGGGGCTTCTTGCCCACGCACTCATCTCCAATCTTATCTGGGAAGGTTGGGAGCTCACACGGAAGATGAAAAGCTGTGGATATACTATTTTGAAGACAGCCTAACTGGAGCTTCTCGTGAATGGTATTCTCATTTGTCTCGCACTACCATCAAGAGCTGGAAAGACTTGGCAGAGGCTTTTGTCAAGCAATATCAATACAACTTGGACATGGCTCCAAATCGGACCTTGTTGCAAGGTATGTCTCAGACTGCCAAGGAAACCTTTAGAGAGTATGCTCAGCGTTGGAGACAGATTGTTGCGTCCGTCCAACCCCCTATGTCTGAAAGGGAGATGGCGGACATGTTGATGAACACTCTTCAAGGCAATTATATTGAGAGATTGGCTGCTTGCCCGTCAATCAGCTTTGCAGAGATAGTAATTGCTGGAGAAAGAATCGAGAGTCTGTTGAAGATGGGCCGAATTCAAGACAATAGTGTTTCCAACCCATCAGGTCCCAAGAGACCGTTTGCTGGTAATGGTCAGCGAAGAAAAGAAGGCGAGGCAAGCGTTGTGTATGCCGGCAGAGGTAGGAGTAAAGGACTCCCTAATTATTATCAAGATCAATTGGCCTCCGTCACTATTCCAACACTTGTTCCTCAACCGCAATATCATCCGCAACAACAACCCAGGTACAACAATCAACAACAAGGAGGTAATCCGGGTCAGCAGAGACACTATCAACAACGTCCAAGGTGTTGATTCCTTAGGATTGGCAGTAATTTTAGAAAACAAATAATGTAATCATCTCTGTTGTTTTAATATGTTGGGTTGAAGAAATTCAACATCTGGACCAACATGTCATGTACGATGTCACCACGTCAGGTCTGTGACATCGCACATGTGTAGGAAACTGAATTAATTAATTCAGTATATGTCATGGGATCAGCAAGGATATCTGGTGAATATCCTAACTCCCTTGTGGAGGTCTTGAAGACTAAATCAGAATATATATATAGGCTCTAAATATGGAGATATATATGGAGAGAGTTTAGGAACTTGAAGACCTTGTTTGTAGCAGAATTTTTCTGCTGAAGTTGCAACAGCAAAGAACAAGTCTGCTGCAACTTTCTGAAGGCCCAAATCCAGTTGGGTGATTAGGTTATAAATAGCTGATTGTAATCTAGTTTTTGTAAGCCTCTTAGAATGAATTTTTAAGGGTGTGTGTAAGGTAAACCTCCCAATCTGTGGGAAGGTTACCATGTGTCTCTCAGTGGTAAACCTGAGAGTGTTTGTCACTCAAAGCCTGTAGGCAAGAGTGATTATGTTCTTGAATGAAGCTGTGAAGCAAGTTCAAGGTGTTTGCACATTACATTGTATTTGTAGTGATAGGAATGGAAACTGGAGGTTTCTATCTAGGAGTTCCTAGGTATAGATTGCATTGGGTAGGGATTAAGTGATGAGTTGTAAACGGGGGAGTTTAACTCTGAATTGATACTACTAATAATGGATCTTCTTCCTGGCTTGGTAGCCCCCAGATGTAGGTCATGTTGGACTGAACTGGGTTAACAATTTCCTGTGTTTGTTTTCCTTCTGTATGATATAATCATGTCTGCCATAACTAAGCATGTATTCCAGTCTGTTCATCAAGATAATAGCAGACCTGATACATAGCCTTCTGTTGGAATGTCAATCAGAATGTTTTGACATTCATCAACAACAGCACATACTGTTTAATAAGCTGATGAATTCAGTTCAGTATGTAGTGAAGTCTGGAGTTCAAAAGCACACCAGACCTGGCCAAAAAGGATCTTTGTGAAACTGTCAAACTGGATGCCTTGACAGTTCTTCCTGTAAGCTGATACTGAAGTAGAGACTGGTTGGTCTTTTACAGTACAGCAAATTTAGCACAGTCTGTTTTCAGGAACCAAACAGACTTAGCATATGGTTCTGGACTTGGATGTCAAACGGAATGTTGTGACATTCACTCATGACTGCATATGCTAAATTGTTGGATGATTAGTTTTCTGTTTCAGGATTTTTCTCAGGCTATTCTTCAGGAATTCACCAGCTGATCTAAAATCTAGGAAACTAACAACTAAGCTACAATTAATGAACCTGGCAAATAATCTATTTGTTGGCTCCTTAATAAGTGAAGATTAGTTTAACTTGTTACAACCTTTAATTTAGGAAATACAAGTACATGACCAACAAACTGGAACAATGTAACAGATAATGTTCAAAACAGGATTGAGACATCGTGCTGATATCTGTGTAGGAAAACAACAGAAGTGAAGGTTATGGTGCACATAACTAAGGGTTCCTCCTTTCTAGGATGACATAGAAGGAGAGGTCGTGACACTGTGAAAAGGTGCACATTAGTACAGAGTGTAATAACTGTCTTGCTGTAATAGGTACAATGTTAGATCAGATGTCGTGACTTGAAGTAGAACATCTGAATACTGACTACGCCAGAATTTCAATTGGTATCAGAGCAGGCATCCTGTTCTGTCTCTGGATGAGATCCATGGGTGATACTTTCTGGTATCTTGCAAGAAGTTATGGTAGTACTATTGTTGGAACCTGTGAAAGGTTCTGTACTTTCCCTGAATGGTCCCTTGAAGTAGGTGGATGGACTGTTCATGACAGGAATGGTGTGTACCTGTCTCTGGAGGGTGGCAATTGGCCTGTGTGTGGGACAGCTGTGCCAGTATTGAATCACATTCAAACGTGGTATGGTCTTGGAGGCCAATCTGGTGAAGTGTGTGTTCATAGGTTGAGTTGTATTATGATTTCCGCTGCATAATACATGGCAAAACTCAAACTCTGATGTAGTTTCCCCTCATGTGGATGAAAGGCTGCTGTGTTCAAGATCTCATCATAATCTACTGAAGATGTCAAAGATACTTGAGTCCCCTCAAGTCCACTCATCATGACGTTCTCACTTCAGGATGGTAAGAGTCACTTAATCACTGATTCTCTTACTCTCTTGAGTAGTGTATATGAAGACCTTGAAGACCTTCAAGGAAGGTTTGTTCTAAGGAGGTGGAACCAATGTTCTATGTGATGTTAGAACATGTTGTTCAACAAGTATGCAGCTACTGGTTGAAGAGCAGATGTTTTTAGGGTCCAAACAATGGGATAATTCTGTTTGGAACCTACTCCTGACCTGGAAGAGGAGACATCTGTGTGTGCTAAGTTGACAAGAGCAGGGTCAACTGGGTGTGTGCTCAAGAAGGTCATCCCTAGAAGTTGAGCTGGTTGAGATGTGACATTGTGCAATCTCCTGCTGTTAGGCTTCTCCCTGCAGTTTGATCAGGGTTGGATAGTTGTTCCCTGAAGTACTATGGTGTGTTGGAAGACAAGTCTCCTGGATGTTGGCAGTCAATAATGGGGTAACCTGACTATGATATCATTTAAGGGGGTTATAACCATGAATCTTGGTATTCAAACACCACGTTCAGAAGTGGCAGTTCTTACTAGGAGTGAGAATATGAAGATTCAGAGGTTGGTTGAGGTAATATGCTCTGGCAATGCATATCTACTATTGACTGGTGATGTTTGTCTTACTAGTACTTATGGTCAGCTGAAGTCTGATTGGTGTGATTGGAGGAGTTAGTTGCCACTGGTAAGGGATAGTGTATGTCATGTTGAGACATATGTGTACAATGCATGGATATTGGTGTGGAGTATCCATGATTGTTAAGTTGAAGGGGAGTTTTGGTTAACCTCCTCAAGTCTGGTCAGCCTAGGGTCTGGTTGGCTGTTGACCTGTGTCACATGGGTTCTGGTGGTTGTGTGACACATTTGCAAGGAAGAATTCATCTCTCTCATTCCTAAGGGTGAATTTAATCTGGGAAGACTTTCAAAATTGTCTAGGTGCTTGCAAGCAGAAGATGTTGACACAAGAAGAGTATTTTCAAAGTATTCTTATGGTGGAAGTATCTGAAGGGATGATTGGGAAAGGATTTAAGATCAATGTCTACTTGTGCCAAGTGCAAGTGTTTAATTGATTATCCTTGGAGCTCAAGATAACTGATGTTCTTAAAGATGTTGGAACATCACTTCTTCAAGACCCTGTGCAGAATCACAGGAAGGACAATACATTGGCTTATGATCTATCTCTTTGGTGGCAGCAAAAGCATATGATCTCTGAAAAGGTTTCCTGGCAAGAAACATGTTCAGCCTTGGTATGTACAAGAAGAAGAAGACATCATAGTCTTGATGGTGGTTACTTGGATCAGTTTATTTCTGATCTAGGTAAGGAAGTGCATTAGCTTATGCACACTGTGAAGTCAAGAACAAGTGGCAACAGTCTTGACATCATGGAAACAGCCTTGCCTTAGGATGTGGAATCCTTGGTAGAGCTGAAGGGTTAGTTTCTAACTGGTCCTTCTGAAGACTCATACATCAGAGTGTCTGATGTCTTTGGAGAAGAAGCAGGGATTCATCAAGGTGTGAGCTTGGATGACTTAACTGCAAACCTGCAGGATGGAGGTTGTTTACTCAAACTTGGTTCCACAATCAAGTCTATGAGAACATTGAACTCTTGTTCTGTGAAGGGAGGAAGTTCTTTCAAGTGGCAGAAGAAGGAGCTGAATTCAACAGCTGGATGTCAAAACACAATGTTGTGACATTTGGTTCAACATCAGATTCTTAGTTGGTGAAGTGGCACATCAACTTGAGATAGAAAGGTCTACAGGGTTGCAGATTGGATACTTCAAAAAGCTTGAAGTTCAAGTCTCACTTGGAAGGTCAGAATATCTTTGGGAGAAGTCTGATAAACTTGGGGAGGTCAAAAAGCAGCATTTGACCTTTTCATATGAGGATTCATGAAGGAGGTAATCAACCAGTGGCAGTTGGTCTATCTCAGAAGTGAGTTCGAAGAATCAAGATAATCAACATAAGGCAGCTGGTTATTCTTGAGGAAAGTCTGAGACAAATTACTTTTGAGCAGAAAAGTAGCAAGTTGAAGACTAAAGGAGGTGTTTTCTATTCATCCCTTGGAGCTTGTGGTAGGAGTTCTGAGTCATCTATGGAAGATTATCTCATGTAATGGGACGAAAAGGTGTATGTCCCAACTTATGTCTGGGTTCTTCTTGATCAAGCTGGAGACTCAGTGATATTTGAAGACTATCAGATGGTGTTCCCTGTTATGTGTGAAGGATGTCCTAACGAATGTTGGAACATTTTGTGAAATGGCTTTCTGTTCTGGTTAGAAGAGAGATTGACACAGAGTGTGGATGTGTTCAACCAAGAGGGTTGAACAGAGGGTGCGCTCTTGAAGACATGAAGATGAGTCTTATGTCTTCCATTCATCAAGTGGGTTGAGTTCTTTTTGAATCAGGGAGAAGGTGAAGGTTCAACCATGTTGGATATGTGTGACCTCCAAGAGAGTAGGTTGTCCATGACAGGGGGAGTTGTGCCTTTGTGCTGCAAGCAATCACCAAGCTTGTGGTCTATGTGCTCTCAGATGACTAGGTAGTTATCAGGATGCTGTGATGTATGTCAAGGCTGAGTGAGCAGAAGAATGTCTGACAGGATGTCATGACATTGCCCTGGACATTGCTGTTAATTCCTTCTGAATTATAAAGTCATTAGGAATTATAAGGGTGATGTGGCTAAGTCTGATAAACCAGAATAAGCCTGTTGGCTACAGCTGTGTGGTACAGGGGGAGTAACCATCAACTGAAGTGTGAAAAGTTGGCTGTAGCAGTGCTAAGTGTCAAGTATCTACTGGAGGTATGACAGAGGTCTTGTTGAATACTGGCTGAATGCAGGAATGTTAAGACATCGAGTGCAACGTGTCTGACTGCATATATGGAATGGTCTCCATGCACTGGAACGGCTGTTTTGGAAAAGAAACAGTCAAGAGCTATAAAAGGTATTCAAAGATAGTCTGAGATTTTGTTGGTGAGTCTCTGACTGTTTCTCAGCAAAAATAAATGCATCTTGACCAAGCATTTATTTCTACCGGAAATTCCTAGGCACAGGCAGGGCTATTTAAAGGATGCAATAGCCCTCTTCCTCTCACAAGAAAAACACTCCATTCTCAGAATCATGGGGTATGTTAAGGTTTGGGCAAGCTGCGCCTGGATCTGGTTTTGTGAAGGGTTCCTTTACAAATGTTTAGCTAAAAAGGGGGAGAGAAATACAGTCCTAGGGCTGAGAATGTACCAGAAGAAAGCCAACTGTGGATGTGGCAGCAAACAGAAGTTGGCATCAGGCACAAAATCCACCAACTAGGGTTTCCACTTGTGTCCTGTGATCTAAGTTAAGAAGACAGTTGTGCCTTGTGATCTGAGTTACATTGTCCATGTACTCAGCATTACATATTCTTCTGGAAGCTCTCCGGTTGAGGGGAAGGGTTCTGGTACAACTGAGTATTGTCCCTCTTCTTCCCCATGTACACCAAAGTTGGTGTTTGTGGTGGTGGAGCCAATGACGGAGATGAAGAGCATTCCCAAATTGGGATGTTCTGTCCAGTGTAGTGTTTATTTGTTTTAGCTAAAATTTGCCAAAGGGGGAGATTGTTGATTCCTTAGGATTGGCAGTAATTTTAGAAAACAAATAATGTAATCATCTCTGTTGTTTTAATATGTTGGGTTGAAGAAATTCAACATCTGGACCAACATGTCATGTACGATGCCACCACGTCAGGTCTGTGACATCGCACATGTGTAGGAAACTGAATTAATTAATTCAGTATATGTCATGGGATCAGCAAGGATATCTGGTGAATATCCTAACTCCCTTGTGGAGGTCTTGAAGACTAAATCAGAATATATATAGGCTCTAAATATGGAGATATATATGGAGAGAATTTACGAACTTGAAGACCTTGTTTGTAGCAGAATTTTTCTGCTGAAGTTGCAACAGCAAAGAACAAGTCTGCTGCAACTTTCTGAAGGCCCAAATCCAGTTGGGTGATTAGGTTATAAATAGCTGATTGTAATCTAGTTTTTGTAAGCCTCTTAGAATGAATTTTTAAGGGTGTGTGTAAGGTAAACCTCCCAATCTGTGGGAAGGTTACCATGTGTCTCTCAGTGGTAAACCTGAGAGTGTTTGTCACTCAAAGCCTGTAGGCAAGAGTGATTATGTTCTTGAATGAAGCTGTGAAGCAAGTTCAAGGTGTTTGCACATTACATTGTATTTGTAGTGATAGGAATGGAAACTGGAGGTTTCTATCTAGGAGTTCCTAGGTATAGATTGCATTGGGTAGGGATTAAGTGATGAGTTGTAAACGGGGGAGTTTAACTCTGAATTGATACTACTAATAATGGATCTTCTTCCTGGCTTGGTAGCCCCCAGATGTAGGTCATGTTGGACTGAACTGGGTTAACAATTTCCTGTGTTTGTTTTCCTTCTGTATGATATAATCATGTCTGCCATAACTAAGCATGTATTCCAGTCTGTTCATCAAGATAATAGCAGACCTGATACATAGCCTTCTGTTGGAATGTCAATCAGAATGTTTTGACATTCATCAACAACAGCACATACTGTTTAATAAGCTGATGAATTCAGTTCAGTATGTAGTGAAGTCTGGAGTTCAAAAGCACACCAGACCTGGCCAAAAAGGATCTTTGTGAAACTGTCAAACTGGATGCCTTGACAGTTCTTCCTGTAAGCTGATACTGAAGTAGAGACTGGTTGGTCTTTTACAGTACAGCAAATTTAGCACAGTCTGTTTTCAGGAACCAAACAGACTTAGCATATGGTTCTGGACTTGGATGTCAAACGGAATGTTGTGACATTCACTCATGACTGCATATGCTAAATTGTTGGATGATTAGTTTTCTGTTTCAGGATTTTTCTCAGGCTATTCTTCAGGAATTCACCAGCTGATCTAAAATCTAGGAAACTAACAACTAAGCTACAATTAATGAACCTGGCAAATAATCTATTTGTTGGCTCCTTAATAAGTGAAGATTAGTTTAACTTGTTACAACCTTTAATTTAGGAAATACAAGTACATGACCAACAAACTGGAACAATGTAACAGATAATGTTCAAAACAGGATTGAGACATCGTGCTGATATCTGTGTAGGAAAACAACAGAAGTGAAGGTTATGGTGCACATAACTAAGGGTTCCTCCTTTCTAGGATGACATAGAAGGAGAGGTCGTGACACTGTGAAAAGGTGCACATTAGTACAGAGTGTAATAACTGTCTTGCTGTAATAGGTACAATGTTAGATCAGATGTCGTGACTTGAAGTAGAACATCTGAATACTGACTACGCCAGAATTTCACAAGGCAGACGGACCGGGTCATCGAGCCAATCCCAATGCCTTATTCAGTATTACTTCCCAAGCTGATTGACATGAATCTGGTTACATTGAGAACTCTGGCCCCACCAATCGATCCCAATAATTTGCCTAGAGGTTATGATGTCAACGCCAGATGTGCTTTTCACTCCAACGCACCTGGCCATACTACAGATAATTGCAAGGCTCTCCAGTTAAAGGTACAAGATTTGAGAGATGCCCAGGCTATCAATTTTGCTCCGGTGCCTAATGTTATCCAGAACCCGATGCCGGCTCACGGCGGGCAGAGGATTAATGCTGTTGATAGTGGGGAAACTTTGAATTTGGTTTCTGATGTGACTAAGGTGAAGACTTCGCTATCGGTGGTTAAAGACCGACTTCTGAAAGGACAGATGTTCCCGGGCTGTGGGGAAGAATGCAGAAATTATCAAGCTGCCGAAAACGGATGTGACAGTTTGAGAAGGGGTATTCAGCAGCTGATAGATGAAGGTTGTCTTCAGTTCGATCAGGCCCGTCCGGTGAAGAATGATGTATCGACGGTGACGTTTTATTTCACTCCTGAAGAAATATATGTTCCCGAGAGACTCGCTCCGACAACAATATATTTCCCAGAAAGTACAGAACCAGCAGCGGTGAACATCGAAAGTTCAGCACCAGTCGCAATTTACTCTGACAGCCCTCAACCGACTTTGTGTTGAAAGAGTATATCTTTGGCAAATATTTTTGTATCGTATCCACAGAGATTGGGTAATATTACCGCCGTTCTATAATTCAAATGTTATAAGTTTAGAAAGTAACAGGGTTGTTTTGTTTGGAAAAATATTTTGTGAGTGAATGTTAACATAAACTATTAAGTGGTTTTAGACAAATATAAAAGCTTGGCAAGATTGGAGTTCACTATTTCAAATATCTATGATTCCCTATGATAAATAATTAGATTCAAGATTATTGATGATGTTCAAATATCCTCTCAAAGTCATTTATGTCTAAATGATATCGTGATAGTTATTATATTGATCCTTAGACGATCTCTCCACCTAACTATCAATATAGCAACCTTTAATGTTCAATATCAAAGAATAGTAATGAATAAATCTATCTCTACAACTTATTCATTACTTGAAAATCTGTTTTATGTCTAAACTCGAGTAATCTCTCTCGACAACTACTCAAATCTGGTTTTCAAAGTAAAGCAAAAACAGTTCCAATACATCAACAATCTTTATCTCATATATAAATCAAAGTGAATACATAGATAGATGAGAATAGCTACTACCTCCAATCTTGACAAAAGGGAGTTTAGCTCCTCATCACCATTGTTACAAAACAGAAAGATTTAGAAGAAAAACTCTGGTTTTTCTCCATTACAAAAGCTCTAAAGCACAATGTGTGAATCAATATCAATGCCCTAGAATAATGTATTTTTCTCTACAAAAAGGGTTGACATTTCCTTAATTGGTCATTCTAATCCAATGTAGAAAAGCAATTCCAAGGCAGACCCAAAATGGCAAAAACAGCTGGCCTTCAAAACAGCACTTTTGACCCAAAAATCAGTTTGCTGGATTCGCAGGGTTCGCGGGGCGAACTTTGTTCGCGGGGCGAACTGGTCCTGTCATGCAGTTCGCGGGGCGAACTTTGTTCGCGGGGCGAACTGAAGCTGCCTCAGTTTCCTTGTTTTGCAAGCTTCATCCAAAATCTTCCATATTATGATGCTGCAATCCAAAGCTTTCTCATCCAAAAATTCTACAAAACTAACAAATATGTGAAATAACTATTCAAAAAACCTAATTGCATTTATACAAAATAGTGAGAATAAAAGTGTGTAATTACATCAAAACTTGGTAAAAGGGACCAATAAAATGATATAAAAAGTAGTACTAATTGGTCCCTAACAACTCTCCCCAACTTAGCATTTTGTTTGTCCCTAAACAAAAGTTTCCACCCTTACAACCAAAGCAATGACACAAAAGATTGAAACAAGGATTTACCAAAGACATTCAAATGGTTCAAAAGCGTTCGGCATTTTCTCAATTCACCTATCTCAATTCTAGACAAAACATGAATAAGGGAAATGGTAAAGTGCAAAAATCATTCCAAGGAATTCAAAGCCATATATGTCAAAATTGAATCAAACTTACACACACATCATAATTTTGATGAATAACATGAAGGGTTACTTTCACTCATCCAAGCAATTAAATCAACAACAACTCAAATCATGCGGTTATCACAACAAGTACCAAATCATGTGAAAAATGAGAATCAAGAGGTCTTTCAAGGGTTGTAATGTGGCTTAGGTTACAAGAAAGGATATGATTAAGAGAATTCAACCAAATTGCCTATCCTAAGGGAGCATTCCCAAAGATTCACTCTACACAATTTCCCTTTCTTTGATTCCTATCTTTTTCTTTTTCTTTTTCTTTTCAAATCCACACACCCATGAGCATTTCCTTTGCTTTTCTTTTTCTAATTTTTATTTTTTTTTATTTTTTTATGCTCTATGGTTTCAAGGGTGATTTCTTTTTCTTGTTTCTTTTCATATTTTTACCCTTTCATAGAAACTCACTTTTCCAAGTTTCTAATCAACTTTTCACTTTACTCTCCCCAACTTTAGATTCCAAAACCAAATTCATTCAATAATGCTCCCTACTTAGACATAAGCAAAAGGCAAAATTTTGCAAACAACTCGGTTTGAGGTTTCAACTGATACGAAAGAAATTAGGATTCATTTATTCCACAATTTCAATTGATTTTACAATGATCAATCAAATGAATCCTAAATTAAGCTCAAAGGGGGTTAACTAAGGATTATTCCTCACAAGGTTAGTTGATTCAAACTTTTTGGTCAAGTGGTTTTTCTCACAAACAATGCCTCTATCATTTTCAAAAATTTCACACAAAAATGGATTGATGCATGATTTAGCATGATAAGAATGAGTTAAAACAATGCTCGGTTTCCCGCTTTTTAGTGTACAATGGAAAGTCTCCTCACAACTGGCTAAGTCCTATTTTGATTCAAAAATGACATATACTTCAATGAATTTATGACATGGAATTTGCACACACCATCAAACTACTCATGTTAAGTCTAGAAAGCGATAAAGTGTACCTTGAAATGCCGACACTAATTCTTATCATCACCACTCGAAGTGTCCTATGCTTCTTTCTTTGCGATCATTTCTCGGTTGCTTAAAGCTTGACTTATGAGTAAGAACAATTAAACAAAAATGTTGGCAAACCAATATTTGATTAAAACACACTTAAATTTCAAAAAGTATTCATGCAATTATCAAGACACACTCTAAAATTCAACAAACTCCTCAATCTTCCTTCAACTCATCGCCATGGTTTACACCACCTCCTGCACCCCCCAAAATTTTGGCCTGCCCTCAGGCCACTTAGCATAATCAACAAAATCCTCTTAAGAAAGGAATGGAAAGGGGAAGTTTTGAAATTTGGAGGTTTGGATGTGGAGTAGCAAGGTTGTTGAAAGAATCTCCTAAGTTCGTGAAAATAGGAACGAAACAAAAATGACATAAAACAAAAGTTTTTTTTTTTTTTTTTCAGTTCGCGGGGCGAACTTTGTTCGCGGGGCGAACTGAAGGAAATTTCAAAAAAAATTAGTTCTGTTTTTTACTGTTCGCGGGGCGAACTGGTCCTGTCATGCAGTTCGCGGGGCGAACTTTGTTCGCGGGGCGAACTGTAAAAACCAGAACCCAATTTTTTCAAAGTTTAACACAGCAAAAACTCACACAGCAGAAAAAAAAAATTAAAATACAGACTTACAATGTTGGGTTGCCTCCCAACAAGCGCTTTGTTTAACGTCGTTTGAGCTCGACGGTCCACTGATTAGCCCGGTTTAAATAGAGACACGACATCCACATCACGGTTTATGTCACCGCTATGATAGACTTTCAGTCTTTGACCATTGACAGTCCAACTTTCTTGAGACTTTGGGTCCTCGATCACAATGGCTCCATCATTGCGCACCTCTTTGACTACAAACGGTCCTGACCCTTTTGACTTCAGCTTACTCGGGAATAACTTGAACCTTGATTTGAAAAGCAGTACCATTTGTCTGACATGAAACTCCTTGCGACGGGCCTTTCCATCATGGTATTTTTCTTCAATGGCATCATTTCGGAATGAATCATGTTTGTCATGTGGATGCTTCATAGCTTTAAAAAGATTAAAGGTCACCTCTTCGTCTTGCACTCTCACCTTCATTAGTCCATCATCTACGTCAATCATCATCCGAGCTGTTTTCATAAAAGGTCTTCCAAGAATTAGGGGCACATCACGGTCCTCATCCATCTCCATTATTACGAAATCTACCGGAAACAAGAATTTGTCCACCTTCACTAACATGTCTTTAGCAATTCCGTATGGTAAAGTGGTAGACTTGTCGGCTAGTTGTAAAGTCATTCTTGTTGATTTAATCTCCACATTTCCCAATCGTTTGACAATAGAAAGAGGAATTAAATTTATACTAGAGCCCAAATCTATCAAACCGTTCCCAACATATGTGCTTCCAATGGTTACCGGTAGAACAACCCGGCCCGGGTCGGACTCCTTCCGAGGTAAAGTCTTCTGGATGATTGCGCTACACCGTGCATCAAGAATGATGGTCTCATCTTCCACATGTCGCCTTTTCTTGGTAAGAATGTCTTTCATAAATTTAGCATACCGTGGCATTTGTTCTAATGCATCAGCAAATGGAATATTGATTTGAAGTTGCTTGAAGATGTC
Organism: Lathyrus oleraceus; assembly: GCF_024323335.1. Lineage (NCBI taxonomy): Eukaryota > Viridiplantae > Streptophyta > Magnoliopsida > Fabales > Fabaceae > Lathyrus > Lathyrus oleraceus. The sequence goes on from NC_066580.1 coordinate 408,852,972, forward strand.
CATGAACCGTGCATAATGCCTAGCATTGTCCTTCTTTGACGGTGCGTGCGGATATGGTAGATGTTGAACTGGAATGACATTCACTCCTTTGTCTCCTTTTTTCTTCTTCCTTGGTTCGATTTCCTTATTCATTTCCGCTTCACACTGCTGTTCCTCCATCAATTGCTGGTTCTGCTGTCTTCGCGGCGCGAAGCGAGATCGCGGCGCGAACTGAGCAGTTTCTGCCACTTTCCCCTTTTCCAGTACAACATCCATATCCTTCTCTATTGTAATTTCCTCACTTTTTTCACCTGCCAACTCTCTACCACTTCTAGTAAATATTGCTTTGCAGTGCTCCTTTGGATTGGTTTGAGTGTTAGCGGAGAAAGAGGATCCTGCAGTTTGTTCCGACAATTGTTTTGCAAGCTGACCTAATTGATTCTCCAAATTCTTGATTGCTGCCTCGGTGCTCTTCTGATTTGCCATGGAGGTTTGCATGAATTGTTGGAGAGTGTCTTCTAGCGTTGAATTTCCTCCTTGCGACTGCTGTCCTTGAGGATTTGGATGTTGGTAAGGACTTTGCTGCTGAAAATTTTGATTGTTGAACCTTGATGGTTGATAACCTTGATTGTTCCTTTGATAGCCTTGATTTTGATTGTTCACATAGCTTACTTCTTCTAGTGGAGGACAAAAACCAGTAGGGTGATCTCCTTGACATAACTCGCAACGTGCTACTTGATGTCGAACTTGAGAACTTTGAATCTCCTTCATTTGCTGTGGAAGCTTGGCCATTTGTTGAGTAAGCAACTCCACTTGTTGAGAGAGTAGCTTGTTTTGAGCAAGAATGGCGTCATTGGTATTCAACTCAAGAACTCCCCGCTTACGTTGTGAAGGGCTACGATCATGTTGACCTTGATGATCATTACGGGCCATCCGTTCAATAATGACTTTAGCTTCCTCCGCAGTTTTTGATATAAGCGAACCACCCGCGGTGGCATCCAGAAGTGTCTTGTGGGTTGATTGGAGACCATTCAAAAAGATATGGATTTGAGTAAGCTCATCAAAACCATGTCCCTTACACTTCCTCAACATTGATTTGAATCTCTCCCAAGCTTCATTTAGAGATTCGTTTCCTCCTTGAGTGAATACCGCTATAGCCGTCTTGGCTTCCATGAATCGGGATTGAGGGAAGTATCTTTCTAAGAATTTTTCTTCTAATAGATTCCAATCCGTCATCACTCTTGATTCTTGATCAAGGTACCACTCCTTTGCTTTTCCCACTAATGAGTGTGGGAACATCCTCTTGAATAACGTCTCTTCACCCGCCTCGTCTATTCCCGTAGAACCCGCAATCTCATAGAATTTGATGAGATGGGTATACGGATCTTCGTGATCCATTCCGGTGAATGGAGTTGCATAGAGAAGTTGGAGGATTCCGGTCTTCATCTCCGTATTTCTTCCTCCACGGGCAAATTGAGCATTCCTTCTTGGACTATTAGCGGACATTTCGGTACGATTATCCTCCGCCATGTTTCCTTCACAGGCTTCTACAACCACTTCTTCGATTTGAACAAGTGCGGAAGTAGATGCTTCTTCTCTCCGGTTCCTCTCTTCGGCTAGTTTCCTTCTTCTTCGTGTTTTGCTATTGAGCTTCCGAAGTGTTCTTTCAATTTCAGGATCGAATTGAAGTTGCTCCTCGGTTGCTTTTCCTCGCATGCACTAGAATCTACAAAACTAACAAACCAAGTGAAACAAAAGAGGGATAGTAATAAATGTAACAAAACTTAAAACAATGAATTATTGCAATGCTTGTAATATCGACACCAATCCCCGGCAACGGCGCCAATTTGTTGAAAGAGTATATCTTTGGCAAATATTTTTGTATCGTATCCACAGAGATTGGGTAATATTACCGCCGTTCTATAATTCAAATGTTATAAGTTTAGAAAGTAACAGGGTTGTTTTGTTTGGAAAAATATTTTGTGAGTGAATGTTAACATAAACTATTAAGTGGTTTTAGACAAATATAAAAGCTTGGCAAGATTGGAGTTCACTATTTCAAATATCTATGATTCCCTATGATAAATAATTAGATTCAAGATTATTGATGATGTTCAAATATCCTCTCAAAGTCATTTATGTCTAAATGATATCGTGATAGTTATTATATTGATCCTTAGACGATCTCTCCACCTAACTATCAATATAGCAACCTTTAATGTTCAATATCAAAGAATAGTAATGAATAAATCTATCTCTACAACTTATTCATTACTTGAAAATCTGTTTTATGTCTAAACTCGAGTAATCTCTCTCGACAACTACTCAAATCTGGTTTTCAACGTAAAGCAAAAACAGTTCCAATACATCAACAATCTTTATCTCATATATAAATCAAAGTGAATACATAGATAGATGAGAATAGCTACTACCTCCAATCTTGACAAAAGGGAGTTTAGCTCCTCATCACCATTGTTACAAAACAGAAAGATTTAGAAGAAAAACTCTGGTTTTTCTCCATTACAAAAGCTCTAAAGCACAATGTGTGAATCAATATCAATGCCCTAGAATAATGTATTTTTCTCTACAAAAAGGGTTGACATTTCCTTAATTGGTCATTCTAATCCAATGTAGAAAAGCAATTCCAAGGCAGACCCAAAATGGCAAAAACAGCTGGCCTTCAAAACAGCACTTTTGACCCAAAAATCAGTTTGCTGGATTCGCAGGGTTCGCGGGGCGAACTTTGTTCGCGGGGCGAACTGGTCCTGTCATGCAGTTCGCGGGGCGAACTTTGTTCGCGGGGCGAACTGAAGCTGCCTCAGTTTCCTTGTTTTGCAAGCTTCATCCAAAATCTTCCATATTATGATGCTGCAATCCAAAGCTTTCTCATCCAAAAATTCTACAAAACTAACAAATATGTGAAACAACTATTCAAAACAAAATAAATTAAACCTAATTGCATTTATACAAAATAGTGAGAATAAAAGTGTGTAATTACATCAAAACTTGGTAAAAGGGACCAATAAAATGATATAAAAAGTAGTACTAATTGGTCCCTAACAACTCTCCCCAACTTAGCATTTTGTTTGTCCCTAAACAAAAGTTTCCACCCTTACAACCAAAGCAATGACACAAAAGATTGAAACAAGGATTTACCAAAGACATTCAAATGGTTCAAAAGCGTTCGGCATTTTCTCAATTCACCTATCTCAATTCTAGACAAAACATGAATAAGGGAAATGGTAAAGTGCAAAAATCATTCCAAGGAATTCAAAGCCATATATGTCAAAATTGAATCAAACTTACACACACATCATAATTTTGATGAATAACATGAAGGGTTACTTTCACTCATCCAAGCAATTAAATCAACAACAACTCAAATCATGCGGTTATCACAACAAGTACCAAATCATGTGAAAAATGAGAATCAAGAGGTCTTTCAAGGGTTGTAATGTGGCTTAGGTTACAAGAAAGGATATGATTAAGAGAATTCAACCAAATTGCCTATCCTAAGGGAGCATTCCCAAAGATTCACTCTACACAATTTCCCTTTCTTTGATTCCTATCTTTTTCTTTTTCTTTTTCTTTTCAAATCCACACACCCATGAGCATTTCCTTTGCTTTTCTTTTTCTAATTTTTATTTTTTTTTATTTTTTTATGCTCTATGGTTTCAAGGGTGATTTCTTTTTCTTGTTTCTTTTCATATTTTTACCCTTTCATAGAAACTCACTTTTCCAAGTTTCTAATCAACTTTTCACTTTACTCTCCCCAACTTTAGATTCCAAAACCAAATTCATTCAATAATGCTCCCTACTTAGACATAAGCAAAAGGCAAAATTTTGCAAACAACTCGGTTTGAGGTTTCAACTGATACGAAAGAAATTAGGATTCATTTATTCCACAATTTCAATTGATTTTACAATGATCAATCAAATGAATCCTAAATTAAGCTCAAAGGGGGTTAACTAAGGATTATTCCTCACAAGGTTAGTTGATTCAAACTTTTTGGTCAAGTGGTTTTTCTCACAAACAATGCCTCTATCATTTTCAAAAATTTCACACAAAAATGGATTGATGCATGATTTAGCATGATAAGAATGAGTTAAAACAATGCTCGGTTTCCCGCTTTTTAGTGTACAATGGAAAGTCTCCTCACAACTGGCTAAGTCCTATTTTGATTCAAAAATGACATATACTTCAATGAATTTATGACATGGAATTTGCACACACCATCAAACTACTCATGTTAAGTCTAGAAAGCGATAAAGTGTACCTTGAAATGCCGACACTAATTCTTATCATCACCACTCGAAGTGTCCTATGCTTCTTTCTTTGCGATCATTTCTCGGTTGCTTAAAGCTTGACTTATGAGTAAGAACAATTAAACAAAAATGTTGGCAAACCAATATTTGATTAAAACACACTTAAATTTCAAAAAGTATTCATGCAATTATCAAGACACACTCTAAAATTCAACAAACTCCTCAATCTTCCTTCAACTCATCGCCATGGTTTACACCACCTCCTGCACCCCCCAAAATTTTGGCCTGCCCTCAGGCCACTTAGCATAATCAACAAAATCCTCTTAAGAAAGGAATGGAAAGGGGAAGTTTTGAAATTTGGAGGTTTGGATGTGGAGTAGCAAGGTTGTTGAAAGAATCTCCTAAGTTCGTGAAAATAGGAATGAAACAAAAATGACATAAAACAAAAGTTTTTTTTTTTTTTTTTTTTTTTTTTTTTTTTTTTTTTTTTTTTTTTTTCAGTTCGCGGGGCGAACTTTGTTCGCAGGGCGAACTGAAGGAAATTTCAAAAAAAATTAGTTCTGTTTTTTACTGTTCGCGGGGCGAACTGGTCCTGTCATGCAGTTCGCGGGGCGAACTGTAAAAACCAGAACCCAATTTTTTCAAAGTTTAACACAGCAAAAACTCACACAGCAGAAAAAAAAAATTAAAATACAGACTTACAATGTTGGGTTGCCTCCCAACAAGCGCTTTGTTTAACGTCGTTTGAGCTCGACGGTCCACTGATTAGCCCGGTTTAAATAGAGACACGACATCCACATCACGGTTTATGTCACCGCTATGATAGACTTTCAGTCTTTGACCATTGACAGTCCAACTTTCTTGAGACTTTGGGTCCTCGATCACAATGGCTCCATCATTGCGCACCTCTTTGACTACAAACGGTCCTGACCCTTTTGACTTCAGCTTACTCGGGAATAACTTGAACCTTGATTTGAAAAGCAGTACCATTTGTCCGACATGAAACTCCTTGCGACGGGCCTTTCCATCATGGTATTTTTCTTCAATGGCATCATTTCGGAATGAATCATGTTTGTCATGTGGATGCTTCAGAGCTTTAAAAAGATTAAAGGTCACCTCTTCGTCTTGCACTCTCACCTTCATTAGTCCATCATCTACGTCAATCATCATCCGAGCTGTTTTCATAAAAGGTCTTCCAAGAATTAGGGGCACATCACGGTCCTCATCCATCTCCATTATTACGAAATCTACCGGAAACAAGAATTTGTCCACCTTCACTAACATGTCTTTAGCAATTCCGTATGGTAAAGTGGTAGACTTGTCGGCTAGTTGTAAAGTCATTCTTGTTGATTTAATCTCCACATTTCCCAATCGTTTGACAATAGAAAGAGGAATTAAATTTATACTAGAGCCCAAATCTATCAAACCGTTCCCAACATATGTGCTTCCAATGGTTACCGGTAGAACAACCCGGCCCGGGTCGGACTCCTTCCGAGGTAAAGTCTTCTGGATGATTGCGCTACACCGTGCATCAAGAATGATGGTCTCATCTTCCACATGTCGCCTTTTCTTGGTAAGAATGTCTTTCATAAATTTAGCATACCGTGGCATTTGTTCTAATGCATCAGCAAATGGAATATTGATTTGAAGTTGCTTGAAGATGTCCATGAACCGTGCATAATGCCTAGCATTGTCCTTCTTTGACGGTGCGTGCGGATATGGTAGATGTTGAACTGGAATGACATTCACTCCTTTGTCTCCTTTTTTCTTCTTCCTTGGTTCGATTTCCTTATTCATTTCCGCTTCACACTGCTGTTCCTCCATCAATTGCTGGTTCTGCTGTCTTCGCGGCGCGAAGCGAGATCGCGGCGCGAACTGAGCAGTTTCTGCCACTTTCCCCTTTTCCAGTACAACATCCATATCCTTCTCTATTGTAATTTCCTCACTTTTTTCACCTGCCAACTCTCTACCACTTCTAGTAAATATTGCTTTGCAGTGCTCCTTTGGATTGGTTTGAGTGTTAGCGGAGAAAGAGGATCCTGCAGTTTGTTCCGACAATTGTTTTGCAAGCTGACCTAATTGATTCTCCAAATTCTTGATTGCTGCCTCGGTGCTCTTCTGATTTGCCATGGAGGTTTGCATGAATTGTTGGAGAGTGTCTTCTAGCGTTGAATTTCCTCCTTGCGACTGCTGTCCTTGAGGATTTGGATGTTGGTAAGGACTTTGCTGCTGAAAATTTTGATTGTTGAACCTTGATGGTTGATAACCTTGATTGTTCCTTTGATAGCCTTGATTTTGATTGTTCACATAGCTTACTTCTTCTAGTGGAGGACAAAAACCAGTAGGGTGATCTCCTTGACATAACTCGCAACGTGCTACTTGATGTCGAACTTGAGAACTTTGAATCTCCTTCATTTGCTGTGGAAGCTTGGCCATTTGTTGAGTAAGCAACTCCACTTGTTGAGAGAGTAGCTTGTTTTGAGCAAGAATGGCGTCATTGGTATTCAACTCAAGAACTCCCGGCTTACGTTGTGAAGGGCTACGATCATGTTGACCTTGATGATCATTACGGGCCATCCGTTCAATAATGACTTTAGCTTCCTCCGCAGTTTTTGATATAAGCGAACCACCCGCGGTGGCATCCAGAAGTGTCTTGTGGGTTGATTGGAGACCATTCAAAAAGATATGGATTTGAGTAAGCTCATCAAAACCATGTCCCTTACACTTCCTCAACATTGATTTGAATCTCTCCCAAGCTTCATTTAGAGATTCGTTTCCTCCTTGAGTGAATACCGCTATAGCCGTCTTGGCTTCCATGAATCGGGATTGAGGGAAGTATCTTTCTAAGAATTTTTCTTCTAATAGATTCCAATCCGTCATCACTCTTGATTCTTGATCAAGGTACCACTCCTTTGCTTTTCCCACTAATGAGTGTGGGAACATCCTCTTGAATAACGTCTCTTCACCCGCCTCGTCTATTCCCGTAGAACCCGCAATCTCATAGAATTTGATGAGATGGGTATACGGATCTTCGTGATCCATTCCGGTGAATGGAGTTGCATAGAGAAGTTGGAGGATTCCGGTCTTCATCTCCGTATTTCTTCCTCCACGGGCAAATTGAGCATTCCTTCTTGGACTATTAGCGGACATTTCGGTACGATTATCCTCCGCCATGTTTCCTTCACAGGCTTCTACAACCACTTCTTCGATTTGAACAAGTGCGGAAGTAGATGCTTCTTCTCTCCGGTTCCTCTCTTCGGCTAGTTTCCTTCTTCTTCGTGTTTTGCTATTGAGCTTCCGAAGTGTTCTTTCAATTTCAGGATCGAATTGAAGTTGCTCCTCGGTTGCTTTTCCTCGCATGCACTAGAATCTACAAAACTAACAAACCAAGTGAAACAAAAGAGGGATAGTAATAAATGTAACAAAACTTAAAACAATGAATTATTGCAATGCTTGTAATATCGACACCAATCCCCGGCAACGGCGCCAATTTGTTGAAAGAGTATATCTTTGGCAAATATTTTTGTATCGTATCCACAGAGATTGGGTAATATTACCGCCGTTCTATAATTCAAATGTTATAAGTTTAGAAAGTAACAGGGTTGTTTTGTTTGGAAAAATATTTTGTGAGTGAATGTTAACATAAACTATTAAGTGGTTTTAGACAAATATAAAAGCTTGGCAAGATTGGAGTTCACTATTTCAAATATCTATGATTCCCTATGATAAATAATTAGATTCAAGATTATTGATGATGTTCAAATATCCTCTCAAAGTCATTTATGTCTAAATGATATCGTGATAGTTATTATATTGATCCTTAGACGATCTCTCCACCTAACTATCAATATAGCAACCTTTAATGTTCAATATCAAAGAATAGTAATGAATAAATCTATCTCTACAACTTATTCATTACTTGAAAATCTGTTTTATGTCTAAACTCGAGTAATCTCTCTCGACAACTACTCAAATCTGGTTTTCAAAGTAAAGCAAAAACAGTTCCAATACATCAACAATCTTTATCTCATATATAAATCAAAGTGAATACATAGATAGATGAGAATAGCTACTACCTCCAATCTTGACAAAAGGGAGTTTAGCTCCTCATCACCATTGTTACAAAACAGAAAGATTTAGAAGAAAAACTCTGGTTTTTCTCCATTACAAAAGCTCTAAAGCACAATGTGTGAATCAATATCAATGCCCTAGAATAATGTATTTTTCTCTACAAAAAGGGTTGACATTTCCTTAATTGGTCATTCTAATCCAATGTAGAAAAGCAATTCCAAGGCAGACCCAAAATGGCAAAAACAGCTGGCCTTCAAAACAGCACTTTTGACCCAAAAATCAGTTTGCTGGATTCGCAGGGTTCGCGGGGCGAACTTTGTTCGCGGGGCGAACTGGTCCTGTCATGCAGTTCGCGGGGCGAACTTTGTTCGCGGGGCGAACTGAAGCTGCCTCAGTTTCCTTGTTTTGCAAGCTTCATCCAAAATCTTCCATATTATGATGCTGCAATCCAAAGCTTTCTCATCCAAAAATTCTACAAAACTAACAAATATGTGAAATAACTATTCAAAACAAAATAAATTAAACCTAATTGCATTTATACAAAATAGTGAGAATAAAAGTGTGTAATTACATCAAAACTTGGTAAAAGGGACCAATAAAATGATATAAAAAGTAGTACTAATTGGTCCCTAACACTTTGGTTGGTCCAATCACCATCACGGTACCAGGACCTGTTCCGTATGAGAAAGACAGTGCTATCCCGTGGCACTATGGGGTTGATATCTACTGCCAGGGGCAGAAAGTTAACGAAGAAGACATTGATATTGGTAGCTCCGCTGTAGACAATGTTGGAGGGGTTGGTGGCTTCACTCGCAGTGGACGCTTATTTGCACCATCAACATTACGCGCGAATACTGAAGCCGAGGCAACTGCCAAGGCTAAAGGGAAACAGGTATCCACCGAAGAGGTTACTACTGAGGAAGATCCTCCTAAGACCGCATTCGAGAAGGAAGTGGATGAATAACGCACGGTGGCGACTCTTCTGTCTTTTTCTTTCGCCGGTTGTTTTTTTTGCGCACTGTATTTTTCAGGTTGCGACAAGAAGGATCATCCCAAAGATCTCATTTGAAGAGATCCAAGCAAAAGGGTCACAACTAGATCAAGGGAAATGATCTCAAATGACTACTTGAAAGAGGAAGTATATGTTGAACAGTCTAAAAGGCGTGTGTACAGATTGAAGAAAACCCTCTATGGTTTGAAGCAAGCTCCTAGGGTTTGGTATGAGAGACTCATAGTGTTCCTCACTAACAATGGTTACAAGAGGGGAGGTATTGACAAGATGATATCTGTGAAAAATAAAAGAGAAAAGCTCATGGTGGCTCAAATAGATGTGGATAATATTGGGTATGGTGGGAGGTCAGATCAAATGGTAGAACATGTTGTTAGAAAAATGCAGTCTAAGATTGAGATGAGCCTTGTTGGACTTGGACTACAAGTCAAGCAAATAGAAGAGTCTATTTTTCTATCTCAAAGCAAATATGCCAAGAACAAGGATAAAAAGGCTGGCATAGAGAATGCAAATCATAAAAGGACACCTGCTCCTACACATTTGAAAGATGAAAATGGTGTTTGTGCTATATATCAAGTTGAATACATAGCAGCTGGAAGTAGCTGTTCTCAACAGGGTTGGTTGAAACAAATGTTGACTGAATACAATGTCACACAAGTTGTCATGACATTGTACTATGACAACCTGAGTGCTATAACTATTTCCAAAAATTCTATTCAGCACAGCAGGACTAAGCACATTGATATTTGTCAACACTTCATTAGAGAATTTATGGAAGAGAAAATCATAGCACTGAAGCATGAAAGGCAATTAGCTGAGAAATTTACAAAGGCTTGGGATGCTAATCACTTTGAATGTTTAAGAGGGAAATTGGGGATTTTTATTCATGAGAATTTATAGCAATTAAAGTGGAGTGGAAAAGGTAATAAAAATATTGTCTGCCCACTTAAAAGAAAGTGCCACATTTATGGTAAATCATTACCTAGTATTGGAACTAGTATCTATGTCATTTCCACACGCTACCTCAACACAACCATCTCCATCTTCATTCAACTTCTCAAACAACCTCTGCTAGGGCAACAATATTTCTCTCAAAATATCAACAAAATGTCACAACATCCCTCATCCTTTGGATCAAAACCCACTCACAAAGTAAGGACTCCCTCCATGGAGTTTCTAGATGAAGATATTTTGGAGGTTATTCCTCTCTCTGTTATTCCAGGCGACGCCCCTGGCCCTTCTTTCACGACTGGAAACAATCAAGGTAACATTCCTGATAACCCTCCTCCTAAGGATGACATGCACTATACAGATCGTGTCATTAAGAACCTAGTAACTAGGATTCTTAATGAAGGGCATGCAGTCAAGGGTGTATCGGCCCCCCTGTCTAGAAGGGACCCCTCACCTGAGTTGGAACCCCAAACTGAGAAAGATGATAATTCATCTAGATCAGAGAAAGACATGGTTGCTGAGGGACTATGCTCTCTAGGTAAAACCTTGCCTAGTAAGAAACCAGTAGATGTGTCTCATGAAACTACTGAGAAGGTTGTTGATTTGGATGAAGAGAGTTCAGAAGAAGAAGATGACACCTTGGTCCATCATGTGAAACCAAGTGTTGCAAAGAAACTGAAGACCAGAAAAGGGAAGACTGTGGCTGAGATGTTGACAGCCAGAACAGGTAAGAAGGTTGTTGGTGTAGGACCCTCTAAATCATGGAGTAAAGTAGAGGTCAAGAAGAGGAAGATCAGAGGAAGCTCTGATTCTGAAGGTGATGTCGAAGACGATGTCCCAGACATCTCTCCTGCTAAAAGGAAGACTGTTAAAAAGTCTCCAACTAAGGTTGTAGTTGTACATTTGGATAACATTTCTTTCCATCTGGAAGATGGTGCTACCAAGTGGAAGTTTGTTATTCCAAGGAGAGTTGTTGTTGAGAGGGAGCTAGGGAAGTTATGGAATTAATCAAGACTGCTGGTCTTATGAAAACTGTTGTTGCTTTGCCCCAATGTTTTGAAGGGTTAGTAAAAGAGTTTGTGGTTAATATCCCAGAGGATATTTCTGACAAAAATAGCAAGGAATTTTGCAAGGTGTTTGTGAGAGGAAGATGTGTAAGGTTCTCCCCAACCATAATCAATAAGTTCCTAGGGAGAGGAACTGAAGGAGGTGTGGAGTTAGAGGCTACAGACAATGAAGTCTGTAGGACAATCACTGCTGGCCAAGTCAAGGAATGGTCAAGCAAAAAGCATCTATCCGCTGGCAAATTAACTGTTAAGTATGCCATCTTGCACAAGATTGGTTCAACCAACTGGGTGCCAACAAACCATATCTCAACTATCTCCAATGGTCTTGGAAGAATTATATATGCTATTGGAACCATGCTCAACTTTGATTTTGGAAGGTTCATGTTTAAACAAATTGTTAAACATGCCTCCACTAATGCAGTAAAGCTGCCTATTGCCTTTCCATCTATCATTTGTGGAATTATCTTAAGCCAGCAACCTGGTATTCTAAACACAAGTGATATTCCCAGCAGAAGGAAGCCTCCACTGTCCATTCACTACAAGTTATTTGAAGGGAGCCATGTCAATGATGTTGTCATGACATCTGCAAGGAAGGAGCCAGCCTCTCAAGGTGGCTTGATTACTCAATTGAAGGAAACGTGTAAGGAGCTGGAAACTAGAATAAGGGTTGCCAAGGCTAGGAAAGAGGCTTTAGAGGTTCTCATTAGTAGCTTGGAGCAGGAATAGATAGATAAGGTTGTTGAAACCAAGGAGTCAGATACCCATAACTCAAGTGAGAGGTCTAATTCTCAAGATCAATCTAGTGGATATTCTGAATCTGAAGGTGAAGAAGATGCTACTTCCTCAGACTAAGTTGTGATGGTCCCCCTGTTATGTACATTGTGTGTGATGTGTGCTGTTCTGGATGGTGTTGTGGTTGTTTTGGAAGCTTGGATGTTTTGTTGTTTTTTTTGGTTAATGTCTGTAATTTTTTGCAGTCCTTTTTGATGCTATGATGTAATATTTGGGCTCTTTATGAGTTCCATGGATTTCTGATTATCTCAGCTATTACAGCTGTGTATAATTATGGTTTGTATCTCCTGACATTTATGTTTTAACATTTTATATGTTATAACATCTCTTGTGACATTCTCTGCTAGGTTGATTGACATTTATTTTGTCTAATTGGTCTCCTTTGGTCTATTTTGACTAAAAAAGGGGAGAAGGTATTTTGTGGAGAACTGCAGTTTTGTGGAGAACTGCAGAGTGTGTTAATTATGTGGAGCTGTGTATGGAGAACTGCACGGTGTGATAAACAGATGAACAACTGATGATGTTGAAGGATATGTTTGATGTGGAACAGAATGATGTTTTGTTCTGTGTTGTTAGGGGAGATGTCTGATGTTCTGTGCATGTTCTGTGTTGCACAGGTGATGTTGAAGGAGATGTCAGAGGGTAACTCTGAATGTTACAGGTGCTGAAGGAGACGTCTGTTTTGAACAGACTTAGAGGGAGAAGAAGTACCCATGTGTTTGTTTGTGTGTTTTACTAGTTGCTATTATAGCTAGTAATTATGTTTGCTTCTGCTGCTGCTTAAACTGCTGTTATGTTGTTTAACTACTGATATGTTTTTTCTTGTGAACAAAATGGACTGATATATGTTTTAGCCAAAATTTCCAAAGGGGGAGTTTTTTGGTTCTAAGTGTTGGCAGCAATTTTGGTAAAACAAAGAGTGTTCACAAGATGTTACATATGATGTCTTAACATAAGATATCTTGTACCTGCTGGAGGTTTAAAATATAATTATGCAGGATTGTTTCAGGATGTCATACCCGATGTCATGACATATGATAGAATGTACCTGCTGGATATTTAAAATGGAATTATGAAGGATTATTCCAGGATGTCAGACCCGATGTCATGACATATGTACACAAGAACATTCAGTCTGAATGTTATGTGTTATGTGATTGTGCTTTTAATGGAAATTTATGTTTGATTAATGAGTTAATTGCAAACGCAATCAATCAATGATTACAACGTGATTTAACTTATTTTCCAAAGAGATCTAACCAACTGTCATAAGAAGATTTGAATGGAAAATAGTTTTAGGGTTTTATGATGTCCAAGCCCAGCTGAAAGCTTCTATAAAAAGGACATGGAAAACCTGATTTGATACACAAGAAATACAGAGCGAAATATTGAGAGAGAATAAGGGTTTAAGTCTTGTGTGGTCGTGTGACTTTAAAGCCATTCAATTCATCCGTAGATGATTGAATTGGTCTGATTTTTTAGTTGTAATTTGTCACTCAAAGCTTTTAAGCATAAGTGTGTGTCTACTTGATTGAAGCTACTAAGTAATGGTGCATCCGCGAAAAACAACCGGCGGGCTAAAACAAAACAAACAGAGCCGCCACCATGCGTTATTTATCCCAAAAGAGGGAAAGGAAACGCTCGAAGTAAACCTGGAAAGGAAATGGTCTCGTGACCAAAGAGATGGGATCGGGAGTCGGTTATGCGAAGGGAAGGTATTAGCACCCCTGCGCATCCGTCGTACTCGACGGGATCCACGCTTAGAAAGATAGAAGAAAGGTTGCTAAAACACTGCTCAAAACATTACACACACACACACTGGAAACAACAGGTGGAAGAAGAGGGAAAGGGCTCGCTAGGATATCGCATCCTATGCCTACGTATCTCATCTGGAATGAGAATCAGAGCTACCGTAGTTCAGCTCACGCACGCCAAACCAAACACACACAGGAAACCGACTGCCAATCGCTGGACTTATGTCAGACTCCACACAAACTGGCAAACATGGAAACCGAATGCCAATCGCTGGACTTACATCAGACTCCGAACCAAACAAACCCACACTGGAAACCAAATGCCACTTGCTGGACTTATTTCGGACTCCAAGCACACAACAACAGGATACGGAATGCCAATCGCTGGGCTTACATCCATCTCCTTACACACACGAGAAGGATAACAAATAACAAGTTACTAAGGAGTCTGGCACTCGAGCCTAGCAACTGTCAAGCAAACACACACAAAAAGAAAAAGGGTGCCCGGAGAGATCTCGTACGATCTCCTGCCTACGTACCTCATCTGGTATGAGGATCAGGGCAACGTAGTTCCCCTGAATAGGGGAGAAACTTTCTCCTAACCAGAGACTGGGAAATGACAAGCTAGAAGGGAAACTGACTCGAGCCTAATAGTTATCATGTAATCCACAATGGTCCTAGGTTGAGTTTTCTATCTAACTTGCACAGGCAGCAAGCTATCCCAAACAACACAAGCAAAGCAAAGCAAACATACACACAATTAGCACACACTATATACAAACAAAGTAGGCTCACACAAGGTTAGGCTGTGAAACACAAGCCAACTGTATCAGGGTGATGTTAGCTCTTAACCCTAACATTGAGAGTTAGGGTGAAGCAGATGAAATGGGAAGTGAGGGGTGTGCCTCACAGCTCTTATCCCTGGCCTGGGAGAGCTTGACTCAAATAGAAGGTGTGGGAGTTCAGAAAGCAGGAACTCTTCTATCCACATATGACTGACTCAACATAGATCTTGGGTTAATATCCACAATGCATCAACACAAGGTGTGTGAGCAAAGGGATGACTCAACTGAATAGCAGGAGATGGATTGCACATCTCTTTTATCTGCCAATTGACTTATCAAAGGTCTTTTCCTGCTTGGCACAAACATAAACAATCACAAGCATTGCCTCTTAAGGAGGACTTCAGACAGGTGCCTGACCACATAACAGGCCAAGTCTTCCAGACTACATGGAGAAGAGATGTTATACCTCAATGCTTATGCAACCAAGCAAAGCAAAAGCAAGTTCACAAAGGAACTATAGCAACTAAGGTACCTGAAAACAATCCAACTCAATCAGTATACAACTCAAACAAAGTCAAATAGACAGTTAATGGTCAACAGTCAACAGTACAGTCAAACAATAGTCAAACAATGTGCAAGGCACAAGCTCAACTCAAATGAGCTAAAAGCCACCTACAAAACAAATCCAAATTAGACAACATCATCCAAATAATCCAACTCAAGCAATGTGAATTAATCTCCTCATGGCCATATGCTTCTTATCCTGAAAACAAAACTCAAACATAAGCACAAACCACTAGGACAAGGCCTAGGGTCAAAGTGGGAGAAATAATCCAAAACAGAACATGAAATTTGACAATAACCAAGCTCAATCAATTAATAACAATATCCAAGTGGTCTCATGTCAATAGCATTAACCAATTTCATTTCACAAAGCACATAAGCATGCAAGTTGAAAGCTCATTGAAGCAACCAAAATGAACCAATCCACATCAACTCAAAAATGATTCAATAAATCTCAAGAAAAAGCATGGCTAAACAGAACACATCAAATGATCAACACACCAAAAATCAAGGCATTTGGACAAGTATAAGCATGGCAATTAAATTCTATAAGGCAAGGCAAGCACAAACAAGCTCAAAGGAGGCACAATTTCGTACATCAACTTAACACAAGCCTAAAACAGAATCCAAACATGATAAAGACCTCCAATCAAAGCCACAACAAACTTCAAAGTGTCTAGAATCAATGTACAAAATTTCAAGTTCATATAATAAACATCAAGCATTTCACAAATCTTTGAAGTTCATGACTATTCAAAAGTCCACAAATGGTCAACCAGAAAGGAAAATATCAAACAAATCAGAAATGAATCCAAAATTTCCACAAAACTTCATGATCAATCCTAACATCCAGAAGAAGCATCATGCAAAAAATCACATCAATTGGCATTTAATTGGCATGGCAAAGAAAATCCACAAGTTGAGCAAGCAATGGTGTGACACACATTGTCACACCTCCATTAAACCAGATCATAACTCAACAACCAAAAATGAGAAAAATGCAAACTCTATACCAAAATGACCATTAGGATGTCTATTTTAAGCATGCAAGATTTCACAATCATAGGATCAAAACTCATCATTTCATGATGCAAATGGCAAGCAAGGTTCAAATTGGACATGCATGAACAAACCCTAGGCAAAAATAAAATTCATCCAGGCACAAATTGTGGAAAAATAGTCATAAAAAACTAGAGATCATGAGGAACATCATGCAAAAATTCCCAGGCCATTTGGATCAATATTCATGGAGTTATGATTTTTTGAATGAATGAAAAAAAATAAAAAGCATGATGAAGCATGGTATGAACATATGAGCAAAAATGTAAAAGCAATTTGAACAAAAGCCACAGCCAAGACTCGAATCGAGTGCGTTTTTGAATGTGGCGCTCAGTTATATGAAACGCGCCGTTTCATTAAGTGTACGTGGCAAGGCAAGCTCTATGAGCCAATCAAACAGCCACGCTGGGGCCACGCTGGACCAATGCATGGTCTAATAACACAAAAACACATGCATAAAGGCGCGAGGAAGATCAAAAGCGCTTCTGGACAGCAAACCCTAAGTGTTCATCAACATTCATACGTGTTCTTGAGCTCAAGAACACTTTTGTCCAGAAATTAAAAATGAATACACCATTGCACTCGTCTTTCAACATACATTAACATGCTAGGCTTGGATTTTGCTAAATCAAACTGTATCAAAAGATTCGCATGCAAGAACATTCATGTGCCAAACTTAGATCTACCATAACTTGCTCATTTCTTAATGAAAATCCACGATACAAAGCTCAGTGTTCTCTATGTTCAAAGATCTACCAAAAGCACACAACTATTTCAAGAATTAAGGAAATCGAAATCTAACCTTCAAGCAAGTGCAGAATTGGATTTGTAGATTTCAGGCCTTGAAATATCCAAACAGTTGCTCTCCAATGCTTAGATGGATGAATGGATGAAGAATTGGTGCTCAATCGTGCTTGATGTTGCTCAAATCTTCAACTGCCATTGATGAGTATATGCTTCAACAGTCCTCAATTCTGCATGCAATCCTTCAAATCTTGCTTCCAAAACACTCAAATATGCTTATGGATCAAGGATTGATCAAGAACAAGGCAAGGTTTGTGAAGAATTTTGAAGAAAAAGTGAGAGAGAAAATTGTGAAGATTTGTGAAACTAGATCTAGATCTGAGAATTATGAAGTGTTAATCCAATTTCTGTTATGATTATGCTATATATATGTTCTGTTAATGATGCATGCTAATCATGATTAAGCAAATGCCAAGGATTAGTGAAATCAAAGGTGTAAGTGCAAATTGTCCAATTCACCCCATGTATGTTATGGCAATGCAACAGTACACGAAATCTGTGCCAATTCACTTCAAAATGACATGTAGAAGCCAAATGCAATGCTTGGAGGTGAAAACAATGCATACTTTTTTAAATTTGACTTTTCCCTCCAAAATTCCAATGGAAAGTCAAATATTTTTGTGATCAAAATGCATGGCTTATGATGCATGAATTGGATAGTACATGTCAAGA
Organism: Lathyrus oleraceus; assembly: GCF_024323335.1. Taxonomy (NCBI): domain Eukaryota; kingdom Viridiplantae; phylum Streptophyta; class Magnoliopsida; order Fabales; family Fabaceae; genus Lathyrus; species Lathyrus oleraceus. Next base: position 408,870,745 of record NC_066580.1, read on the forward strand.
GAGAAATGTTCCAAAAAGAACCACTTCAATTGGCCTTATGGTTCAAAAGTTATGCACTTGTGAAGTTTAAAATCATTTGACCATGATTGATCCATATCTTCTCAACCATACATGAGAAATTCATGTTCTTGGACTTTTTGGAAATGGGAGAACAAGATCTACAACTTTCATGTTCAACAAAATTTCATTTGAAGCATTTTTGGTCATGTAATCTTGAGGAGAAAACCTTTCCATTTTTGGCAATTTTGAATTACAAGTCACTTTCTATTTTTGGAAAGTTTTGTCCTGACTTTATTTTCTTCAATGTTGATGTTTGAAAGGTCAAATGAAACTTGTTTGAACATGAATGAAGTATTTCTAACCATCTCCCACCTCCAAATCCAACAGTTGACTTGTGGTTGACTTTTTCAGTTGATAGATGACTTGGTCATGCACAGATGAATTTGAGCCTCAATCTCCTGATGAAATGGCTCCAAAATGAAACCCTAGCTTTCACAAGCTCAATAAAAGCATATGACAATCCCCATCTCAATGAAGACCTCCTCTCCTTGACAAACCCTGATTGGCACAATGCAGATGATTAGGGTTGACCAGAGGTCAAAACCCTAATCCCAAGGAAACTTGCCAGGAATAATGAACCTCTTGGTGATGATAAAACCATGATGATGGTGATGTACCACTTCAACCAAGATAAAGATCAACCTCCTTGAGAAACCAAGAAACCCTAATTGAAGCACAAAGCCTCAGATGGCTAGTGATCAATCCATGAAACCCTCAGGCTTGAATCTTTTAACCTCTTTATCTTCTGAGCAAGACTTAGGAGGATGACTTGCTCAATGTTGCCACATGATATGCAATATGCAATGACTAATGTCCTAAAAATGAAATGCAATATGCTAAGCTAGTCCCAAGAGAGGAGGGCAAATTTTGAGGTGTTACAACTGCCGCTATTCAATCCACTGTGAACCTGTCGATATGAATTGCCTCGGCTTTCAGATGGTCAGGGTGAAGAGTGATTGAATACCAAGAACAGACGAACAATTTGCACTCTGATGGGAAAATAATTAACCATGCCTGTCAGAATCGGCGAAGAAGCAATCTCGAAAGAAGAATCCGTCTGGTACGGAGAAAATCGGCCCGAATACCGAAACAGGAATATTGGTCTGGATACCAAAATAAATGGTAACACAGGAATAACCATGGCCTGAACGCCGCTCGTCAGTCTAAATACTGAACATCGGAACATGAGAGTACTAATGTCGGTCTGAACACCGGAAGATTAGCCTGAACGCCAAAAAACTGGCCTGAACGCCACTTTGGTCTGAACACCACCTCGGTCTAGATACCACTTCGGTCTGGATACCGGGAAACTGGCCTGACTGCCGCAAGCTGCATCGATCTGAACTTCGGAAGCTTCTTCGACCTGAGTATCGGAAATTGGCCTGAGCGCCACAAGTTCTTCGACCTGAACGTCGGAAACTTCTTCGATCTGGAAATCGGAAACTGGTCTAAATACCCACCTCGGTCTGATCACCGGAAAAATGGCCTGACTGCCGCAAGCTACATCGATCTGAACTTCAGAAGCTTCTTCGACCTGAGTATCGGAAATTGTCCTGAGCGCCACAAGTTTTTCGACCTGAACGTCGGAAACTTCTTCGATCTGGAAATCAAAAACTGGTCTGAATACCCACCTCGGTCTGATCACCGGAAAACTGTTCATGCCTGTCAGCATCGGCAGAAATAAGGGACAGTGATAAATGAGGCGGCACGCGTGCCAACGACCCATGCTGGGGACAACAAGCCACGAATCGGCTATTCTCTATTCAACCCTAACAAACGAACACTTTGCGCTTAGCTGGGGATTATTCCTTCTTTACCCCCTTTTTTTTGGACCCCGAAACTTCTTGGATTAACATTCCCATCACCGCCCGACAGAAGCTCTTCCTCCAATATCGCACTACTGGGGAATACTATTGATCATGATGATAAACTCCGCAGAGTAACACCTTCACCTTTTGGCGAGACCGCCTCTCAAACAATAACCACGGCTTGAGACTAGCTTATGCTAGCAATGATGCATGACTTTTTTCCAGCGCAATGCTCCATAATCATGGAAATGCTACGCGATTTATTTATGCAATATGCTATGATCTCCTAAATGATGAATGCATAAAAAGTATCCCCCTTAAGGGACTCTTCTGAGAAGCTCGAGGCACTCTGCTGAGGAACTCGCCAACACTTCCCGTCTCCACCCTGCTGGGGAATAGTGCTGCTGTTGGGAACTAGGCCACCCTTACCAGGGAAAACCTCTTCTGCACCCGATCCGCTTGGGGACTTTGCTGGGGAAAGAACCACCAACTCACTCTGTGGGGAAACAACAGTCTTCGACCTGCTGGGGATTTAACAATCCCGACTCTGCTTGGGGAAACCACGACCAATAGATACCTCCACTGGGGAAATAGCAACCTTCGGGCCTGGCTGTTGAGGAAACACCGATTCTCAAACATGCTGGGGGGTATAACCATCCCGACCCTGCTAGGGAAGACACAGACCTTGAATCTGCTGGGGAAGTGAGAATCCCAACTCTGCTTGGGGAAATCAGGAAAGTCTGGTACTGAACACCCGCCGACTCGTCGAACCTTGGTATTCAACGTCCAAATCCAATGTCAGCTTTCCAATTTTGAGAACTCTCAGACTTGTCTGGACTTTTCTGATTCATCACCTTGTATTCCCGACTTCTCCGTACTCGACGGAGATCGACCCCTCTGGATTCATACAAAATTTTCCAGTCCTCAGACTTTGAAGAGTCTTCTTGATTAATATCCAGGATCGTCGTACGTCTCTCGCCGTCTTTTCACCATTTCTCCATCCATTCGTCCCTGATTGGACTCCACGGGGATCTTTCGTCAAAAGCTTCCACATCACAACCTGCAAGTGAATGAAAACATCTAACAGTACCTGCAAAAGAGATCGTTAGATAAAAACCGTGCCCCAGGTGTGTCAAGATTCAACACTTGGGTCACCCAACCTTCCGAATAAGATTTCAAGCTTTCAATCTTATAAACATGCATTGGAAGGGACCTGTATGTCTTAAAATGCAAATATTCTTTATCAAAAATATTTGGATGTTTTTGCAATCAAAGCGGTAATGAAAAACAAAAACAAAATTATTTGACTGAATATGCATTTTATTGATTGAAAAAGTGTGGCTCAAACTGAGCAATACAAAGGAAGCAATTCCTGAAAAGAGGTAATTGCGCACAAAAGGAAAAATCTATCCTAATGGCAATGTGAAACCGCGATCTCATCGAGTTCCAACTCGGTTACACCCCATATGTCCTCAGACTCTCCGTGCTTTCTGCCTTCTGAACAAGACGTTTCCGACTAATCCCTACCAGTGATTATCCATGTCATATCCAAAGTAAACGATCATGCTAGACGCAGTTGTTCGTTTCAATCCCTCTTTTTCCTGGACCGCCCTTTCGGGTTTTCAGTCCACCGGGATACCCTTTTTTTCCCAAGCCGCCCTTGTGGGGTTTTCGACTTGCCGAGTGTACAATTTTTCTCTTTTTTATCCCTAATTTTTGCCCGAACCTTTTCATCATTTTTTTTTCGGTTCGCTGGGATGCCCTTTTTTTCCTGGACTATTTTATTCTTTTCGTCCAGCGGGTCTCTTATACGAAGTATTTTTTAACTGCGTCCGCATTCACAGGGGATGGAAAATCTTCGCCATCCATGGTCGTTAACAACAAGGCTCCGCCAGAGAAAACCTTCTTGACCACGAATGGACCTTCATAATTAGGTGTCCATTTGCCCCTTCGATCGTTCTGAGGAGGAAGGATCCTTTTCAGCACCATATCACCCACGTGATATACCCGAGGTCGTACCTTTCGGTCAAAAGCACGCTTCATTCGCTGCTGGTACAACTGCCCATGACAGATGGCCGCCAACCTCTTTTCCTCAATCAGGCTTAACTCCTCGAACCGGGTCCTTACCCATTCCGCCTCTTGCAATTTCACGTCCATCAGGACTCTCAAAGAGGGAATTTGAACCTCAACCGGTAGCACGGCTTCCATCCCATATACCAGTGAGAAAGGCGTTGCCCCAGTGGAAGTACGCATCGAAGTTCGATACCCATGCAATGCAAACGGCAACATCTCATGCCAATCCTTATAGGTCACAACCATCTTCTGCACAATCTTCTTAATATTCTTATTGGCTGCCTCAACCGCCCCATTCATCTTCGGACGATAAGGAGAAGAATTGTGATGCTCAATCTTGAACTCCTGACACAGTTCTGCCATCATCTTGTTGTTCAAATTAGAACCATTATCGGTAATGATTCTCTCGGGAACCCCATATCTGCAAATGATGTCTCTCTTGAGAAACCTGGCAACAACCTGCCTCGTCACGTTCGCGTAAGAAGCTGCTTCCACCCACTTGGTGAAGTAATCAATAGCCACTAATATAAACCGATGTCCATTCGAAGTCGTAGGCTCAATCTTTCCGATCATATCAATGCCCCACATAGCGAACGGCCACGGAGACGACATCAAGCTCAACGGATTTGGAGGCACGTGCACCTTGTCAGTATAAATCTGGCATTTATGACACTTCCGCACGAAATTGAAACATTGGGCCTCCATTGTCATCCAATAATAACCTGCCCTCAGCAGCTTCTTCACCATTGCATTCCCACTGGCATGGGTACCGAACGACCCCTCGTGAACCTCTTTCATTAATTGGCTTGCTTCTCTATCATCAACACATCTGAGCAAGACCCAATCAAAATTTCTTTTGTACAAAACCCCATCCTTATTCAAGTAGAACACCATGGCCAACCTCCGCAGAGTCTTTCGGTCCTTCTTGGATGCCCCCTCAGGATACTCTTGGGTTTCCAGATAGCGCTTGATATCGTAATACCACGGCTTCTCATCATCAGGCGCTGTATCAACAGCAAACACATAAGCCGGTCTATCTAGACGTCCTACCTCAACACTGGGGAACTGATTCCACCACTGCACCTTAATCAAGGCAGCCAGAGTAGCCAAAGCATCTGCCAACGGATTCTCTTCTCTAGGCACATGATACATCTTCACCTTGGTGAAAAACGTCAACAATCTCCTCGTATAATCCCGGTATGGAACTAAATGAGACTGATGCGTATACCATTTTCCGTTAACTTGATTCACAACCAAAGTTGAATCTCCATATATAACAAGGTTCTTGATCCGCAAATCAATCGCCTCTTCAATCCCCAGGATACAAGCTTCGTATTCAGCCACGTTGTTGGTGCACTCAAATGTTAGCCGGGCAGCAAAAGGAATGTGGGATCCTTTCGGCGTAACCAAAACAGCACCAACACCGCTACCATTCATGTTAACGGCCCCATCAAACATCAGAATCCATTCGGATTCAGGGTCAGGCCCCTCCTCCGGGATCGGTTCCTCGCAATCTTTCGATTTGAGAAACATGATGTCCTCATCATGGAATTCAAACTTCATCGGTTGATAATCCTCAATGGGTTGCTGGGCGAGGTAATCAGACAATACACTCCCCTTGATTGCTTTCTGAGAGGTATACTGGATATCATACTCAGTCAAAATCATTTGCCACCTCGCAACCCGTCCGGTCAATGCTGGATTCTCAAAAATATACTTGATTGGATCCATCTTGGAAATCAATAAAGTGGTATGAACCAGCATATACTGCCTCAGTCGGCGAGCAGCCCAGACCAAAGCACAGCAAGTTTTCTCGAGCAATGAATATCTTGTTTCACAGTCGGTAAACGTTTTGCTAAGGTAGTATATGGCATGCTCTTTTCGACCAGACTCGTCATGCTGCCCCAATACACACCCCATAGACCCCTCGAGGACTGTCAAGTACAGGATTAATGGTCGTCCCTCCACAGGAGGCATTGTTAGGGACCAATTTGTACTACCTTTTATACCATTTTATTGGTCCCTTTTACCAAGTTTTGATTTAATCACACACTTTTATCTTCATTATTTTGTATAAATGCAATTAGGTTTAATTTATTTTGTTTTGAATAGTTATTTCACATTTTATGTTAGTTTTGTAGAATTGTGGATAAGCAAGACCTTGGATTGCAACAATACATTTTGGAGGATGCTTGCCAAACAAGGAAGCTGGAGAAGCAACAGTTCGCGCCGCGAACTTCCTTCGCGCCGCGAAGGCTGCGAATCCAGCAAGCTGACCAAGGGTCAAAAGTGCTGCTGTGCAGGAAAAGTTAATTGCCATTTTGATGTCTGCCTGGGAATTGCTTTTCTGCTTTAGATGACAAAGTCCAATTAGGGAAATGTCAACCTTTTTTGGTAGAGACAAAATACATTAACCTAGGGCATTGAAACATTATTCCATTAATCATTCATACATTGTTCTTGAGAGCTTTTGTAAGGGAGAAAAACAGAGTTTTTCTGCTTGAACTTTCTGCTTTGTAACAATGATGATGAGGAGCTAAACTCCCTTTTGTCAAGATTGGAGGTAGTAGCTATTCTCATCTGTTTATGTATTCACTTTGATTTATATATTTGATAAAGATTGTTGATGTATTGAATACTGTTTTTGCTTTACTTTGAAAACCAGATTTGAGTAGTTGTCGAGAGAGATTACTTGAGTTTAGACATAAAACAGATTTTCAAGTAGTGAATAAGTTGTAGAGATAGATTTATTCATTACTCTTCTTTGGTATTAAACATTAAAGATTGCTATATTGATAGTTAGGTGGAGAGATCGTCTAAGGATCAATATAGTGATTATCACGATATCATTTAGACATAAATGACTTTGAGAGGATACTTGAACATCATCAATAATCTTGAATCTATTTATTTATCATAAGGAATCATAAACATTTGAAATAGTGAACTCCAATCTTGCCTAGCTTTTATATTTGACTAAAACCATTTCATAGTTTTTGTTAACATTCACTCACAAAATATTTTTCCAAACAAAACAACCCTGTTACTTTCTAAACTTATAACATTTGAATTATAGAACGGCGGTAATATCAACCAATCTCTGTGGATACGATACAAAAATATTTGCCGAAGATATACTTTTCAACAAATTGGCGCCGTTGCCGGGGATTGGTGTCGATATTACAAGCATTGCAATAATTCTTTGTTTTTAAGTTGTGTTACACTTATTACTATACCTCTTTTGTTTCACTTGGTCTGTTAGTTTTGTAGATTCTAGTGTATGCGAGGAAAAGTAGCCGAGGAGCAACTTCAATTCGATCCTGAAATTGAAAGAACACTTCGGAAGCTCAATAGCAAAACACGAAGAAGAAGGAAACTAGCCGAAGAGAGGAACCGGAGAGAAGAAGCATCTACTTCCGCACTTGTTCCAATTGAAGAAGTGGTTGTAGAGGCTTGTGACGGAAACATGGCGGAGGATAATCCCACCGAAAGGATTGGTCCTTAAAACTTGATGAGGCTTTGTGGGCGTATCGCACTGCTTACAAAGCACCTATTGGGCTGACTCCGTTTCAACTGGTGTATGGGAAGACTTGTCATCTTCCAGTTGAAATGGAGCATAGAGCATTATGGGCTCTTAAGTTCTTGAACTTCGACCCCACTCTAGCTGGAGAAAAAAGGAAAGGTCAACTCCATGAGTTGGAGGAACTAAGGAACGATGCATACCATTCTAATAAGCTGTACAAGGAGAAGACAAAAGCATACCATGATGGAAAGGTCCGCCATAAAGAGTTTCATGTTGGACAGATGGTATTGCTTTTTAACTCAAGGTTGAAGTTGTTTCCGGGTAAATTGAAGTCTAAATGGTCTGGACCATTTGTTGTCAAGGAAGTACGGAATTATGGAGCCATTGTGATAGAGGACCCAAAGTCGCAAGAAAGCTGGACTGTCAATGGTCAAAGACTGAAAGTCTATCATAGCGGTGACATAAACCATGATGTGTGTGTCCTTTCCTTATCTGGATCAAGCTAATCGAGGTATCGTCGAGCTCTTAACGACGTTAAACAAAGCGCTGGTTGGGAGGCAACCCAACGTTGTTAGTTGCATTTTAATTTTCTCTTTTCTGTGATTTTCTGCTCTGTTAATCCTTTAAAAAAAAAAAAAAAAATTTTGAAGTTCTGTTTTTTGCAGTTCGCGCCGCAACCTCCTGTTTGCGCCGCGAACTGATTGAATAAATTTAAGTGGGTTCTGTTTTTTGCAGTTCGCGTCGCGACCTCCTGTTCGCGCCGCGAACTGAATGAAAAATTTTTAATTGATTTTGTTTTCTGCTGTTCGCGCCGCGACCCCCTGTTCGCGCCGCGAACTTTGCGTGACAGAATTCATTTAAATACTGTTTAGGTCAATTCTTTTTCATTTCAAACCTTCCTCATTTCAAATCATTTTGCCGCGCTTTCGCCCCAATCTCAAAACCCCACCAAATCTTAAAATCATTCATTTTCCCTTGTTTAAATCTTCATCTTTAGCAAGCTCTAGCAATTCAAAAGGTATGTATGTTTGAATTTCTCTTTTCCAATCCCTTTTTGGGTTTTTCAATTAGGGTTGGTTAGAAATCAATTTTCTCTGTTGAATGCTGTTTGAAATCACTTTGCATGCTTGAATTAGAATAGGATTAGTGTAGGGTTGAGCATTTTGGCTGGTTGGGAGTAGTTAAATCCCTCAATGGTGGAACCCTAGGAAGTTTGGGGATTTCCTGAATTCGCAGAGTTCGCGCCGCGAACTGTGAATTCCAGCAACATTTTCTTTTTGTTACTTATTGGCTAATGCTGTTCATATGTGTTCTGTGGTTGTTCTGGTGTTGATTGCAGATGTCCAAGAGAACTAAAACCATGGCACCTCCTCAGGCCCGTTCAATCCGAAGGTTCATCAGTGAGGAACACGAAGCACGATTTGAGAGCCTCGTCAAGAGAACCATTTTGCCTGAAAGGTTTATTCGGCTAGCTCCAACCGGGGTGTATCACAGAGTGGTTGCGGCTTTTGAGCAACGAAAGTGGATGAAGTTATGCGAGCCGGAAGCCGCAATCAACTACGACCTTGTCCGAGAATTTTATGCGAATGCGATGCATCGCGAGGAGGGTACGACTTTCATTTACCGGTCCAGGGTAAGGGGCAAGATTGTTTCATTTGGAAGGGATAACATTAATTCTTATCTAGGTCATCCCTTAACTCTTGGAGAGGGTGAGAGTTGTGAGTACAGTATCATGGAGGTAGCCAACAGGTGGAATCTGGAAGCGGTCAATGCCACCCTTTGTCTCAGTGGAAAATCTTATGAAGTGAATGATCAAGGGCATCCGAAATTGTGGAAGAGGGAAAATTTCAATTTGGAAGCTAGGGCTTTTTTGGTGCCACTGTTGACTAATATCAGACCAAGAAGCCACACCACCACAATTCCTATGGATGTCGGGTGTCTATTGTACTGCATCATGATCGGGAAGTCGGTGGATGTCGCGGCCCTCATTGCAGGAGAATTGAGAAAGATAGTGTTAAGCGGAACCAATTTTGGGGGCAAAGCTGGTGTGCTAGCTTATCCAGGTCTTATCATGGGACTGTGCCGTAGGGCCAATGTTCTCATCCCTGAGGAAGTACACTTCTCGATCACCAGTGTGATCAGTGACGCTTATTTGAACAGGTTTCTGCAAAACCCGAATGAAAAGACTGATGCATCTGGTACTTCTTCCTCTCGAGCCCGAGCCAGATCCCGACCTCAACCTCAACCTCAAAGTACCCCAGGTTTTGATCAGATGGCTTTTGCCAACTACTGCTGTGAGAACTTTGAGGCCTCCAGGAGGTCTCAATCCTTTCTTTTCGATGCCATGCAACAGCAGTTCCAGAACACGTTTCTGGCACCAGAGGCCCGAACTTTTCCATCACAAGCTGACTATGCAGCTTATGCTAATTGGCCTGTGGGCAGGCCAAATTTTATGGGGGGTGCAGGAGGTAGTGCTGACCCAAATGAGGAGATGGAAGATGTTCTCGGAAGTGTAGGTGGTGATGAAGAGGAGGAGGATTGAATTTGTGGAGTTTTGAGAGTGTTGTATGTTTGAGTTTCGTTTTATTAATTCTGTTTTTGTTTTTGGGAATTTTGTAATGTACTTTTGGGTGGCTCTAGTTCACCATGACTTCACCTTAGCACTTTAATTTTTCTTTAGTATTTTTATAATTGCATGAGTACTTTTTGAAATTTAAGTGTGTTTTTAATCAAATTGGTTTACCAACATCTCTATTTAATTGTTCTTACTCGTAAGTCAAGCTTAAAGCAACCAAGAGTTGTTCGCAAAGAAAGAGGCATACGCTACTTCGAGTGGTGATGATAAGAATTAGTGTCGGCATTTCAAGGTACACTTTATCGCTTTCTAGACTTAACATGAGTAGGTTGATGTTGTGTGCAAATTCCATTTCATAAATTCATTGAAATATATGTCATCTTTGAATCAAAATAGGACCTAACCATTTGTGAGGAGGCTTTCCATTGTGCACTAAAAAGCGGGAAACTGAGCATTATGTTAACTCATTCTGATCATGCTAAATCATGCATCAATCTAATTTTGTGTGAAATTTTTGAAAATGATAGAGGCATTGTTTGTGAGAAAAACTACTTGACAAAAAAACTTGAATCAACTAACCTTGTGAGGAATAATCCTTAGTTAACCCCCTTTGAGCTTAATTTAGGATTCATTTGATTGATCATTGTAAAATCAATTGAAAATTGTGGAATAAATGAATCCTAATTTCTTTCGTATTAGTTGAAATCTCAAACCGAGTTGTTTGCAAAATTTTGCCTTTTGCTTATGTCTAAGTAGGGAGCATTATTGAATGAATTTGGTTTTGGAATCTAAAGTTGGGGAGAGTAAAGTGAAAAGTTGATTAGGAACTTGGAAAAGTGAGTTTCTATGAAAGGGTAAAAACATGAAAAGAAACAGGAAAAAGAAATCACCCTTGAAACCATAGAGCATAAAAAAAAAAAAAAAAAAAAAAAAAAAAAAAAATTAGAAAAAGAAAAGCAAAGGAAATGCTCATGGTTGTGTGGATTTGAAAAGAAAAAGAAAAAGAAAAATATAGGGATCAAAGAAAGGGAAATTGTGTAGAGTGAATCTTTGGGAATGCTCCCTTAGGATAGGCAATTTGGTTGAATTGTTTTAATCATATCCTTTCTTGTAACCTAAGCCACATTACAACCCTTGAAAGACCTCTTGATTCTCATTTTTCTCATGATTTGGTACTTGTTGTGATAACCGCATGATTTGAGTTGTTGTTGATTTAATTGCTTGGATGAGTGATAGTAACCCTTCATGTTATTCATCATTATTATGATGTGTGTGTAAGCTTGATTCAATTTTGACATATATGGCTTTGAATTCCTTGGAATGATTTTTGCACTTTACCATTTCCCTTATTCATATTTTGTCTAGAATTGAGATAGATGAATTGAGAAAATGCCAAACACTTTTGAACCATTTGAATGTCCTTGATAAATTCTTGTCTGAATCTTTGGTGTCATGACTTTGGTTGTAAAGGTGGAAACTTTTGTTTAGGGACAAATAAAATGCTAAGTTGGGTAAAGTTGTTAGGGACCAATTTGTACTACCTTTTATACCATTTTATTGGTCCCTTTTACCAAGTTTTGATTTAATCACACACTTTTATCTTCATTATTTTGTATAAATGCAATTAGGTTTAATTTATTTTATTTTGAATAGTTATTTCACATTTTATGTTAGTTTTGTAGAATTGTGGATAAGCAAGACCTTGGATTGCAACAATACATTTTGGAGGATGCTTGCCAAACAAGGAAGCTGGAGAAGCAACAGTTCGCGCCGCGAACTTCCTTCGCGCCGCGAAGGCTGCGAATCCAGCAAGCTGACCAAGGGTCAAAAGTGCTGCTGTGCAGGAAAAGTTAATTGCCATTTTGATGTCTGCCTGGGAATTGCTTTTCTGCTTTAGATGACAAAGTCCAATTAGGGAAATGTCAACCTTTTTTGGTAGAGACAAAATACATTAACCTAGGGCATTGAAACATTATTCCATTAATCATTCATACATTGTTCTTGAGAGCTTTTGTAAGGGAGAAAAACAGAGTTTTTCTGCTTGAACTTTCTGCTTTGTAACAATGATGATGAGGAGCTAAACTCCCTTTTGTCAAGATTGGAGGTAGTAGCTATTCTCATCTGTTTATGTATTCACTTTGATTTATATATTTGATAAAGATTGTTGATGTATTGAATACTGTTTTTGCTTTACTTTGAAAACCAGATTTGAGTAGTTGTCGAGAGAGATTACTTGAGTTTAGACATAAAACAGATTTTCAAGTAGTGAATAAGTTGTAGAGATAGATTTATTCATTACTCTTCTTTGGTATTAAACATTAAAGATTGCTATATTGATAGTTAGGTGGAGAGATCGTCTAAGGATCAATATAGTGATTATCACGATATCATTTAGACATAAATGACTTTGAGAGGATACTTGAACATCATCAATAATCTTGAATCTATTTATTTATCATAAGGAATCATAAACATTTGAAATAGTAAACTCCAATCTTGCCAAGCTTTTATATTTGACTAAAACCATTTCATAGTTTTTGTTAACATTCACTCACAAAATATTTTTCCAAACAAAACAACCCTGTTACTTTCTAAACTTATAACATTTGAATTATAGAACGGCGGTAATATCAACCAATCTCTGTGGATACGATACAAAAATATTTGCCGAAGATATACTTTTCAACAAATTGGCGCCGTTGCCGGGGATTGGTGTCGATATTACAAGCATTGCAATAATTCTTTGTTTTTAAGTTGTGTTACACTTATTACTATACCTCTTTTGTTTCACTTGGTCTGTTAGTTTTGTAGATTCTAGTGTATGCGAGGAAAAGTAGCCGAGGAGCAACTTCAATTCGATCCTGAAATTGAAAGAACACTTCGGAAGCTCAATAGCAAAACACGAAGAAGAAGGAAACTAGCCGAAGAGAGGAACCGGAGAGAAGAAGCATCTACTTCCGCACTTGTTCCAATTGAAGAAGTGGTTGTAGAGGCTTGTGACGGAAACATGGCGGAGGATAATCGCACCGAAATGTCCGCCAATAGTCCAAGAAGGAATGCTCAATTTGCCCGTGGAGGAAGAAATACGGAGATGAAGACCGGAATCCTCCAACTTCTCTATGCAACTCCATTCACCGGAATGGATCACGAAGATCCGTATACCCATCTCATCAAATTCTATGAGATTGCGGGTTCTACGGGAATAGACGAAGCGGGTGAAGAAACATTATTCAAGAGGATGTTCCCACACTCCTTAGTGGGAAAGGCAAAAGAGTGGTACCTTGATCAAGAATCAAGAGTGATGACGGATTGGAATTTGTTAGAAGAAAAGTTCTTAGAAAGATACTTCCCTCAATCCCGATTCATGGAAGCCAAAACGGCCATTGCGGTATTCACTCAAGGAGGCAACGAATCTCTAAATGAAGCTTGGGAGAGATTCAAATCAATGTTGAGGAAATGTAAGGGACATGGTTTTGATGAGCTCACTCAAATTCATATTTTTTTAAATGGTCTCCAGTCAACTCATAAGACACTTCTGGACGCCACCGCGGGTGGGTCGCTTATATCAAAAACTGCGGAAGAAGCTAAAGTCATTATTGAACGGATGGCCCGCAATGATCATCAAGGTCAACATGATTGTAGCCCTTCACAACGTAAGCCTGGAGTTTTAGAGTTGAATACCAATGATGCCATCCTTGCTCAAAACAAGCTACTCTCTCAACAAGTGGAGCTTCTTACTCAACAAATGGCCAAGCTTCCACAGCAAATAAAAGAGATTCAAGGGTTTCAAGTTCAGCATCAAGTAGCATGTTGCGAGTTATGTCAAGGAGATCATCCTACTGGTTTTTGTCCTCCACCCCAAGAAGAAGTGAGTTATGTGAATAATCAAAATCAGGGATATCAAAGACAACAACCTAACAATCAAGGCTATCAACCAAGAAACAATCAAGGCTACCAACCGTCAAGGTTCAACAATCAGAATTATCAGCAGCAAAGCCCTTACCAACAGCCAAACTCTCAAGGTCAGCAGTCGCAAGGAGGGAATTCCAAGCTAGAAGACACTCTTCAACAATTCATGCAAGCTTCCATGGCAAATCAGAAGAGTAACGAGGCGGCAATTAAAAATCTGGAAAATCAAGTAGGCCAACTCGCGAAGCAACTGTCGGAACAAAACGCAGGGCCTTCTTTCTCTACTAACACTCAACCAAACCCAAAGGAGCATTGCAAAGCAGTCGTCACAAGGAGCGGTAAAGCGTTGGTAAGTGAAAAAGGTGAAGAAATTGTAGAAGAGAACACCACTGATGGGATGCTGGAAGAAACAGATATAGTTGGTGAAGGGGAAAATGCTTCTGGAAATGCTCAGTTCGCGCCGCGAAAAGAGCAGGTTTTGCCCACTGATGTGCAGACTGATCCAGAAGGGAAAAAAGATGCTGAATCAAAGAGAAAGAAGAAATCTGAGAAGGGAGTAAGCGTCATTCCAACTCAACATCTACCCTACCCACATGCTCCATCAAGGAAGGAAAATGCTAGGCATTATGCACGGTTCTTGGACATCTTCAAGCAACTCCAAATCAACATTCCATTTGTTGATGCATTAGAACAAATGCCACGGTATGCTAAATTTATGAAGGACATTCTTACCAAGAAAAGGCGACACGTGGAAGATGAGACCATAATTCTTGATGCACGGTGTAGCGCCATCATCCAGAAGACTTTACCAAGGAAGGAGTCCGACCCGGGCCGGGTTGTTCTACCGGTAACCATTGGAAGCACATACGTTGGGAATGGTTTGATAGATTTGGGCTCTAGTATAAATTTAATCCCCCTTTCCATTGTCAAACGATTGGGAAATGTGGAGATTAAATCAACAAGAATGACCCTACAACTAGCAGACAAGTCTACAACCTCACCATACGGAATCGCCCAAGACATGCTAGTGAAAGTGGATAAATTTTTGTTTCCGGTGGACTTTGTAATAGTGGAGATGGATGAGGACCGCGATGTACCCCTAATTCTTGGAAGACCTTTTATGAAGACAGCTCGGATGATGATCGACATAGATGATGGGCTAATGAAGGTGAGAGTGCAAGATGAAGAGGTGACCTTTAACCTTTTCGAAGCAATGAAACATCCAACCGACAAGCATGATTCTTTTCGAATCGATGCAAGTGAAGAGGAAGTAGTGCAGGTTGTGAATCAAATCCATATTTCTAATCCTTTGGAAAGATCCCTTATCGGAGCATACAATGTGTTAACCGACAATGAGGAACGAGAGATCGAAACGATGTTGCACGAGCTAGAATCTTGTGGTGAGCTGGCCTATCAAGAAGAATTAGTGGAAGATTTGGATGCAAAGAAGGAAACTGAAGAGCAAAAATTATAATTGAAAATGCTTCCGTCACACTTGAAGTATGTGTTTCTTGGAGATGAGTGTACTAAACCAGTGATTATAAGCAACACATTGTCCACGCAAGAGGAAGATAAGTTGATTCAAGTTTTGAAAAAGAACCAAGGTGCGATAGGGTGGGTGTTATCCGATTTGAAGGGTATTAGTCCGGCCTATTGCATGCACAAGATAATGATGGAGGAAAATTTCAAACCTGTTGCGCAACCTCAGAGGCGTTTGAATCCATCAACGAAAGAGGTGGTTCGTAAAGAAGTTGTCAAACTTTTAGAAGCCGGAATGATTTATCCTATATCTGATAGTGCATGGGTGAGTCCGGTACAAGTGGTCCCCAAGAAAGGCGGAATGACGGTGATTAAAAACGATAAAAATGAGTTGATTCCGACGAGAACAGTGACAGGGTGGAGGATGTGCATCGACTATAGAAGGTTGAACCAAGCCACAAGGAAAGATCATTTCCCACTCCCTTTCATGGACCAAATGTTGGAGCGGCTCGCCGGCAAAAATTTCTACTGTTTCTTGGACGGATATTCGGGGTATAATCAAATTTCAGTAAATCCGGCAGACCATGAGAAAACAGCATTCACATGTCCTTTTGGCATCTTTGCTTACCGAAGAATGCCTTTTGGACTATGTAACGCACCAGCCACATTTCAACGGTGTATGCAAGCTATCTTTTCAGACTTGATAGAAGAATGCATTGAGGTGTTCATGGACGATTTTTCTGTTTATGGATCATCTTTTGAAATGTGCTTAAAGCACCTTGATGTAGTTCTGAGTAGATGCGTGGAGACCAACCTAGTGCTCAACTGGGAAAAATGTAATTTCATGGTCACTGAGGGTATAGTACTTGGTCACAAGATTTCTTCTGAAGGGCTAGAGGTGGACAAGGCCAAGGTGGAGGTTATTGAAAAACTGCCACCTCCAACTAATATTAAAGGAATAAGAAGCTTTCTAGGACATGCCGGTTTCTACCGGAGATTCATACAAGACTTCTCAAAGATCGCAAAGCCATTGAGTAATTTGCTCAACAAAGGTACACCTTTTCTTTTTGATGAGTCATGTCTTAAAGCTTTCTTAGATTTGAAAGAAAAGTTGATCACCGCACCAATAATCGTAGCACCAAACTGGAACCTTGATTTTGAACTCATGTGTGATGCTAGCGATTATGCAGTGGGTGCGGTGTTAGGACAAAGAAGCGATAAAGTTTTCCATGCCATACACTATGCTAGTAAGGTGTTAAATGACGCGCAAGTTAATTATGCAACAACTAAAAAAGAATTGCTAGCCATAGTATATGCACTGGAAAAATTTAGAGCTTATTTGATTGGTTCAAGAGTTGTAATCTACACTAACCACTCTGCAATAAAATATCTGCTTACCAAGCCGGATTCAAAACAAAGGCTTATTCGTTGGATCCTTTTATTACAA
Organism: Lathyrus oleraceus; assembly: GCF_024323335.1. Lineage (NCBI taxonomy): Eukaryota > Viridiplantae > Streptophyta > Magnoliopsida > Fabales > Fabaceae > Lathyrus > Lathyrus oleraceus. The sequence goes on from NC_066580.1 coordinate 408,887,619, forward strand.
GAGTTTGATCTAGAGATTCGGGATAAAAAAGGTTCCGAGAACTTGGTAGCAGATCATTTGTCTCGATTGGTCAATGTAGAAATTACAAACAAAGAAGAAGAGGTGAGAGAAGAATTTCCAGATGAAAAACTCTATGCGATTCAAGTGAGGCCTTGGTTTGCTGATTTTGCTAACTACAAAGCAATCGGTTTAACACCGGAAGACCTCACTTGCAATCAAAGAAGGAAATTCTTAGCTGATGCAAAATATTATGTCTGGGATGACCCTTATCTTTTTAAAGTAGGAGCAGACAATATTTTGAGAAGGTGTGTAACAATTGAGGAGTCAAGAGACATTCTGTGGCACTGTCATAACTCTCCGTATGGAGGTCACTATAGTGGTTTGAGAACAGCCACTAAAGTACTCCAATCGGGTTTTTATTGGCCATCTTTATTCAAAGATGCGCACGAACATGCGAAGAGTTGTGATGCATGCCAACGGAGTGGTGGAATAGGAAAACGGGATGAAATGCCTCTAACCAACATGTTAGAAGTAGAAGTTTTTGATTGTTGGGGTATTGATTTCATTGGCCCATTCCCCTCTTCTTTCTCAAATGAGTACATCTTAGTAGCTGTCGATTATGTTTCGAAGTGGGTGGAAGCAATTGCCTCACCCAAGGCCGATGCCAAAACTGTGATCAAATTTTTAAAGAAGAACATATTCTCACGTTTTGGTGTGCCTCGAGTGTTGGTGAGTGATGGAGGCTCACACTTCTGCAATACACCCTTAGAAAAAGTTATGCAACATTATGGTGTAAAGCATAAGGTGATCACTCCCTACCACCCACAAGCGAACGGTCAAACTGAGGTTTCAAACCGGGAAATTAAACGGATCCTTGAGAAAACAGTTTCGAACTCAAGAAAGGATTGGTCCTTAAAACTTGGTGAGGCTTTGTGGGCGTATCGCACTGCTTACAAAGCACCTATTGGGCTGACTCCGTTTCAACTGGTGTATGGGAAGACTTGTCATCTTCCAGTTGAAATGGAGCATAGAGCATTATGGGCTCTTAAGTTCTTGAACTTCGACTCCACTCTAGCTGGAGAAAAAAGGAAAGGTCAACTCCATGAGTTGGAGGAACTAAGGAACGATGCATACCATTCTAATAAGCTGTACAAGGAGAAGACAAAAGCATACCATGATGGAAAGGTCCGCCATAAAGAGTTTCATGTTGGACAGATGGTATTGCTTTTTAACTCAAGGTTGAAGTTGTTTCCGGGTAAATTGAAGTCTAAATGGTCTGGACCATTTGTTGTCAAGGAAGTACGGAATTATGGAGCCATTGTGATAGAGGACCCAAAGTCGCAAGAAAGCTGGACTGTCAATGGTCAAAGACTGAAAGTCTATCATAGCGGTGACATAAACCATGATGTGTGTGTCCTTTCCTTATTTGGATCAAGCTAATCGAGGTACCGTCGAGCTCTTAACGACGTTAAACAAAGCGCTGGTTGGGAGGCAACCCAACGTTGTTAGTTGCATTTTAATTTTCTCTTTTCTGTGATTTTCTGCTCTGTTAATCCTTTAAAAAAAAAAATTTGAAGTTCTGTTTTTTGCAGTTCGCGCCGCGACCTCCTGTTTGCGCCGCGAACTGATTGAATAAATTTAAGTGGGTTCTGTTTTTTGCAGTTCGCGTCGCGACCTCCTGTTCGCGCCGCGAACTGAATGAAAAAATTTTAATTGATTCTGTTTTCTGCAGTTCGCGCCGCGACCCCCTGTTCGCGCCGCGAACTTTGCATGACAGAACTCATTTAAATACTGTTTAGGTCAATTCTTTTTCATTTCAAACCTTCCTCATTTCAAATCATTTTGCCGCGCTTTCGCCCCAATCTCAAAACCCCACCAAATCTTAAAATCATTCATTTTCCCTTGTTCAAATCTTCATCTTTAGCAAGCTCTAGCAATTCAAAAGGTATGTATGTTTGAATTTCTCTTTTCCAATCCCTTTTTGGGTTTTTCAATTAGGGTTGGTTAGAAATCAATTTTCTCTGTTGAATGCTGTTTGAAATCACTTTGCATGCTTGAATTAGAATAGGATTAGTGTAGGGTTGAGCATTTTGGCTGGTTGGGAGTAGTTAAATCCCTCAATGGTGGAACCCTAGGAAGTTTGGGGATTTCCTGAATTCGCAGAGTTCGCGCCGCGAACTGTGAATTCCAGCAACATTTTCTTTTTGTTACTTATTGGCTAATGCTGTTCATATGTGTTCTGTGGTTGTTCTGGTGTTGATTGCAGATGTCCAAGAGAACTAAAACCATGGCACCTCCTCAGGCCCGTTCAATCCGAAGGTTCATCAGTGAGGAACACGAAGCACGATTTGAGAGCCTCGTCAAGAGAACCATTTTGCCTGAAAGGTTTATTCGGCTAGCTCCAACCGGGGTGTATCACAGAGTGGTTGCGGCTTTTGAGCAACGAAAGTGGATGAAGTTATGCGAGCCGGAAGCCGCAATCAACTACGACCTTGTCCGAGAATTTTATGCGAATGCGATGCATCGCGAGGAGGGTACGACTTTCATTTACCGGTCCAGGGTAAGGGGCAAGATTGTTTCATTTGGAAGGGATGACATTAATTCTTATCTAGGTCATCCCTTAACTCTTGGAGAGGGTGAGAGTTGTGAGTACAGTATCATGGAGGTAGCCAACAGGTGGAATCTGGAAGCGGTCAATGCCACCCTTTGTCTCAGTGGAAAATCTTATGAAGTGAATGATCAAGGGCATCCGAAATTGTGGAAGAGGGAAAATTTCAATTTGGAAGCTAGGGCTTTTTTGGTGCCACTGTTGACTAATATCAGACCAAGAAGCCACACCACCACAATTCCTATGGATGTCGGGTGTCTATTGTACTGCATCATGATCGGGAAGTCGGTGGATGTCGCGGCCCTCATTGCAGGAGAATTGAGAAAGATAGTGTTAAGCGGAACCAATTTTGGGGGCAAAGCTGGTGTGCTAGCTTATCCAGGTCTTATCATGGGACTGTGCCGTAGGGCCAATGTTCTCATCCCTGAGGAAGTACACTTCTCGATCACCAGTGTGATCAGTGACGCTTATTTGAACAGGTTTCTGCAAAACCCGAATGAAAAGACTGATGCATCTGGTACTTCTTCCTCTCGAGCCCGAGCCAGATCCCGACCTCAACCTCAACCTCAAAGTACCCCAGGTTTTGATCAGATGGCTTTTGCCAACTACTGCTGTGAGAACTTTGAGGCCTCCAGGAGGTCTCAATCCTTTCTTTTCGATGCCATGCAGCAGCAGTTCCAGAACACGTTTCTGGCACCAGAGGCCCGAACTTTTCCATCACAAGCTGACTATGCAGCTTATGCTAATTGGCCTGTGGGCAGGCCAAATTTTATGGGGGGTGCAGGAGGTAGTGCTGACCCAAATGAGGAGATGGAAGATGTTCTCGGAAGTGTAGGTGGTGATGAAGAGGAGGAGGATTGAATTTGTGGAGTTTTGAGAGTGTTGTATGTTTGAGTTTCGTTTTATTAATTCTGTTTTTGTTTTTGGGAATTTTGTAATGTACTTTTGGGTGGCTCTAGTTCACCATGACTTCACCTTAGCACTTTAATTTTTCTTTAGTATTTTTATAATTGCATGAGTACTTTTTGAAATTTAAGTGTGTTTTTAATCAAATTGGTTTACCAACATCTCTATTTAATTGTTCTTACTCGTAAGTCAAGCTTAAAGCAACCAAGAGTTGTTCGCAAAGAAAGAGGCATACGCTACTTCGAGTGGTGATGATAAGAATTAGTGTCGGCATTTCAAGGTACACTTTATCGCTTTCTAGACTTAACATGAGTAGGTTGATGTTGTGTGCAAATTCCATTTCATAAATTCATTGAAATATATGTCATCTTTGAATCAAAATAGGACCTAACCATTTGTGAGGAGGCTTTCCATTGTGCACTAAAAAGCGGGAAACCGAGCATTATGTTAACTCATTCTGATCATGCTAAATCATGCATCAATCTAATTTTGTGTGAAATTTTTGAAAATGATAGAGGCATTGTTTGTGAGAAAAACTACTTGACCAAAAAGCTTGAATCAACTAACCTTGTGAGGAATAATCCTTAGTTAACCCCCTTTGAGCTTAATTTAGGATTCATTTGATTGATCATTGTAAAATTAATTGAAAATTGTGGAATAAATGAATCCTAATTTCTTTCGTATTAGTTGAAATCTCAAACCGAGTTGTTTGCAAAATTTTGCCTTTTGCTTATGTCTAAGTAGGGAGCATTATTGAATGAATTTGGTTTTGGAATCTAAAGTTGGGGAGAGTAAAGTGAAAAGTTGATTAGGAACTTGGAAAAGTGAGTTTCTATGAAAGGGTAAAAACATGAAAAGAAACAGGAAAAAGAAATCACCCTTGAAACCATAGAGCATAAAAAAAAAAAAAAAAAAAAAAAAAAAAAAAAAAATTAGAAAAAGAAAAGCAAAGGAAATGCTCATGGTTGTGTGGATTTGAAAAGAAAAAGAAAAAGAAAAAGATAGGGATCAAAGAAAGGGAAATTGTGTAGAGTGAATCTTTGGGAATGCTCCCTTAGGATAGGCAATTTGGTTGAATTGTTTTAATCATATCCTTTCTTGTAACCTAATCCACATTACAACCCTTGAAAGACCTCTTGATTCTCATTTTTCTCATGATTTGGTACTTGTTGTGATAACCGCATGATTTGAGTTGTTGTTGATTTAATTGCTTGGATGAGTGATAGTAACCCTTCATGTTATTCATCATTATTATGATGTGTGTGTAAGCTTGATTCAATTTTGACATATATGGCTTTGAATTCCTTGGAATGATTTTTGCACTTTACCATTTCCCTTATTCATATTTTGTCTAGAATTGAGATAGGTGAATTGAGAAAATGCCAAACACTTTTGAACCATTTGAATGTCCTTGATAAATTCTTGTCTGAATCTTTGGTGTCATGACTTTGGTTGTAAAGGTGGAAACTTTTATTTAGGGACAAACAAAATGCTAAGTTGGGGAGAGTTGTTAGGGACCAATTTGTACTACCTTTTATACCATTTTATTGGTCCCTTTTACCAAGTTTTGATTTAATCACACACTTTTATCTTCATTATTTTGTATAAATGCAATTAGGTTTAATTTATTTTGTTTTGAATAGTTATTTCACATTTTATGTTAGTTTTGTAGAATTGTGGATAAGCAAGACCTTGGATTGCAACAATACATTTTGGAGGATGCTTGCCAAACAAGGAAGCTGGAGAAGCAACAGTTCGCGCCGCGAACTTCCTTCGCGCCGCGAAGGCTGCGAATCCAGCAAGCTGACCAAGGGTCAAAAGTGCTGCTGTGCAGGAAAAGTTAATTGCCATTTTGATGTCTGCCTGGGAATTGCTTTTCTGCTTTAGATGACAAAGTCCAATTAGGGAAATGTCAACCTTTTTTGGTAGAGACAAAATACATTAACCTAGGGCATTGAAACATTATTCCATTAATCATTCATACATTGTTCTTGAGAGCTTTTGTAAGGGAGAAAAACAGAGTTTTTCTGCTTGAACTTTCTGCTTTGTAACAATGATGATGAGGAGCTAAACTCCCTTTTGTCAAGATTGGAGGTAGTAGCTATTCTCATCTGTTTATGTATTCACTTTGATTTATATATTTGATAAAGATTGTTGATGTATTGAATACTGTTTTTGCTTTACTTTGAAAACCAGATTTGAGTAGTTGTCGAGAGAGATTACTTGAGTTTAGACATAAAACAGATTTTCAAGTAGTGAATAAGTTGTAGAGATAGATTTATTCATTACTCTTCTTTGGTATTAAACATTAAAGATTGCTATATTGATAGTTAGGTGGAGAGATCGTCTAAGGATCAATATAGTGATTATCACGATATCATTTAGACATAAATGACTTTGAGAGGATACTTGAACATCATCAATAATCTTGAATCTATTTATTTATCATAAGGAATCATAAACATTTGAAATAGTAAACTCCAATCTTGCCAAGCTTTTATATTTGACTAAAACCATTTCATAGTTTTTGTTAACATTCACTCACAAAATATTTTTCCAAACAAAACAACCCTGTTACTTTCTAAACTTATAACATTTGAATTATAGAACGGCGGTAATATCAACCAATCTCTGTGGATACGATACAAAAATATTTGCCGAAGATATACTTTTCAACAGGCATCAGAATCGGAGGCTCCTGCAAATACTCTTTTATTTTTTCAAATGCCGCTTGGCAATCATTATTCCACCTGACCGTTTGATCTTTTCTCAACAATTTGAATATCGGTTCGCACGTGGCTGTTAGATGAGATATGAACCGTGAAATGTAGTTCAATCTACCTAAGAAACCACAAACCTCTTTCTCTGTTCTTGGTTTGGGCATTTCTCTTATTGCTTTTACTTTAGCAGGGTCAACCTCAATTCCTTTTTCACTTACAATGAACCCCAGCAATTTACCGGACCGCACCCTGAAAGTGCACTTATTCGGATTCAACCTCAGTCTGAATTGTCTCAGTCGGTCAAACAACTTGGCCAGATCTACCAGATGCCCCTCTTCTGTCTGGGACTTTGCTATCATGTCATCAACATAGCATTCGATTTCATGATGAATCATATCATGAAACAAAGTCACCATGGCCCTCTGATAAGTAGCACCGGCGTTCTTGAGACCAAACGGCATCACCTTATAGCAAAAGGTGCCCCACGGTGTGATGAACGTTGTTTTCTCCATATCATCTGGCGACATTTTGATTTGATTATAGCCAGAAAAGCCATCCATGAAGGAAAACACCGAGAATTGAGTTGTATTATCTACCAATACATCAATATGAGGTAGTGGGAAATCGTCCTTCGGGCTAGCTCTATTCAGATCCCGGTAGTCCACACACATTCTCACCTTCCCATCCTTCTTCGGCACGGGCACTATGTTCGCGACCCAAGGCGGATAGTTAGTGACAGCAAGGAAACCAACATCCCACTGCTTCTGCACCTCCTCCTTAATTTTCATGGCCATTTCGGGTCGAGTTCTGCGCAACTTCTGCTTCACTGGAGGACAATCTGCTCGTAACGGTAGCTTATGCACAACGATATCGGTATCCAGCCCTGGCATATCTTGATAAGACCAGGCAAAGATGTCGACATATTCTTTCAACAATGCCACCATTCTGCTCTTAACACTTTCCTCCAAAGCAGCCCCGATTTTCACTTCTTTCCTGACCTCGTCGGTACCCAGGTTCACAACCTCAACTTGCTCCTCGTGCGGCTGAATCACCTTCTCCTCTTGTTTTAACAACCTGGCTAATTCCTCCGGCAGTTCACAATCTTCTTCGCCTTCTTCTTCAGCATGATAGATCGGATTGTCGAAGTCATATGAGGGTGTAACAGGATTGTTATCAATGAGATCCGGAGAATGATCGCATCTGCATGAATGTTGATTCATGCATTGCTTTAGAACCGGAGCGAGACAAATTGAAAATGAAAACATTGCCATTTTTATTTTGTTTTATTTTTAAACTGCAAAAATAAACGAAAAACAGGGAACACCGCTTTTAATTGAAAAACATCCTTTTATTTATGATGCAAAAAGTTGCAAAATGAAACATGAGGTGGCCCTTACAATGAACCATTACGTGTCGGGCAACACGTATGGCTTTCATGCACATAAAATTGAAAAACAGAAATTATTACTCTTCAAGTAGAGTGACCGTGATGATCTTTTCAGCCTTCCAGTTCTGGACTTCCATCCCTGGTGCGCACGGCTTTATCCATCGATCAATTTCGCAGTCACTGTCAACTTCCTCCTCCACCATACAGATGTGATCTGGATCCAGCATTCCAGCACTGGTGAATGTGAACGACGTACGGCGTCCTCTGCCTTGTCCAGACGAGCCTCGGCCCGGCTGATAACCCACTCCGAAACGGTCTTTCTTGGCGGAGATGTCCATCATCTTCCCCCAACCAGGAGCTTCCCCACTCTTCACCACCTCAGCGGCCTGCTTGTACGAAGAAATGGACGGTTTCTCCTCTTCCTTGGCAAAAAGAGCATTCTCCACCTTAACAGTTTCGAATGCTTGACTCGGGGTCTCCCATATCTCACCGTCCATTTCAACGTACTTGAACGATGAAAGGTGGCTGACAAAGATGTCCTCCTCTCCGCAAACGGTGATGACCTGCCCATCCCAGATATACTTGAGTTTCTGGTGCAAAGTCGAAGTCACTGCCCCAGCAGCATGAATCCACGGGCGACCCAACAGGCAGCTGTATGCCGGCTGAATATCCATGACATAGAATACTGACTTGAACACCTCGGACCCAATCTTCACCGGGAGCTCAACCTCTCCAAACACAGCCCGCTTTGAACCGTCAAAAGCCCTCACTATCAGGTCAGTGGGCGTCAGAATCAACCCTTCACAGTTCAGCTTCGCCAAGGCCTTCTTTGGCAACACATTTAATGAGGAGCCGGTATCAACCAACACATGCGAAAGCACAGCCCCTTTACATTCCATTGCGATGTGTAAAGCCCGATTATGATTCCGCCCATCCACAGTTAAATCCATATCGGTGAAACCCAGCCCATGGCTGGCATGAACATTAGACACCACCGTCTCAAACTGATTGATAGTGATCTCTTGAGGAACATAGGCTCTTTTCAGAATTTTCAGCAAAGCCTCTCTATGCCCCTCAGAGCTCAGCAACAATGACAAGATTGAGATCTTGGATGGGGTCTGCTGCAGATGGTCAACAAGCTTGTACTCAGACTTCTTGATGATTCTTAAAAACTCTTCCGCTTCGTCATCAAGTTCTCTCTCCGACCCACCAGGCGCCGGTGTCACCACAGGAGTACCTTCACTGATTACTTGTTTTCCTCTTGCCCTGGCTAAAGCCTCGGCCTTTTCTTTCTTTTCTTTTTCTCACTCCCCACCTCTCAAGGTATCAGGAGCAAACAACCTTCCACTACGAGTGAAACCACTGGGTCCGGCATTATCCACCTTTGAAACGGTGGCTTCACTTGTAGTCTGATCTTCCACTTTCTCTCCATTACAATATACTTCCCCACCATAATGCCACGGCACGGCATCATCTTTGTCATAAGGAATTGGCCCAGGTACCGTGATAGTAACTGGAGCCGCCTCAGCCAGAGTTGACAAATCAACTGGGTCGAAGTAGATGGTTATGGTGGAGACATCTTCCTTCCCCATACCAGCCTTCTCAAACTTGAGACCTCCTTCGTCCATCAGCCTCTGGACAGCCTCCCTCGGCAATATACACCCATTCGGAACAATAGTGCACGCAGCACAACCAACATCACAGCCCGGAAAGACCCCACTATCCATCAATCGTCTCTTGACCTCAGCCAACGGAGTCTTCAGCTGATCCACAGTCGACAGCCCAATTCTGCTTTCATCAGAGATAGCATTCACCCCCCTTTGACCATGCGCGGGCATGGGATTAGCATTCACGTTGGGAGATGGAGCAAAGTTGATAGCTTTTAAATCCACCAGGTCCTGAACCACATGCTTAAAAGCTTTGCAGTCTTCTACGTTATGCCCAGGAGCACCTGAGTGAAATTCAGATTTTGCATTCTCATCAAAACTGGCTGGCCTCTGATCAGGTCTCAAAGGAGCCAAAGTTCTTAATTGTACCAACCCCAGATCTTTCAGCTTCTTCAACAAGAAAGAATAGGTCACGGGCGGCCTATCGAACTGACGGTCATTCATTCTCCCCCGCACCTGGTATCCAGCCCTTTGTGGTCGCTGCTGAAATGGCGGTCTTTGTTGTTGCGGTTGTTGTTGTTGTTGTTGCGCAGGCTGATTGTCAACAGGAATAGTTACCACAGCAGTGTGCTGGTAGTAACGATCCCTACTCGGTCCTCTCTGGGTATATACAGCACCGGTATCACCCTCCTTCTTTCTCTGGACATTTCCGAAGGGCTTCTTCGATCCTGATGACGGAGCATTACCACCCTGGATTTTACCCAGCTTCAACCAACTCTCTATTCTCTCACCGGCTACCACTATATCAGCGAAGTTGGTAACCGGGCATCCGACCATCCTCTCAGCAAATGTCCCCTGAAGGGTACCCATAAACAAGTCAGACATCTCCCTATCCACCAATGGAGGTTGAACTCTGGAAGCCAACTCCCTCCATCTTTGCGCATACTCTTTAAACCCCTCATTAGGCTTCTGAGACATACCCTGCAGCTGGGTACGACTAGGAGCCATATCAGCGTTGAACTGATACTGTTTAAAGAATGCGTCGCCAAGATCCTGCCAGCTCTTAATATCAGAAGACTTCAGCTTGGTGTACCACTCCAAGGATCCTCCGGACAGACTGTCCTGGAAGAAGTACATCCACAGCTTCTGATCCATAGTGTACGCAGAAATCTTGCGGACAAAAGCTTGAAGGTGAGTTTCCGGGCAGGAACTCCCATTGTACTTATCAAATGCGGGCGCCTTGAACTTCTGTGGGATCACGATCCCCTCAACCAGCCCCATATTCGACATATTCACAACCCCGGGAGTGGCATAGCTTTCGAGAGCCCTGACTTTTTCCGCCAGCAACTGGATCTCCTTATTTGGTGGTTGGACACCGTATTGACCAAACGGCTCATTATGCATGGAGAATTGATCAGCTTCTCTGTCTTCCTCCCTATCATCCTCAGCCCCAAAGAAAGGAGGGAACAGACTATCCTTCATATTATTACCCATCGGACCAGGTTGACCCCCTGTGGCAGCACCAAAACCACCGGCATTATTCACTACGCCCACAGTTGTCCTCTTTCCACCATCCCTAGAACCACCAAGCCCATGGTTGGAGACACCATCCAGGTTAACACCGCTGTTGGCAGCTGAAGCCCGCTCGAGCTTCTCAACTTTATCAGCCAGTGCTTTCTGGCCCACAGCAAACCCTTGCATGATGTTGATCAGTTCGTTCATCTTCTCCTTTAGCTCGAGAACATCTGTGTTTGGTAGATCCATCAATCTGGGTGTATTGCGCCTGGTGAAGTATTTGTGTGGACGTGTTGAGTGCAAAGGTACAACTCTATGAGCACGAGCAATGATTCCTGAAACAATCAAGCACGTTAGCAACGGATACCTGCAAAATAAAACACAAGTTATTATGATAATGCATGAGTGCAATGTCTATCCACATGAGGGACACCCTGTCTTTCGATCCTGGCTTCATCGAGACAGATAATAATTCGGTGACAATATTCTGACATTCATCGAATGATTCGTCATACAAATCAGAGATATATGATTTAGCAAAATACCACCCAACCATGTGTGTGCTGTGTGAGTGCATACGGGAAAGCAAATAAAGCTTTAAGAGCAATCACTGAATGAAAATAACCATCGCATATCAAAAATGCACAATAAGTGCCATAGTCATACATCAAGTCTGAGACAAATCAAATACAATTCTCCAGAATCAGAAAGGAAATACAAGCAAGTGAATTCCGTCAACAAGCCTGACGGTAATCCACACAAATGAGAAAGGTCTAGCCTGACGAAGGTCCCACAGAAGGCCCTACATCATCAACCATCCTAGCAAACTCTGCGGCAAACCTGAGCTCGGTGTTCTCCTGCTGCAATCTCCCCACCTCCTTCTGGTGAATTTTCATCTGCCTGAAGTAATGATCTCTCTCAGCAATGTAGTGATCTCTCTCGGCGATATAATGATCTCTCTCAGTAATAGTCTTCACATTCTCTGTTTCCTTAATCTTCAGCTTTTCCTCCCACTCAGCGATAAGGACTCTGACTCTGTCCTCCCTCTGATCCCTCACGAGGATTTGCCTCTTATTCTCATCTTCAATGACCTTTGAAGCTCTGGCTAGCTTCTCCTTGGTAATGTCGTGCTCCCTTGTAGACGACTCCAATGCTTGCCTGACCTTGCCATAGTAAGCGGTATCCATCTCAAAGCGCTTCTCCACAAGAGCATGTCTCTTATCCTGATCTTCCATCCTCCCTCTGATCTCCTGATTAGTCATCTGAACTCGAGCAACACTCATCTCCAATTTCGTTTTCTCTGCAAGCAACTGATCCCTCTCCCGCTTCATCTCTAAGAACTCTTCCATACTGACGAAAGAAGGAGATTCCTCAATCAACGGATACCAAGGATCAACCATAGGAAATGGTAGACAAGTAAGCTCCACTCTCTTGCTGAGCCAGTCATCAAACGGAGGGAAAGACCTGTTATTAGCTCTACCCCAAGAAAACTTGCCTTTCCTTTGAATGCTGCGCCATGCATCAGATACCTGCTTCAACCTGGCCTGATTGCCCTCAACCGGGAAGTACAAAGTTTCCTGAATCTCACTCTTGAGAGGAGGAACCTCCATAGCGAATCCCATTTGTCTCTTAAGAAGCGTCGGTTTATAATTAATGCAACCCTGAACTCCTATAAGAGGCACATTGGGAAAACTTCCACAACTGCAAATGAAATCTTGTCCAACCCCGCTACTGTGAGTCCAAGCTATGTCTTTGGCCCGCAAACCCATCAGCTTGGTCGCCCAATTGACCGTATGGTCGAGAAGAACAAACGCACCCCTGGAAGGCAAATATCCCATAAACCACTTGTATAGTAGCTGAGTGCAACACCTGATCAATCCTCCACGCCTCTTCTCGTTCCGATTGTGGACCGAGTAATAGACATCTCCAACCAGAGTAGGAATAGGATTCCTCTGAACAAACAAACGGATGGCATTAATATCCACAAAGTTCTTCTGGTTAGGGAATAGGATGATACCATAAATGCTCACAGCAATCAAAGCACAGACAGCTTTCCAGTTACCCAACTCAGCATGCTCCTTGGCCTTTACCTCTAGGAAGCTCAGATGAAAACCAGGCAACTTCCCCTTCTCTTTCAAACCCCCCTTAATCACTTCCGGACTCAAATAAAGAGCACGGGATATCCCACCAATATCAGGTTCTTCCTTAGTAGCATAGAAAGGAACCTGATTTCTAATCTGAATGTCCAAGATACCAGCATAGTCCTCCATCAAAGGCCCCAATAAGTAATCCGGGAAGACGAAACACCTCAAACCAGGGTCATAAAATTGGAGAAGAGTATGGATGGCACTCATATCCCTGTCAGTGAGCCTGAAAACCATCTTCAGAATACCCTCATACATCTCACGAAATAACCCCACATGGTCGGGTGTAATCAATGCTATCATATCCTTCAGCACACTGATCTCTGGGTCGAAGAAACTGTAGACAACATCATCCTTCAAACCAGGCCTCATATCTGGAACAAAGAAGTCTCTCAACCAGGATCTCAATCTAAAATGTCCCTGCATATGGATAAACATGAGTTAGATGCGGATAAATGCAAAATGTGAATGATGCTGATGTATGAATGCAATGCATTGTGCCATCCTCCCAGTCATCTGAACATCTGTTGCACTGAGTTACGGCCTCTGAACTAATCACAATCATCTGAAGAAACATGTAACCACCAATCCGACTCACGATTCCGAAATAAACAGAACTGAAATATACATCACCATCATCACCAGAGATTCTCTGAACAGATAACCATGAAAACCTCTGAACCGGCCCGGGGAATCCTGAAATAAACGGATCCCTACTGATAAATAATACGGACAGCACCCCGGCGTCTCATAAATAAATCCATAAATCTGACTTATAAATAGGACTCTGATCAACGGTTGAACCATTAGTCACCAACAAAGTCACCACCAGAACATGCATTTGTAAGATCAACCCTCCCCTAACAGGTAAATTCTAATCAGGTCATCCTAAGGCGGATAATAGTCTCGACAATCGGGCAAAGATACTCAACGGGTTTGCCCTTTCGGGTGTGCCGTTGCAGCTCTCTTAAGATCGTCTAAACCAAAGATCCGGGAATGATCGGTCACCGAAGTCAATAGCTCAAAAGAGGTAACTAGACCAAAGTGGGAACCCCACTATGGAAGAGCTCTCTCAGATGAACCTCGTCCGGCTTGTGGTATGTCACGCCGCAACAACATGCCCAACCAACATGTGAGGAACGTGAGACCATATTAATCCTAGGTGTATACTCGGGCCTGGGTTTTAGCCCCACTCAGAACACCCACCCCAAAACAGAGGAACCACCTGTACAGAGGAAAGCAACATGATAGTATGATGCATGCAAACATTTATGCAAATATACACACAACATAATAATCATAAATGCAAAAAATAGAGCAACACAAGCAACCTAAACTATCCTAGAACGCTAGGAGAGACTCGCTTAGGGAAGATGGACCAGCAATAGGTCAACTTCTAGTCCCCAGCAGAGTCGCCAGCTGGTGCATCCACGAAAAACAACCGGCGGGCTAAAACAAAACAAACAGAGCCGCCACCGTGCGTTATTTATCCCAAAAGAGGGAAAGGAAACGCTCGAAGTAAACCTGGAAAGGAAATGGTCTCGCGACCAAAGAGATGGGATCGGGAGTCGGTTATGCGAAGGGAAGGTATTAGCACCCCTGCGCATCCGTCATATTCGACGGGATCCACGCTCAGAAAGATAGAAGAAAGGTTGCTAAAACACTGCTCAAAACATTACACACACACACTGGAAACAACACAGGTGGAAGAAGAGGGAAAGGGCTCGCTAGGATATCACATCCTATGCCTATGTATCTCATCTGGAATGAGAATCAGAGCTACCGTAGTTCGGCTCACGCACGCCAAACCAAACACACACAGGAAACCGATTGCCAATCGCTGGACTTATGTCAGACTCCACACAAACTGCCAAACATGGAAACCGAATGCCAATCGCTGGACTTACATCAGACTCCGAACCAAACAAACCCACACTGGAAACCAAATGCCACTTGCTGGACTTATATCGGACTCCAAGCACACAACAACAGGATACGGAATGCCAATCGTTGGGCTTACATCCATCTCCTAACACACACGAGAAGGATAACAAATAAAAAGTTACTAAGGAGTCTGGCACTCGAGCCTAGCAACTGTCAAGCAAACACACACAAAAATAAAAAGGGTGCCCGGAGAGATCTCGTACAATCTCCTGCCTACGTACCTCATCTGGTATGAGGATCAGGGCAACGTAGTTCCCCTGAACAGGGGAGAAACTTTCTCCTAACCAGAGACTGGGAAATGACAAGCTAGAAGGGAGACTGACTCGAGCCTAATAGTTATCATGTAATCCATAATGGTCATAGGTTGAGTTTTCTATCTAACTTGCACAGGCAGCAAGCTATCCCAAACAACACAAGCAAAGCAAAGCAAACATACACACAATTAGCACACACTATATACAAACAAATTGGGCTCACACAAGGTTAGGCTATGAAACACAAGCCAACTGTATCAGGGTGATGTTAGCTCTTAACCCTAACATTGAGAGTTAGGGTGAAGCAGATGAAATGGGAAGTGAGAGGTGTGCCTCATAGCTCTTATCCCTGGCCTGGGAGAGCTTGACTCAAATAGAAGGTGTGGGAGTTCAGAAAGCAGGAACTCTTCTATCCACATATGACTGACTCAACATAGATCTTGGGTTAATATCCACAATGCATCAACACAAGGTGTGTGAGCAAAGGGATGACTCAACTGAATAGCAGGAGATGGATTGCACATCTCTTTTATCTGCAAATTGCCTTATCAAAGGTCTTTTCCTGCTTGGCACAAACATAAACAATCACAAGCATTGCCTCTTAAGGAGGACTTCAGACAGGTGCCTGACCACATAACAGGCCAGGTCTTCCAGACTACATGGAGAAGAGATGTTATACCTCAATGCTTATGCAACCAAGCAAAGCAAAAGCAAGTTCACAAAGGAACTATAGCAACTAAGGTACCTGAAAACAATCCAACTCAATCAGTATACAACTCAAACAAAGTCAAATAGACAGTTAATGGTCAACAGTCAACAGTACAGTCAAACAATAGTCAAACAATGTGCAAGGCACAAGCTCAACTCAAATGAGCTAAAACCCACCTACAAAACAAATCCAAATTAGACAACATCATCCAAATAATCCAACTCAAGCAATGTGAATTAATCTCCTCATGGCCATATGCTTCTTATCCTAAAAACAAAACTCAAACATAAGCACAAACCACTAGGACAAGGCCTAGGGTCAAAGTGGGAGAAATAATCCAAAACAGAACATGAAATTTGACAATAACCAAGCTCAATCAATTAAGAACAATATCCAAGTGGTCTCATGTCAATAGCATTAACCAATTTCATTTCACAAAGCACATAAGGCAAAGCATGCAAGTTGAAAGCTCATTGAAGCAACCAGAATGAACCAATCCACATCAACTCAAAAATGATTCAATAAATCTCAAGAAAAATCATGGCTAAACAGCACACATCAAATGATCAACACACCAAAAATCAAGGCATTTGGAAGACTTCAAAGTTTCCACAAAACTTCATGATCAATCCTAACATCCAGAAGAAGCATCATGCAAAAAATCACATCAATTGGCATTTAATTGGCATGGCAAAGAAAATCCACAAGTTGAGCAAGCAATGGTGTGACACACATTGTCACACCTCCATTAAACCAGATCATAACTCAACAACCAAAAATGAGAAAAATGCAAACTCTATACCAAAATGACCATTAGGATGTCTATTTTAAGCATGCAAGATTTCACAATCATAGGATCAAAACTCATCATTTCATGATGCAAATGGCAAGAAAGGTTCAAATTGGACATGCATGAACAAACCCTAGGCAAAAATAAAATTCATCCAGGCACAAATTGTGGAAAAATAGTCATAAAAAACTAGAGATCATGAGGAACATCATGCAAAAATTCCCAGGCCATTTGGATCAATATTCATGGAGTTATGATTTTTTGAATGAATGAAAAAAAATAAAAAGCATGATGAAGCATGGTATGAACATATGAGCAAAAATGTAAAAGCAATTTGAACAAAAGCCACAGCCAAGACTCGAACCGAGTGCGTTTTTGAATGTGGCGCTCAGTTATATGAAACGCGCCGTTTCATTAAGTGTACGTGGCAAGGCAAGCGCTATGAGCCAATCAAACAGCCACGCTGGGGCCACGCTGGACCAATGCATGGTCTAATAACACAAAAACACATGCATAAAGGCGCGAGGAAGATCAAAAGCGCTTCTGGACAGCAAACCTTAAGTGTTCATCAACATTCATACGTGTTCTTGAGCTCAAGAACACTTTTGTCCAGAAATTAAAAATGAATACACCATTGCACTCGTCTTTCAACATACATTAACATGCTAGGCTTGGATTTTGCTAAATCAAACTGTATCAAAAGATTCGCATGCAAGAACATTCATGTGCCAAACTTAGATCTACCATAACTTGCTCATTTCTTAATGAAAATCCACGATACAAAGCTCAGTGTTCTCTATGTTCAAAGATCTACCAAAAGCACACAACTATTTCAAGAATTAAGGAAATCGAAATCTAACCTTCAAGCAAGTGCAGAACTGGATTTGTAGATTTCAGGCCTTGAAATATCCAAACAGTTGCTCTCCAATGCTTAGATGGACGAATGGATGAAGAATTGGTGCTCAATCATGCTTGATGTTGCTCAAATCTTCAACTGCCATTGATGAGTATATGCTTCAACAGTCCTCAATTCTGCATGCAATCCTTCGAATCTTGCTTCCAAAACACTCAAATATGCTTATGGATCAAGGATTGATCAAGAACAAGGTAAGGTTTGTGAAGAATTTTGAAGAAAAAGTGAGAGAGAAAATTGTGAAGATTTGTGAAACTAGATCTAGATCTGAGAATTATGAAGTGTTAATCCAATTTCTGTTATGATTATGCTATATATATGTTCTGTTAATGATGCATGCTAATCATGATTAAGCAAATGCCAAGGATTAGTTAAATCAAAGGTGTAAGTGCAAATTGTCCAATTCACCCCATGTATGTTATGGCAATGCAACAGTACACGAAATCTGTGCCAATTCACTTCAAAATGACATGTAGAAGCCAAATGCAATGCTTGGAGGTGAAAACAATGCATACTTTTTTAAATTTGACTTTTCCCTCCAAAATTCCAATGGAAAGTCAAATATTTTTGTGATCAAAATGCATGGCTTATGATGCATGAATTGGATAGTACATGTCAAGAGAGAAATGTTCCAAAAAGAACCACTTCAATTGGCCTTTTGGTTCAAAAGTTATGCACTTGTGAAGTTCAAAATCATTTGACCATGATTGATCCATATCTTCTCAACCATACATGAGAAATTCACGTTCTTGGACTTTTTGGAAATGGGAGAACAAGATCTACAACTTTCATGTTAAACAAAATTTCATTTGAAGCATTTTTGGTCATGTAATCTTGAGGAGAAAACCTTTCCATTTTTGGCAATTTTGAATTACAAGTCACTTTCTATTTTTGGAAAGTTTTGTCCTGACTTTATTTTCTTCAATGTTGATGTTTGAAAGGTCAAACGAAACTTGTTTGAACATGAATGAACTATTTCTAACCATCTCCCACCTCCAAATCCAACAGTTGACTTGTGGTTGACTTTTTCAGTTGATAGATGACTTGGTCATGCACAGATGAATTTGAGCCTCAATCTCCTGATGAAATGGCTCCAAAATGAAACCCTAGCTTTCACAAGCTCAATAAAAGCATATGACAATCCCCATCTCAATGAAGACCTCCTCTCCTTGACAAACCCTAATTGGCACAATGCAGATGATTAGGGTTGACCAGAGGTCAAAACCCTAATCCCAAGGAAACTTGCCAGGAATAATGAACCTCTTGGTGATGATAAAACCATGATGATGGTGATGTACCACTTCAACCAAGATAAAGATCAACCTCCTTGAGAAACCAAGAAACCCTAATTGAAGCACAAACCCTCAGATGGCTAGTGATCAATCCATGAAACCCTCAGGCTTGAATCTTTTAACCTCTTTATCTTCTGAGCAAGACTTAGGATGATGACTTGCTCAAGGTTGCCACATGATATGCAATATGCAATGACTAATGTCCTAAAAATGAAATGCAATATGCTAAGCTAGTCCCAAGAGAGGAGGGAAAATTTTGAGGTGTTACAAGTAAGATCAAGTGTGTGTCTTTGAAGAGTGTCTTCTTTTCATAAGTAATTCTGGTTTAATATCACTGGTGTGATACAGGGGGAGTGAGATGGGATCTCATATCTAAGAGTTCTTAGGTAGAAGTCATACGGGTAGAGATTAGGTGAAAAAGAACACATGACAAAATCACAAATAATATGATATGAAATGATAACATAAAGTATAAAGTAAATAGCATAAAGATAAAATCATAAAGTAAATGACATAAAATAAAAGCGTAAAGTAAATGACATTTGAGGTAAAAATTAATACAATAAAATGTTAGTAAATGATGTTAGTAATCAAAGATGAAAAATGGTTTGGTCATTTTTTGAAGAACACTCAACTATCCACTCATAAGCATGAAAATATGAACCTATACATCATTTATGAGAAGGTCTCCAACATGGATATAATCAACAAGTATTTCACTAGCTCTCACAAATGGAAATGGAGCAACATTTTCACACAATACCATGAGGAGTAGGAGACTTACAATCTCACTTGTAAAAGTGCCTTTTGCTTTTGGGACAAATTTAGTGCTATGTTAAGTAATCGTAATTGGACTTATGTAGAAGTTACAACTATCTGAGGTCGGTCAATAATAATGTTTGTGTTAATACATGCTAGAGAAATGATATGTCATTCATTCTCCTAAAGTCATGTCACACAAAAAAAGAAAGAAAGGGGATGATCAAGCACAAAGGCTAGGACGATGGTCCATTAATTCAATCCATACTTCATGACACTTAGGACAAACTTATGCATCAATCCAAAGTATCTTAAATGATCCATGATTAATTAGGAGGTAGATTTGAAATGATGAAAGTTCATCAAATACCAATCCATACATAATGAACAAGATGGACATAAGCCATCCAATTGATCAAAGAGAAAATAAGGAGATAAAGAAGAAAGAAACAAGAGAAGTCATACCTAAATGGGACCAAAAGTTTGATCAAGTCACCATCAAGATCAATCATCCATTTTGGTGGATTAGGGTTTTCACCCCATCAACACCCAAGATCCATTGAGTTTGATGAGACTTGAAGTCCAAACTATCATGATCCAAGGCCAACAGAAGTTCACAAGGGTCACACAAATATAAAATGCAATTAAATGAAGTAAATGCACCAAAAGTATTTTTAAATAAATTTTAAAATAGAAATAAAATGGAAATTACATAAATTCCTTCAAAACACCAAATAAATGACCAATAAAATTATGGAATGTTGGAAATAAAATAAAAAGCATATAATAATTTTTCCAAAATTTTAAAATACATAAAAGTATTTTTAAACCAATAAAAACAAAGGATAAAAGAGAAAATTCATGATGTTGGTTCTAAGTGTTGGCAGCAATTTTGGTAAAACAAAGAGTGTTCACAAGATGTTACATATGATGTCTTAACATAAGATGTCTTGTACCTACTGGAGGTTTAAAATATAATTATGCAGGATTGTTTCAGGATGTCATACCCGATGTCATGACATCTAATATAATGTACCTACTGGATATTTAAAATGGAATTATGCAGGATTATTCCAGGATGTCAGACCCGATGTCATGACATCTGTACATAGAACATTCAGTCTGAATGTTATGTGTTATATGATTGCTCTTTTAATGGTAATCTATGTTTGATTGATGAGTTAATTGCAAACGCAATCAATCAATGATTACAACGTGATTTAACTTATTTTCCAAAGAGATCTAACCAACTGTCATAAGAAGATTTGAATGGAAAATAGTTTTAGGGTTTTATGATGTCCAAGCCCAGCTGAAAGCTTCTATAAAAAGGACATGGAAAACCTGATTTGATACACAAGAAATACAAAGAGAAATATTGAGAGAGAATAAGGGTTTAAGTCTTGTGTGGTCCTGTGACTTGTAAGCCATTCAATTCATCCATAGATGATTGAATTGGTCTGATTTTTGAGTTGTAATTTGTCACTCAAAGATTTTAAGCATGAGTGTGTGTCTACTTGATTGAAGCTGCTAAGTAAGATCAAGTGTGTGTCTTTGAAGAGTGTCTTCTTTTCATAAGTAATTCTTGTTTAATATCACTGGTGTGATTGAGGGGGAGTGAGATGGGATCTCATATCTAAGAGTTCTTAGGTAGAAGTCATACGGGTAGAGATTAGGTGAAAAAGACTGTAACTTGTGTAGTTTACTGAGAGTCTTTGAACTGATTCTATTTAGCGGATTTCCTTCCTGGCTTGGTAGCCCCCAGACGTAGGTGAGTCGCACCGAGCTGGGTTAACAATTGCTTGTGTCTCTTACATTACTATTCTTTATCTTTATTTTGTTTGTATTGTTCAGATATTAGTGTCGTGACATTACCTTCGACATCTCATATCTGATACCAGAATTTCACATGAAAATAGAAAATTAGTGAAATAAAATGTGAATAAATAAAAATCAGATGAAGAAAAATAAAAGAGAATTTTATATATTATTTTGGGATTTTTTGGATAAAAAATGAAATTACTATGAATTTTAAAAGAAAAAGCAATTAAAAATAATAAAAGAAAAATAATTAACATCAGATAAAACACAAAGCGTTGGATCACGCCTTATTAATTGACGTGGCAGATCCAACACGTCATATGTTAGAGAACACGGTGGAACGCGCTGCAAGTAAAACAGATGATCCAGTTTAAATCCAACAAATCAAAATATTTCGTTCCTCCAACGTGTCTGACCAAACTCAGACAACCTGAGAAAACTCCGGTCGTCTTCTCCAGTGATCTCTCACCAGAGTTTCATCATTTGGTAAATCCAGAATATGAGACCACCACCATTGTGATCCTCTTCTCATCCCGAATTCAACCTCATGCTCCAAATTCATTTATATAAACTGAGCAAAGGGAATTAAAGAGAAGTTTCAGAAACAAGCAAGCCACGAAAAATAAAATAAAATAATGAACACGATCTATCAACACCAAATAAGTTAGGGGAAAACATTAGAAAGTGAATGACTACATTGTGGTAACTTGTTTGTGTTCAAATGATGCTCATAACTACCTTGTCCAAATGGTGATCAGAAGTTGATGAAGCTCGATATGGTTTAGAGAACTTCAGAAGGTCTCAGAGCTTGGGAATTGTTGGAAAAGTTTCAGAGGATGCCAAAGGTGCTAATGGAATCAAGAAATTGGATTGAAACAAGCTGCAACTCAAAACATGATAGTTGAATTTTCAAGAAAAATTTCAAGTTGTAGTAGGGATTTCTTGGCTATCCAAAGCTTAGAAATTAATTCAATAGCTTCCTCTATTTATAGGGAATATGATTGGATCCAAATACGTGTTAAATGATGCAGAATTCGTGCAAAATGAATTTGATCCGAGTGTGAGAAAAGTGTGACTTGTCACTCCTCAAAAACTCAGCAAAATGATGCGTTTTAAGGGTCAATTAACTTATGAAGACTTGTTTAAACATGTTTAGGTCCAAAACACATGCTAATTTGGCTTGGAATTGAGATTAGTGAAGTTCAAAACTCGGGCAATGGCAATTTCTTCAGTTACAAGTCACCATGTTCAACCCAATGGGGTACCCTACTCTGGAGGCTTTTTGATCTCATTCTTTTGGCAATGTGTTAACATCATGGCCAAGATTACAATGTGCCAAGAAAGGTTGCATTTGGATGTTTGAGCACAAAGTTATGGCATGTTGAAGTTGGCATGAAAAACTAATCATATAACTTAGAAAAATTTGAGTGTTCCATGCCTGAAAATGACCTGTAATGTCTCACTGAATTCCACGGCCTACCAAGCATATTTTGACCTTGGTCCTTAAAGAAAACTTGTAGGGGGGATTACAAATGACATTGTGCAAAAAGAATCAGCCTCATATGTTGAAAATTGAAGAAGTTATGATCCTTGAAAGTTGGGAAAAAGTCACTTATAAATAAGTCAAATTTCTCCAAGTCCACAAATGACCTATAATGTCTCCAAACTTTTAATGATCCTCCAAGCATAATTGGGTCTTGTCATGTAAAGATAATTTGTAGAGGATGTTGAGAAGAGTCATATGAAAAATTAAGCATTCAAAAATGTTGAGAATTGAAGGATTTATGATCCTTGGAACTTTGACTTCAAATGGTTGACTTTTTGGTCAAACCTCTTGGAACAAGCTTGTGTACTTGGACTTTCCTTGCATCTCAAAGCACATGGGTGATTATATGAACTCAAAATAATATTTTCTTGGTTGACTCTTCATTAAATTGCTCAAAGCTTGAAGTTGCTTGTTGAAGAAGTCATGGAAATAAACACATGAACCTTTGACTTTCCTTGAGAAGTAATCCACAAAACTTTGAGATGCTTTTGATTGAAAAGTCAATACCTTGCATAATAAACTTAAGGGAAACAAGACATATTTTTGGTATTTTGATTAGTGGTTAGATAAGCAATTAATAATGTAAACACAAAGGTAAAAACAAACCAACAAAGAGGTGTTTGGTGATCCCTGCAAGAAACAAACCCAAAGATGGATAAGGGGAAGGACCAAGATATGACCTTGTTTGTGTGCAAATGACGCAAATGATATGTGGGATTTTAGGGTAAAAAATTAGGGTATGACAATATATTTTTTGCCTTATTTTGTTTTCCTGCTTCACTTTTACCCTGTTATACCATAGTGAAAATATGATTAGTATCTATAAATCATATGCATAAAACTATCACAAAAATAAGATTAGTACTAACCTTGAACTTGTCAGAACGAAAAGGCTTCACAATAAAACTATATCTCATCCATGGACGCGCAAGACCAGGCTTATGCTTCGTAATGTAGTCACACGTGAGTCGTGACCAAAAGCCCCTCCAACACGTACCAGCATAATAGATCCACCTCTTTTTCAACTTCGAATCATCGATAAACTTAAAAGTCAACTACATTTAAATCAATAAGTATGTATTAGAAATTATAGAAAGTGATATCAAATATATGAAAATTAAAAATTAATATTATAATGAATGTCCAAATGTTATCTTTGACATCTGTTGGTGTTTCTTTCCAATCACCTATCAATATACTGACTTTGCTACGTCCAAGGAACGCAACATAACTTTTAAAAAGCGAAGAAAAATAACCATTAACTACTCTATAAAAGACATCAAAAGCGATCAAAAATTTGCGTCCAGAGTTATGGACTTTTGTTAGTCGAGTCATCGTTGTGGCACCTCTTTGTGTTTCTTTTGTATAAGTTTATTCGCTACTAGATGAAGAAGAAGACATCTATATGTTCAAAAACAACAATAAGATATTAAACCAATCTTAACCAGACAAATGTGATCATACACATTCAACAACAACAAAATAACACACAACAACAATAACTACTACATCAAAAGATTAAACAAATGTCTTTAATACACATTTAACAAATAACAACAACAACAACTACATCAAAAGATTAAACAAATATATCTAATGCACATTCAACAAATAACAACAACAATAAAAAAACATTAATCAAATATGATCATACACATTCAACAACAAAACAACACACAACACACAACAACAACAACAACAACAACACTAAAAGATTAAACAAATGTCTCTAATACATATTCAACAAATAAAAACAACAACAACAAAAATATTAATCAAATGTGATCATACACATTCAACAAATAAAAACAACAACAAAAAAATATTAATCAAATGGGATCATACACATTCAACAACAACAAAACAACACACAACAACAACAATAATAATAATAACAACAAAAGATTAAACAAATGTCGCTAATACACATTCAACAAATAACAACAATAATAAAATATTAATCAAATATGATCATACAAATTCAACAACAACAACAGCAACAACCTTAAACATTCAATATCAATAACATAAACACAAACATTAAAAACAATGGCAACTGAAGTTACTGTAGATGCATGAGGGGAAAAGTATGTACCAACAACATGATGAATAAGTAAAGGAGAATATGTTGTGAGATTCTTCTTGATGAATAAGTAAACATGATGACAGTTCTTGAGCAAAAACGATGGTGTTGTCTTCCTCCTCGACGGTTCGTGAGCAAAATGGCAATGACCAACGATGGAGATGAAGATGGTTTCTTTTTTAGATTGAAATAAAAATGAACGGTGAATGATGAGTGTTAGGATTGGAATTGTGTTTCGTTGCGTTAATGATCGATGAACGATGAACGGTGAATGTTAGGGTGGAAATTGTCTCATTTGGTTTCTCCGTGGAAAAATGGCAACTAAAGAGACAAGCTAGTTAGATGTGTTACATGAAAATGAATAAGGGATACCACCACGGTCACTTACCACATTAATGGTGATATATAATTTACTTAATGAAATTTTATAAAGAAGCGTCAGTTTTTAACCTTTTCAAAATTTTAAAACAAAATGAAAAATCTATCATAACAGTTGATTTAAACAAATGTAATGATATCACATTTATTTTTTATTTAAAAATAAATTAAAAAGAAAGGTGCGACTAAAATGTTAAAGAAATAAATTATTTATTGGCGCTGAGATTCGAACCCATGAAAGGTTGATTATATCACCATGGTTGGACTAACTAACCGTGGTAATTTGTTAATAATTTTTAATTAAAAAATAAAAGAAAATGTTGGCGCCTGAGTTTAGATATATCACAACGATCCTTCAAAGAACCTTTGTAAGATGGGTGTTGTTTTATATACTTTTTGTAGTAGTGATTGTAACTCCGCTAAGAAAATGTGGGAACCTTTGTAAGATGGGTGCTATTTTATATACTTTTTGTAGTAGTGATTTTAACTCCGCCAAGAAAATATGGGACACTATTAAAATGATATATGGAGTTTCTCTAAGTGTCGAACAAGAGTGAATGAACCCACGAGATGAAGAAGATGAATGTTTCGTTCGCAAATTCTTCTCTAAATTTAAAAATGTTGAAAAAAATGTTTGAACCTTCATCACTAACAAATATCTAAGAATTAAGAATCAGAATCAGAAACCTGATCTAATCCCTAAATAAAGAGACGATACTATTTACGACTTTCAGGAAAACCCCAAAAAGGAAGAAATCATCGAGAATTTGAATGAATTAATTCAAATACTAAAAGATAAAGGAATGAGCTCAAGTCTATAATAACCTTTAGAGCTTCATCAATAAACTCCTTCGAAAACAAATAAACTTCAGTAATATCCTTTGAAAAAAAGTTTCAATAGTTGAACAATCCTTAGAAAATTCAACCTCTAATGAAGGTACTTCGTCAAGAAGAGAATATGAAGAAGACTTTTCTTCTAGTGGAATCTTCTAGAATATAAAATAAAAAGAGTCCCAATGAACAACACACTCAGAGATTCAATATCAATGAGGAATCTCAAAGAATCAACCTCTGGTAGAACCTTCGAAGAATTTTTGTCTAACAAAGAAGATGAAGTTTTCTTGAAAGCATATTACAAAGAAGATGACCCTCAAGTAACAAAGTTATCTTACAAGAACTTGTTCAAATTAAGCGCTAAGTTAATCGAGGAAAAATGATAATATTAAAAAGGATTAACTTAAACCTTAAATATTATCTTGAGTATTTAGAAAAAAGTAATGAAACGCTTAAGCAGAAAATAGATAATATTAAAAACCAAGCTGGAACATGTGAGACTTGTATCTCGATAAATAAGGAAGTGGAATATTTTCATGAAACCCAAAGTAAATTTACTAAGGGGGAAGAAAACATTGGCTTTATTCTATCAAGTTAAAAGTCTTCCTTAAATAAAAAAGGAAGGGTTTAAATCAGGTAGAACACATAGTAAAGGATTTAATAGGAAGAAAGCAAATCGACATGTTTATAAAATGTTCTCCATGCAATAGATTCATCCATTTAGAGACAGTTTTTTTTAATAAGTTGAGACGATCTAAAGATAATAACCCTAGACCTCTTAGAACTACTAATGCACCAGGACCCAAGAAAATTTGGGTCCCAAAGGGGAAAGCCTAATGTGTTTGCATGGATGCTTTGCAGCTTTAATGAAGCTTTAATGCATGTTAAATGAAGTTGTGCAATGCAAAATGTATACCTTAGAGTATACAACAATGTTTGATTTGAAGGTTATGATCCAAGATGCTCGCGGATGGTGTTTATCAATGATTGTGATAAAAGAAAATGTTTGTTGAGGATCGTCTCAACATCTCTAATATATGATGATTAGCTAATCTCTTAGAAGATTGAGATGATAAGTATGTGATATTTAATCAAATCTCGTATTCAAGGATCCATGGAGAAGAACATTAAACATTTTGTTGTCGTTCCCTCAAAAGGGGAAGTCTTAATATATGTCACTTGGTAATCAAGGTAGTACACTGTTTAAAGGTTGATTAATTGGAAAATTCTAATTAAACCTTTAAATAAGTGCTTTTAATATTAACTCATCACTTTAAAAAAACTTACTAATAAAATAGATGAGTTTTTTTTTAGATTTTCTTAAAAAGGGGTGCAAACAGAATGAGGAAGGTAGTAAAAAGCATGAGTGCCAAGGAAAAATTCAGCCTAAGGTTAAAAAAGCACTAAAGAGTCTGAAGGGCAATAAGCTAATCTATTAGGTGACCTACGCGCTTCAAATTTCATGCAAAATCATATTCAATATTTTCCTTCAAGTCAATCAAATTTGGATATTAATTATAAACGCATGAGATCCTCAAAAAAATACCAGGATCTAATCGATTAGGGTATTAATCTAGTCGATTAGATGACCTATTTTGGGAAGCTTTTCATCTTATATCTTCTGGATAGAATCCTCATTGGTTTTGTGCAACCTTAACACGCCCAAAACCTAAAAAGACTTTGTTATAAATAGGTAACTCATTTCCGTTCTTTTACATCTCATATTTTCTTCTCCCGGGTTCTTGTGTGGGCAAAAATATATGAGTTTTTATCAAAATTTTCAAATATACTACATGATTTTTCAAAAATCTATGAGTTTATACTAGAGTTTTCCAAAATAATAGTGAATTTTTGCCTGATTTTTCAAACAATTTATGAGTTTTTATCGGATTTTTCAAAAAAAAACAATGAGTTTTTACTGAATTTTTCAAAACTTGAGTTTTTGCCGACTTTTTTTGAAAATTCGGTTGTGTTAATTTTTTGTCTTTTTTTTCTATACAAAATGAACTAGCAATTTTTTCAAAAATTTGAAAAATACAAAATATACTGGATTTATAAAAAATCTGGTAGTGTTAACTTCGTTTTTACAGGCCTACTTGATATGAACTATCAGATTTTTTTAAAAGCCTAATATGTTTTTTTCACGCACCATTTTATCGACTACCATATTTTTTTATTCTTATCGAATTTTTCAATTGCACTACTAGGTTTTTCTTGCATTATTTTTTGGTTAAATTTTGACAATAGTATTTTGGGTATTATGGAAAATTGAGAGTGTCATGTTTAAGTGTGGGGTGGCAGGTAAAAATTTGATATATGAGATGTAATGAGAATTTCCTTTAAAAAGTATTTGAAATAACAAATTTGATAGTAAGTCAAACCGTATTTTGTGAGGTTTCTTCCTGTCACCCCCCAAATTATACTTGGAACCCCCCATATTTCTATAATACCTATGTTGCCCTTGTGAAAATTAAAGCAAGAAATTCAGAAGAAAAAAAATATGATATATATGAAAAAGTTTGGAACCTAGCAAAAAAAACAGGTAGTATATATGAAAAATTCGGTTAACCAAAATTTTAAAAACATCTGGAATTTTGATTAGTACAACTTTTTTTAAAACAACCAGAAGTTACCAGATATTTCGTCCATGAGTGAAAAATCAAGTTGTTATAAAAAGAGTTAAAATTGAATGGTTGCGATTTTGATGACACTTTCGTACGACTGTGATTGCCCCAACCGTTTTGTGTGGTTCAAAATGAATCCAAAGTTGTATAAATAGGGGTCATTTGTTGTTGAGAAAAAATATCTAAGAATGCCCCATACTCAATTTTTTTATTAAGGCAAAAGTGCATTTCAACAGGGCGAAACCTCCCATAGAGTTTCCAATTCCAAAGGAAACCGCATGTCTCGCCATCTTGAGATCCATGTTGAATGATCTGTTGCCCGATACCAATAACAAAAAGGTGAAAAAAATTGAGTTTCATGAATATTGGATTGATACTGATGGAAGAGTGAAATACAACCATATTAAGTTGAAGAGCGATGAAGATTTGAAAGTTGTGTGGAGATCATATCACTGTAGGCTAACCAAGGGGTTGATCGAGTTTGATGCGACAGTTTCTAGATCTATCGATGACATAATCAAGATGTTGAAATATCCAGAATCATCTGATAGTGTTTAGGTTTTCTTATATATTATTTTTTCGTAAGTTATGTAATCGTTTGTCCAAGTTGGGTAACCGTTTGTCAAATGGTATGTTATGTTCACCATGCATCAATGGAAGTGTCAAAATGTTATATAATAAACATTGTTGTGCAAATGTGTAAGTAATACTATATATAATATACATATAATACATAAAAATAAAAATAATTTCTAAATAAGCCCCCCACATGCTATGTGTGCTGTCTGCGTTGCCAAACTATAAACCACTCCATTTGGATTCACAAAATCCATGAGGTTATCCATAATCACTGCTATCATTTGCAGTCGTTGGGCGTCCTTTGCACCAGGTGGAGGCGGTGGAGGCGGCGACATGTCATTAGAAGGTACCCTAACATCAACATGAGAAGATCCAACATGTGAAGATTCAACATGAGAAGGTCCAATATCAACTCCATCATGTCCAGGTGGGATGATGTGAGGGTTTGATACCGTAGGGTACCACTCCAAATACCCATCCACACACTCCACATGAAACTGAACCACCACTGCATGATTTGTAATGACACATTTAGAACTCATAACGTGGTCATTAAACCAGCTATCAATGCTCTCAGATGGAATAACAAGGAGTGGTCGTGGGATGTCCTGGACGTATCCATACTGGAGCAGACACCTCTCAAGTAAGTGTCTAGCCATTAACCCCCATCACAGACAAACAGAAAAAGTATAGCATCATCGAACTCCTCATCCTCTATATCCATTATATGGTATGTGTAAGGTGTCCAGATGACATCGTCTATAATCAGTGCATTAATCCTCTTCTAGTACTCCACAACACCTCTCGGGTATGCATGTCTGCCCCTCCATCTCTAGGCCCACGGGGACCTAGCAGTGGAAATAATAACCCGTTTTTCACAAATGGACGAGAAATGATCGTATATTCAGCACTGCACACCAACAAAGATTCAAATAACAAGAAATAATGTCATAAATAGAACTAAGATAATAAGAATTAATAATTGAGTTGTACTTAAAATAAACTCATATAACTAGTAAGTTGCATGGTCTCAAAAATAGTCTCCTCTCCAAGGGCAGCATACAAAATAATCAACGCATCACACTCTCATGCCCAACTGCAACGCTCAAGCTGTTAAACGGCCACATGTACTTACCATTAATATATACATGAGACTTATCCTCTAAGATAGTACATCCTAAAAGGTGTAACATGTTTTCCAGAGCGGCTACCTCATTTATACCTTGACACACTACCTCTTTATACTTACCCCGGAGCCAATATAGGCAAAAGTGAGCACCCTCATAAACTTAAATTCATCTAGAACCTACACCTCAGTTCCCCCAAAGTATTGTAAAACTGTCATATGTGCGGTCTCCTGACTAATGATATGAGCGGTGAATACACTACATGACAGCGGAAAATGGAAAAGCGAGGAGACATCATTCAATGTAATCATCGTCTCACGAAATGGAAGATGGAAGGAAGATGTCTCCTTGTGTCATTGCTCAACAAAGGCTATTAATAGATGACTGCCGAGCATGGTAAGCGAACAGTCCACTAGTGGAAGGAGGCCACACTCCTTAACTATCGCCTTTACCTGCAATGACATCTCGACATCAGAGAAGTTCTTCAGCTTCAACCCATGGGTGGGCACCTTAAGCAGAATACGGTCCTTAAAAAAGAAAGTGAAAAGCATCAGTTAATTTCAAAGTGTCATTAATAAATAAAGTATCATCGTCATATAATATATATACCTCTCCCTGCCATAATGCCACATGATCTACATATTCTGTGAGAATAGAACAGTTACCTGGCCCATCGAAGAACCTTGCATCCGTGTGTAGAGACAGGTATATCAAAGTAAGATTTATCTCAACAAGAGGAGTAACCTCGATATCACCAGTAGCTGGTGCCTCAGTAGCCGCATGCGGAGTAGGCACCTCAGTAGTTATACGCGGAGTAGGCGCCTCAATAACTGTCTTCGGAGTAACCTCTATAGTAGTCGCTGCCTCCGCCTTGAAGGATGTGGCACATCAATCTCTGCCACCATCTGCATGTCATCCTAAACTGATGCATGAACATCACCTGGCTCATCCTCATCATCTCTCGCCCATTTAGAAGAAGATCTAGATCTTCTATGTCGAATAGTGTGGGGTACACGAAACTGAGACTGATTGGTCAACCGCCTCCTGTGAGAACCAGTCGACGTCACTCTCCCCGCCCGAAGATATGAGTCTTCAATCTTACCTCCGATCTCTTGAGCCCTCGCACCAGCAGTTTTATCACGTTGTCGATCGACAATCAAACCATTTGCGCCTCTGGTCTTCACTGCAAAAAAGAAAAAACAATTTTTTTTAACTTATCGGATTTTACAAAAAATTCGGAAGTTATGGAGTTACGACATGTTTGGAATATCCGACAAAAATATAAAATATTTCCGAATTTTTCAAAAAATGCGATTGGACGTATGAATTTTATCTGAATTTTTTTAAAAATTCGCAAAATACATTGCATTTTTTCCGATTTTTTTGGAAAATCTAGAAACATTTATGCAATTTTAGTGCATATTTTAAAAAATCCGGAAAAATATATGCGTTTATTGCATTTTTCAATAAATCTGATCAAATGTATGATTTTTTTTCTTCATATTTTTCAAAAATTCCGAAAAAAATATTATATTTTTTTTGAATATTTCTAAACATTCGATAAAAAATTTAGAAAAATCTAAAAATACTAAAAATGCTGTAAAAGCACAAACTTGTCATCAAATGAAAATATCTGATAGTGTTTTCGAAATATGCAAAAAATTACAAAACTCTTAAAAAAAATCAAAACATTCTAATATTTTTTAAAAATGAAATTATAATATTGTGAAAGATTAATATGATAAAAATATATAGAATGTTGGGGTGACAAGTTAAATTTGGGATGACGGAATAAAATCACATAGGCCCAAATAGCTTTGTAGTCATTTTAAAACCAACATCATCAACTTCATAATCATTTCGGATGAGAGCAATTTACCGGACACCCTCAACTTTTAATTGTCAAATAAAAAGGATCAAATGTTTTCATTTTTTTTTTCATAATTACATGAAAAATACAGTAAAATGCATAGTTTGAAATATACAAAAATATTATTTAAAATATGAATAATTGATTCTTTTTATTTAAAGATTAAAAATTCATAATGGTTAATTCATTCAAGATGTGAGGGTGGGGATAGAGAGGTCTGGGGCTTTATTGGTTCTTGTTGGGCCTATACCGAAGATTTATTTGGTTTAAAAAACCATGACACTTATTTTAGAAAAATAAATTTTAATTGAATTTAATATCCACACACTCCTTCTCGATAATAATATTTGGAGTCTTTGTTGTAGTATCCGATCATTTATTTTTTATACTGAATTTCAGATATTGAGCAAGAAAAGTACGAGACCAATAACATCACAAAATGGTTCGCCATCATAAAATTCAACTCTAATTTTTTTTTTTTGGAATGAATATTATGAGATTGCATTCACATTTTGATTATAGCATATTATAGGGTTAATTTTCGTCTCTAGTTTTTACTCTATTTGTATATCTGGATACTTTATTTACAATATGAAGTTTCAGGGCGTTTCTGAAAAATAGAAAATAAAAAAAGACACGAGAGAATAAAATGCATAAAATTATGAGAATTTCTTGTAAAATTGATATTAAGGCTTCTAGATATTATTATTTGGATGGTGTGTTTTGGATATTAAAATCTGAATTTAATTGATCATTTTCTACTTGAATTCATAAAGATTTATTGGACTGTTTCCGAATTTTACTATCCCAATCATACGAAATATATAATTTTAAAATTTTGTAGGATTTGAAAGAAACACTAAAGGTGTAATGAGTCGTAAAATAAACTATAACAATAATTAAAAAGTAATTGCGAGTAAATTCATTAGCCACAATTGAAACTAGCTTGGACCACAACTATTATATATTTCAGTCGTGCGTACTAAACACAACATTTTTTTTATTGTATTAACATTTGTTTTCATCGAAACTTCGCCTCAATTTGTGTTGTATTAACATTTGTTTTCGTTGTAACTTCACCTTAATTTGTGTTTCGAGCCAGCCAAACAATTCAATAAAATCGACTCAACTTCAAAGGCCAAACTAAGAATACTCTCATAGGAGGACGAAAGACAGGTGGACCTTCGCCAGAAAGCCACACACCTAATTCAAGCTACTACCTCTATCAACAACTGTTAGACCTGATCAAATAGTCTCCCGTAATAAACGTCTGATAACGTGAGATCAATTTTAACCGTCTATCATATATAATTTTTGTCAAGCGCCATAAAAAGTATTATTCATCTATTTCCACTCTTTCAAGTTACATATCTATGACCTCACGAACTTGGGTTCTAGAATAAGACGGAGTCTATAAGAATCGACTTCTAATTTTTGCAAATTTCCACAAAATCCATAAAATCCTGATTGTAGCACCACTGCAACTAGGGGTGGCAAACGGGTGTGTCCGCCCCATTTAGGTCTGCCCCGCAAAAGCCCATAAAAAAAGGGAGGGGCAAGCTTTGTTAAGGGTACGGGCCTAAAACTTTGCCATGCCCCGTAAAAAAATGAGTGTGGGGCGGGGCGGGTCTGCAAGCATTGCACCTTTTAAGCCTAAAAACTGCAAATTTTCATGTTAATGCTTGTGCTTGCAAAAGTCCGCAAAACAACAGGGCGGGGCGGGGAGGGCATAATAGAGGATGCATGCCTAAAACCTTTGTCCACACCGCAAAAAAGTACGGGCAAAACAGACATGTCAGACGGGTCAGGCCCGTTTTGCCACCCCTAACCGCAATTTATACCTATGTTGGTAGCTTTCAAGTCATATCAGATAATCGATAATCGCATTTCTAGTGCTGGCATTGAATCGAAGACATATATTCTTGTTTCTGCAAGGGAAGGTATGCCTCCTCCGAAAGAAGAAGCTGATATAGTCCTTGAAACTTCTTTGATTGTATCGTCTTCTCGCGCTCAAGTTCCTCCTGAAGGTAGAGAAAAACAAGAAAGGGGGGTTTGAATTGTTTTGAGAGAATAAAAACTTTTTGGAAATTAGACACACGTAGAAACAAATAAATTCAACACTGGATTTTATACTGGTTCGCTTGAAATTCAAAGCTACTTCAGTCCACTCGGCCAAGGTGATTTCACCTTCAAAAAGCACTTAATCCACTAATCTTGAAAGATTACACAAACAATCGTCTAAGAGAGTAAAGATCTCTTAGCCCTCTCAAGTTTACAGACTTCACAAGTCACTTGAGGATATTTTTCAGCAAATGAATAGAATTACAGTAATGATTAGTGCTTCTAGTTAAGCTGAAATTACACAAGGTAAAAGCAAAGAATTATTCACACGTTAGAGCATCAACTCGTGTGAGAGAATGAAGAATGAGTATAATAGGAGTGTTGTATTCTCGTGTGTTTTCAGGTATCTTCTTAGAGAGGCGTTCCAACCTTTATATAGGAGTGATGAGAAGACCGTTGAAGAATGTTAATGTCAGAATCTGGGGCAATGATGGATGATTAATGTCATTAATATCTGTGTTCTTTCCAAAACAATTTTGGGGCGCCATAAAATCCTTCATAAAGTAGATTCTTTCCATAAGAGAGTTGCTTCAAAGCTAAGTATTCTGAATCAGAAGGTTCAAATATCAGAATCTTCATTAAACAAGTGTATCTTCAGAAGATGCTTGTTGCTGACTGTCTTTAGAGTTTCTTTTCATTGAATTTCATCAGAGCGCAAGGCTTCAGATTCTAGAGTCATTCTTCCACTTCAGAGTGTCTGATGTCTCTTGTTTAGTTTACGCTTGCATTGATCAGAGTCAGAGCTTCAGCTACGTATCATCTAAGTGGTATCTCAGAACTTGTTTTTGTATCTGATGAGTGTCTATCTGACTGTTTTGATTAGAGTCTTGCATACTTAGAAAAATTTCGTTAGGGTACCATTTTTGTTTCATTCTTTATTATCATCAAAATCTTAGAGATACATTGTAGAAACTAAATTTGTTCTTACAATCTCCCCCTTTTTGATGATGACAAAAAAAATAAGAGTGACGATGAAACAATGATGTAATCAAAGTAATATCTCAGAGTCAGATAATAACAAAAGAATCCCCTTGAAATGGATCAACATATTTCTCAAAAGTTCTTACCAGACCTTCCTTGTGTGGCAGCTGGTTGTACCTTAGCTGTTATCCTGCATAACTTTAGTTCTCATAAATTATTAAGATATTAATGTTCGCAGTGCATCAAGAGGTTTAAATATGTATTTTCATCATAGCTGTATTAGTTCTCCCCCTTTTTGTCAGACTCAAAAAGACATAGAAAATGAAGCGAGAGACAGATATTCATATATATAAGAAAAACTAGTACAAATATGCAACAATTTCGAAAGAGAGCATATAACAAAAAACATAAGGAAAACATAAGACGAAAAACAAGAAAAGAGGCCTAAGTGCCTAAGGGTTTGGAGGCGGAGGCATCCTTTGGAGCAGTTGAGTCAGCAGGTTCTGAATATTGTTGTTGACGGAGTCCTGGTGATCCAATCTTGCTCTCATAACTTATTGCTCCTTCTGCAGTTCTTCCAGAGTTTTTAGGACCAGAGGGGCGAAGCCAAAGTTAGATTACTCCCCCTGAGTCAGAGCATCAGCGTTGGCCTTTGCATCTTCCTCTGCAGCAATGCGTGCTACTTCTTCAGCTTCGACTTTGGCTTTTTCCTCAACTTCAGCAGCAGCAGCAGCATGAACAACCTTCTCTTCAGCTTCTCTAAGTTGTTGCTCCTCTTCCAGGCGAGATTTCTCTTCTGCTTCCTTTCTGGCCTTTTCCTCAACCTCTCTGACCAAGCGAGCTTGTAGCCTTACTCCAACATCTCTGACAAAGTCGTTGCGGACTTGTTCAAAGAGGCCTTTCAGTTTGAAGGCTTCAGAGGTCGTCCATTTGATCACTCTGTTCTAGTGAATCCTCACTGCAGAGGGATCATCACTGATGCCAGAGTTTACAGATAGAGACTTGATCTTCTCCACTGAAGACTCTCCAAATAAGGTAATTGCTTCTTCTAAGGTGGGGAAGGCAGGTTTTGGTTCTTGGTTGGGGGATGGGGATGTTAGAGGTGTTTGGGTGGTGTCAGCGGGAGTTTGAGAGGTAGGGATGAAAAGGTCCTCAGAGGGTGGTATGGTGGGGGTATCAGAGGGTGGTGGTGTTGTTTGCTCAAGTGGTGTACTTAGTTGTTGTTCAGAGGGTGGTGTTTGTGGTTGTTCAGATGGTGGATTTGTTGGTTGTTCAGATGTTGGGTTTGCTGGTTGATCAGGAGGTGTTTGAGGTTGTTGAGATGGTGGTGGAGTTTGTTGTTCAGGAGGTGGAGTGGTGGCTTCTGGTTCAGGTTATGGTTGTTGTTGTGAGGCAAGAGCACGTGCCTGAAGTTGGGCTAGTGTGGGGGATTGAGGGTTAGAAGGTTCTGAGTCAAATGAGAGAACATAGTAAGGTGGAGATGAAGGTGTAGAAAATAAGGGTGAGGTGGTTTCGTTCAGCATTTCTGCTATAGAAACGGGTAAGGTAGTGGTGGAGAGATTGAATTTTTGAGATGGTGGATTAGAGGGTTTAATGGTAGAGGGTGGGGTTTTAGATTGGGTGTAGATAAGAGTGGTTTGGGGAAGAGAAGAAGCAATTTGCTTTAAGTTTACAGAGCGAGAAGGAGGCAGAGACTTACTTGGTGAATCAGTCAGAGGGACTATAGGTCTTGACCCAAAAGTTTCTCCTAATTTTTCCTTCTTGGCCTTCTTTGACTTCTCAGAAGGGTCTCGCATTCTCTTCATGAAGTTTGGTGGATGCTCAGGCAGCTAATCCACCGAGAACTACGATATGTCAACGCCTTGGCTTGCAAGATCCTTTAGATAATGTGCCACCACTTCTGGAGGATCAATCTTGGAGAAGAGGTAAAGGCTGTTAGGAATATTCCTCTGGTCCTTGAGTGTTTCCCAGGAGGTATCTAAAGTGGGTTTAGCCCTGATTTGCTAAATCACCCCCATACTCTTCAGATGTGAGCATTTAGAGGTCTTCTAATTTCAACAGCGATATCCTTCATCAGATTCTGATGGATCAGGTGATCCACTAGCCTACTCTCGATCAGAACATCGGAGATGAGTCTTCCTAGAGGAATGTAGGTTATGGGTTTCATGTTGTTTCTGGTATCCTTGACAGAATCTCTGAGGTATTGGAAGAGCAACGTTGGCAGGTTCAGTTTTAGCCCTTTGTGAATGCAGTAGAGAATGCACTTCTGATCCGTATTGATATAGTCAGAAGAGTTGGAGACTAGGCGGTGATGGATGGTGCCCAGAATGATCTTCAGCCATACTCAGAGGTTATGGTGAAGTTCCTTGTTTTTGGAGTTTTTACCTTCAACGTTTTGTTGAAAGATGGTTGGGGTAATTTCCTGGGACAAGTACTTTTCCCGAGGATTGATGTTGTAGATTCTTCTTCCCCCTATCTTCTCCATGTTCAGAAGGAAGGCGATGAATTTCTCAGTGATTACCATCTTGACCCCTAGAACATATGAGACGATGTAGTGGTCATCTGCGTCTGAGAAGCGCCAGAACTCCTTGACCAGATAGGTGTAGGCAGGACCATAGAGTCTTTGGAAATAAGTTTCCCACCCTTGCATTCTTAGTTCCTCAGTGAGGTATATTCCATTGCGCTTCATATTGTCAAAATCTACCAGCGATTCGCACAGGACTTCAAGCTTGTCAAAAGCTGTGGCAAGATGAATATGAGGTTCATAGTCCAGAATATGTGGTTCTTTGTAGAGTTGGGTAGAGACAACACAAGTTGTAGCAGTTGTTTGTTGAGAAGAGATGGGAGTTTGTTCCGTTGATTCCATTTGCTGAGAATAGTTGTAGACGGATTGCTGTTGAGCATCCATGGAAAACTTTGATGAAATTTGATTGAAAAATGAAGAACTTTCTTAAGATGATGATGAACTGATGAAGATGATGAACTTGAGAGAGAGAGAGAGGGGTTTGTGTAAGACGTGAGTGTAAAAGTGTGAAATTGTGAGTTATGAAAAATATAAATACTCAAGGAAAGCATACAAAACGACAGTGTTAGAGGCAGTTGAACGGTTCAATAATTAATAATGGCACAAACATCAAGTTGACACGCTTAGGGGAGACATGATTACAGTCTATGATGGAAGTCTAATCCCCAAATCAACACATTGCTCGAGGAGATCTCAAGGGTCTATCTTTTGATTTCTGCTAGGCAGTTGTCTAGAAGATCCAAGGTCAGATGCAAGATGCCCCACGTGTTGATCTATCTGGTCTCCAGGAATACCAAAAGGTTGGATCCTAAGGATTTCTAATTCAGATAACTCCTAACTGGTAGAAGTATCAGAGTCAGATCCAGATACCATATGTTTATTTCAGAGCCTTATTTTGCTAGTTTAGAGAAGCACATTTGGTTTACTCTAGGCAAATTTCAATTTTTTAATGTTTCAGAATAAATGAGAATCTGTCTTCAATAAGGGGTTTAGTGAAAATATCAACCCATTGATGGTCTGTATCAATAAATTTTAAGGATATTACCCCTTTCTGAACATAGTCTCTTATAAAATGATGTTTTATTTCTATGTGCTTAGCTCTGGAATGCAAGATAGGGTTCTTACTTAAACAAATGGCAGTCGTATTATCACAGAAGATAGGAACGTTACTCTCAAAAATATGAAGGTCTTCTAGTTGATTTTTCATCCAGAGCATCTGAGTAGTGCATAGTGACACTGATATATATTCTACTTCTGCAGTAGACAGAGAGATGGTTGATTGTCTTTTGCTGGCCTACAATATGAGATTGTTTCCCAAGAAATGACAGTTCCCAGAAGTACTTTGACGTTCCATTTTGTCCCCTGCATAATCTGCATCACAATAACCAGAGAGCCTATACTCTGATGTTTTCTCATACATCAGGCCAAGGTTAGGAGTTCCTTTCAGATACCTTAGGATTCTTTTACCAGCTGTTAAATGGGATTCCCTTGGATCTGATTGGAATCTGGCACAAAGACATACACTAAAAAGAATGTCAGGACGTGTGGCCGTCAGATAGAGAAGAGAGCCTATCATACCATGATAGAGCTTCTGACAAACCTTTTGGCTAACTTCTTATTTCTCCAGAATGCGGGTTGGATGCATGGCTGTCTTGGTTGGTTTGCATTCTGCCATTTCGAATTTCTCCAGAATGTCTTTTATGTATTTACTTTGACATACATAAGTAGCTTCTGAAGCTTGATTGATTTGAATTCCCAGAAAGAACTTTAGTTCTTGCATCAGGCTCATTTCAAATTATGTCTGCATTAGCTCAGAGAATTCTTGACAAACAGAGGGGTTAGCTGAACCAAAAATTATATCATCAACATATATTTGGCATAACATGAGATCATTTCTAATGTTTTTACATAAGAGTGTAGATCAACCTTTCCTCTAATAAAATCATGTTCAAGAAGAAAGTTGCTTAGTCTTTCATACCAAGCTCTAGGAGCTTGTTTTAGACCATACAATGATTTTTTTTTAGTTTACAAACATCTGTAAGACCCCAATTTTGGACCTAAGATCCCTCATGGCATCATAACATTGCATTTTGCAAAGCCTCAAGGATCATAAGCATCCTGGTTCCCCTTGTCTTTGGGTGGGACCTCTTGTGAGTGGTTTGAGATCACCAAGCATGCTTGAATTGTATACCATTGCTTTTCTCATGTTATTTACTAACCAAAAGCACACAAATATGTCACTAACATTTCTTATTTGCAGCTTGCGCAATCACAAAGTCTAAAAGCTTCTAGGAGATCCTTTGTGCAATGAAAACGTCAAGAGGAGATGAAAGCAAGCATGGTAATGGTTCCCAAAGCTCTCATCCATCATATATGCCTCCCTAGTATCTCAATTCATCATTTTTGATCAAAGCAAGTAAAGGGGTTTGAGGTTTGTTTCCCAAGGAAACCCTAATTCATCTGATCATCAACAATGCCTTACTCATGAAGCAACCTTAGCCCATGGTCAAATACCATCAAGGTAAGTTCTCTAATCCATTATTCCATGCATATTTGAACTTATTTGAGTGCCCTCAATCATCAATTCATCAAGGTATGAGTTTTTGACTTGGGAAGTTGATCAGTTAATTCATCTGTCTATTTTGAAATGCATTGAAAGCTAACTTTTTATGTGTTGGTCAAATGGAAATGATCCCAAGATAAAAATTGTTCTTAAGGACAATCTTAACAATTTCATGTTCATCAAAAAATTATTTGAAGCTTGGAAGATCATCATCCACTCCAAGACATTATAGGTCATTTTGACTGAAACCCTAATTTTGGGTCAACTTCCCAAGAACATAACTCATTAATTTTTTATGATTTTGGGGTGGAACCAAATTAATTGGAAATCTTATTGTGTCTACTTCAAATGTTATGTTTAACAAAATTTCAAAATCTCAAAAGAAATACATGTGATAATGCAAAACATTATAGGTCACTTTGAGCCAAATGCATTGAAATGGAAAAAAGTCCAACTTCAAGTGCCCATAACTTCATTAAAAATCCAAATGATGCAAAATTTAAGTCCAAATTGATTGTTTTGAAAAGGTATACAACTTTAATATTGAAGGTTTTATCATTTGGAGCTTGCATCAATGATACAGAAGGGCTTGAACATTGGCCAAATTTGGAAACTTCACTCATGCATGTTTTGCACCCTACACTTTAAACTCAAAATTCACTAATTTCCAAGGCCCAATTAAAATTTTTATCAACATATCATTTGTTCCTTATGCAACAAGCTCTCTAACCATTACTCACAAGGTGGAATTTGGAGTTTGGAAGCACCATTTTCGAAGACATGAAGATTAAGTGCATTTTGTGAAATTCAATTCAAATTGTCATGCATGAGCTGTTTATACTTATTGTACACGTCCATTTGCATTTCACATGAACTCAGCAAGTCATTTCAGTCTTCATTGGGCCTTCCACATGATCACACAAGCCCATGCAATGAAAGATCCATTTGCCATGCACACGAGTAAACTCATGCACTCAGCCCTTTCCAGCTATAAATACATGTGCTATGCTCCATAATTCTCCAACCTGAAGGCGCCTGAAATGCTGCAAGAGTGAATCCCTAACCATAACAAAGGAACAAAGTTCATTTTTCTTCAAAAATTCAAATCTGAAATTCAATTGCATTTGGTTGAATTTTCAGATCTAAAGTTCCTAAACCTTCACCATTTGATCCATTGAAGTTCTGTTTTGCAAAAGGAACCAAGGAAAGGGACTCAAATCTCCATAATCCAAAGGTTTTGATCAACTGTTTTTTGCTTCGAATCTCCTTATACTTTGATCCTTTGGCCTTGATATTGTGTTGTCTGAAGTCCTCTCTATAGAGGCATTATTGTTGAGTGCTTAATTGTTGAAATCGAGCAAGTTCAGTTGAACATCACCAAACTTCCATATCTGATTTCTCTCTTAATAGGAATCTAGAGTGGAAGTGAGTGATATAGGAGTGATGTACATATTCACCTTTCGAATGGTGCCTGGATCGTCCATTTTAGTGAGCGTTTGAATCTCTGCATTTTTTGACCTTCGCCGGAGCTCACCGGAGAAGACGGTGGCGCTGGCCACCGTCTCTTTGCCAGATCAATTGTGAGCCCTTGGATCTCTTTTCCAGTTTGAATCCTGGCGTTTGGATGTTATGACTTTATTTAATGCATTGTACTTTTCAGTTGACTAATGACTATGGTACGCGCGCACTCCTGATCCATTGGATGTTACAACGTCAATTAATGAAGTCATCCAACGCTTCCTGATTTTTGCCATTTTCTTATTTTCTGATTTTATTTTTTTTATTTCTTTTAATTCCATTTTATTTCTAAAATTCATATCTCTCTTATTATTGGTCCAAAAAATATGGGACCAATTGCATTTTTTCTCTTTTAATTTCTAGTTTCTAAAATTGATTTTTAATATTTTTATTTTATCATTTGCTATTTTTTAATAATTTTCTCTTTTCTGGTTATTTTTAATTCATTTTAAATAGTTTTGATATTCAAAAAAATACAAAAATATTTTTCTAACCTCTTTGAATGATGATGGATCTATGAAAAATATTATCATCAATTTATTAATTGATTTAAGATTTATTTGAGATTTTAGTTCAATTAGGTTATTTTTATTCATTTTTAATTGATTAAAAATAGTTTATGACTTTTAAAAATGCTGAAATTTTTTGTCAAACTTTGTTTGACCATGTTGAACTTGGGATAATTCACTTGGACCTTTTAAAGTTGATTTGAAGTGAATTTGAAGTTTGACATTTCTTTAATATTTTAATTCAAGTTTATTTTCAAATATTAAGAAATGCCAAAACTATTTTGTTATTTCTTGACTTCCAATCTTCATCTCATTTCAGATTTTTATGGTTTGACCTTGATCTTCCCTATCTTTGGTCAACATTTATGGATTGGTACATTCCTTTTCATTTGATGTACTTTATTTTCTTCATTTCCATTATCCATCTTCTTCTTCTTCTTTTTCTTTTTCTCTTCTTTTTGACCAATGAGTTAAAGGTTGATAAGTTAACATTAATTAGGGAGGTTTAATCTTCCTTGATTCAAATCTAATTCATCTTGATCAAATGATCAAGTGAATGGCTTTGCATTAAGGATAGATCGCTTCTTAAATCATGCAAAGGACTTAAACCAATACAAGATCATTTCTCTTCCTCTTTTTGGCATGGCAAGTTGTTGGAACTTGGTTCACTAATCAAGACTTCTAACTTGTGTTGTTGCCTACATTATTATTGAGTGGCCTCAGATAGTTGTGACTTCTACATAAGTCCAATTACGATTGCTTAACATAGCGCTAAATTTTCCTTATGGCACACTAACTACTAACACTAACCATTAACAATTAACATTTACTTTTTGCTCTTTACTTTTATGCAATTTACTATTCTTGTACATATTATTCATTTGCTTTTTCCTTTGCTCATTTGAGCACATGTTTATGTTAATGCAATTTGCCTTTTGCTCACTTGAGCACATAATTGTGTATATATTATTGTGCTTGTGCTTTTGTTTTGATTGTTGTGGACCAAAATGCAAAGAAATGGACAAATGGACTTAGTTTCTAGGACTTTCCCTATGCAAATTGGAGTAAAAGGATCTTAATGTGAAGATGGATTAGAAGGACCAAACCTCTAAACTCACTCTTGTCCATTCTTGTTTTGTTTCATAAAACTTTTGATGTGTGTGCTCTTGTGCTAGGGAATCCTATGAGAGCTCAAATTGAAGAACCATTGCCATGTCCATCCAAAGTGAAAGATACAAGATGCATTGAGGATCTCTTAAGAGACTTATTTGATTGTTTCTTGAGCTTACTAATATTTTGCTTGCATATTCTAAAGGATGGGAGCTACTTGGATCATCAATATGATCTCAAGAGAGGAACTCCATTTGTGGTCTTGTTTCTTATCCCTTATCTCTTGTATGATTAGGACTCTAGCCATTCTTCTTCTTCTCTCCACTCTAACCCAAGCCAAAACCTTTTGTGCAAACATTTAACACTTCTTTTCAAACATTAGAAACCTAAGCCTTATGCTTTTGATTTTCAAATTTTCTTTTCATAACACTTATTTTGAATTGAACTTCTAAGTCAACTTTGATCATATTTTGTACATACCTTTCATTGGTAAATATAACCCATTCAAATGTCTTTTTGTGGTTTCAATGGCCACTTTCTTAGGCAAATGTTTATAACCTTTAGCTATTAGGTCTGAGTTATCCTTGAGGTAGATGTAATACTCACCTATATCCTTAGTGATGGACAATGAGTCTTCCATGCTTATTATAGGGTTAACCCCTCACTAGCATGTTGAAGCTATCCTCACATGGTGGATTTGTGGTTTTAGGTTGAGTTTTCTCCCTTGGATAACAAAAGACCTTAAGGCTTTTGGACCAATCAATTCACCAACTTATTTTGAGATTTTTACCCCGAACTACGAGGTTTTGATCCTAATCTTTTTTTAAGATGGTACGTAGGCAATGGGTTTATCCATCCAAACACAAAATGTAAATAAACTTGTATATTCTCTTCTCATCTCTTCAATCATGTTTGCACAAACAAATTTTCA
The DNA here is from genome assembly GCF_024323335.1 of Lathyrus oleraceus. Classification (NCBI taxonomy): domain Eukaryota; kingdom Viridiplantae; phylum Streptophyta; class Magnoliopsida; order Fabales; family Fabaceae; genus Lathyrus; species Lathyrus oleraceus. Next base: position 408,932,223 of record NC_066580.1, read on the forward strand.
CAAAATACCAACCTTACAACAAGTATGAAAAGGGCTCCCTAGGAGTACCTAGGATGTTTTGGGTGCTTAAAACCTTCCCATTGCATAACCAACCCCCTTACCCAGATCTCTGACATTTTTACTAGTTTTTGATTTGATAAAACTTTTAGGTTTTTGTTCGCTTTCTAACCATTCCTTTGGATAAATAGAAGTGCAGCGGCGACTCGACTTGTATGGTTTACCTTGGATTTAGTCAATATCTCTAATGGTAACGAATACCCCGCTACAGAAAAGTGGCGACTTCACTAGGGAGGTTTGCCTAGTGGGTTTTGCCTACTTCTCATATTTGTTGTATTGTATTGTATATTGTTTTGTGACATATTTTTGTGCGATTTGGGATTACTGTATTGTAAGTAATGATTGAATTGCTTGAATATTAATTCTTTGTATGCTTGGTGATCTTTGTGAGATGAGATCTATGCCCGAACTCGAGTGCACTTAGGATAGGAGAATGGCATAGTCTTGTTGACTTGTGTGGAGTTATTCCTTAGCAAGTTGACTTGCAAGTCCATTCACTTGGTGGAGGTCATGTTGGGATCAATAATGTCACACAAGTAGTTGTGGTTAGACATTACTCTTTCCAATATAGACCTTAGAAGCCAAGAACCTTAGCGAAAGTCGTTCAAGTGTGAGATTTGATACGATTGTTACGCGATACTACACCCATAAGAGTCTCTCTTGAGAATATTTTTGGAATACGAGTAGTCGTTTATCCGATAATATCCGAAAGATGGGATGATGACTATGGGAACCTCTTGTAGAACATGTTTGGCAGGTTAAACCCTAGTACACTCCCTTTGGAAGGTTCTTAACCGAGACTCCATGCTCGTGACTCGCAACAAACCCTTGATTCATGGTTGATCCGTTCATGTATCCTTAATATCAATGGAACTTGGGTGTTGATAAGGTGTAAACCATAATCCACCAAAATGGATGATTGATATTAAGGATGACATGATCCATCCCATGACCTTTGTTTGGTGTGCTTTGCGTGATCCTTGAGTGTGATTGTTGCATTCATGCATTCATGCACCCATTCACATCCATATCATCAATAATAAGAAAATTTTCAAGGAACTTAAGAGTTCTATTTGCAAATTTTCAGACATGGAAGGACAAAGAAGGAATACAAAGAAGTACAGTTTCAGACAACCCGACTTGAAAGAGTTAAGGAATTTGACATCCTATGTACTAGATCCCTTGGGTTTCAAGGCTCGTTTAGGGAAGCTTCTTTCTCTTCTGACTACTCAAGTGGACGAGGGATTAATGAGTGTATTGGTGCAGTTTTATGATCCCTTGTACCGTTGCTTCACTTTTCCGGATTTCCAGCTTTTGCCTACACTTGAGGAGTATGCCTACCTTGTAGGTATACCCATTTTAGACCAGTCGTCGTTCAGTGGCTTAGAGAGTGTTCCTACTTCTCAAGAGATAGCTGATATGTTGCATATAGAAGAATCTCTGGTTGGTGCTCATATGACTATCAAAGGTGGAATTCAAGGTCTCCCTTCTGAGTTCCTCATTGCTCAAGCTACTATGTATGGGAAGGCCATGAGTGAGGACGCCTTTGAGGCCATATTTGTACTTCTCATTTATGGGCTAGTGTTGTTCCCCAACATCGACAAGTTTGTGGATGTGAACGCTATTAGGATTTTCTCTACTCTTAATCCCGTTCCTACTCTGTTGGGTGACACTTACTTTTCTTTGCATATGAGGAATGCAAAGGGTGGTGGTACCATTGTGTGCTGTTTGCCTCTGTTGTACAAGTGGTTTATTTCTCACTTGCCGCAGACGGTCGCCTTCAAGGGGAATAAAGGATGTCTACGGTGGTCCACGAGGCTCATGTCTCTCACCAATGAGGATATCTTTTGGTACAACCGTGTGTATGATGGTGTGCAGATTATCGACTCTTGTGGTGAATTCTCCAATGTACCTCTTATTGGTACATGTGGTGGGATTAACTACAACCCTGTTTTGGCACGTCGTCAGCTTGGGCTCCCCCTAAAGGATAAACCCAATAACATTCTGTTGGAGGGTGTGTTCTTTCAGGAAGGTAAAGATCCCCAAGGCTTGAAGAGCAGGATGGTCCGCGCTTGGCGCAAGATTCATAGGAAAGGAAGGAAAGAGCTAGGTCCGAAGAACTATGTCGCTTTGGAGCCTTATACTGCTTGGGTTAGGAGGAGAGTGTCGCAACGCGAAAAACAACCGGCGAGGAAAATACAAAGCCACCACCGACGCTATTCATCCTATGACGGAAAGGGAGCGCATGACTAACCTAAGAAAGGAAAGGAACGGTCTTACGACCAGAGATTACAGGGTACGGGAGTCGGTTACGCAAGGGGAAGGTGTTAGCACCCCTCACGTCCACCGTACTCGACAGGATCCACGCTCAAAAGGTAGCTAAAAAAAGGCTAGGGCTGCTAATAAACTGCTCAAAGAAACTACACAAACTAGAACAATAAACAGGTGGGGGAGAGAAAGAAGGCGGAGGAAGTGGACTCGGTAGGATGTTGCATCCTTGGCCTACGTAGTTTATCAGAAACAAACATCAGAGTCTACGTAGTTCGGGAAAAGGGGACATGCTCGCTAGGACATCGCATCCTATGCCTACGTATCTTCTCTATCCAGAGGAGAATCAGAGCACTCGTAGCTCGGCTAACGCACACTGAAACAAGACACCAAAAAGGGCGCTGAGATGTCAAAAGAAACACCCAAAAGGAAACAGAATGCCAATACATGGACTTACACCCGACTCCCAACAATAACAAAAAGGAAACAGGATGCCAATACATGGACTTACACCCGACTCCTAACAATAACAAACGCTAACCAGCGAACACCAAAGAGAAAGGTTATCAGAACAAACCCCAACAAAGTAACTAACTATCCAGAATAAACTCCCGATATGCATAATCAGTCACCACAAATGGACCCCAAAGATGAACCCCAATATGAATAACAATCGTCACAAATGAACCCCGAGATGACCCCAATATGAAGAACAATCGTCACAAATAAACTCCGGAGATGAACCCCAATATGAACCCCAAGTCAATATAGGCGAACCCCGAACGGATAACAGGTAACCAAAGTGAACCCCAACTAGTGAACCCCGACTAATAACAGAAGAAATCCCCCAAGGTATGAACATACCACACACACACACGCTGAACAAGCGGATACTCACACCAACGAAAACAAATGCCAGAAACAAAGGCACGATACGGTAAACACAAGTAGAGAATAAGGGTGAACACACGCGAAAATAAAGAAAAGGGTGCCTGGAGAGATTGCTCTCAACCTCCTGCCTACGTATCTCATCTGGTATGAGAATCAGGGCGACGTAGTTCCCCTTACCAGGGGTAAAACACTCTCCTAACCAGAGACCGGGGAAACAACAAACTAATAGGGAGACTAAGACTCGAGCCTAATAGTTGTCATGCAATCAATATCCCCAAGTTGAGGTCTCTAACAAGAATTTGACTCATCCTGGACGCGAGTCAACTCAAGTCTAAACTCTACATACGTTCAACTTCCTCAGAAGTCAATCGTACGACTCCTACAGAAATGGAGATGAGAAGAGGAAAGTAAACGAACACACCAACACAAGTAAACAAACATCACACACTATATCCATACAAGAGTCTCAAACAATAGGTGGGCTTTAGTCAAGAGGGGTCATATCAACCTCGACAAACAAGTCAAACTGTAAGGGTGATCAAATGGGCTCTTAACCACTGACATTGAACGTCAGGGTGAGCAGATCAAAATGGTAATGAGGATGAGACCTCATAGCTCTTAACCCTGGTCAAGGTGAGCTCATGACACAGAAAGCGTGGGGATCCAGAAAGTGGGATCCTTTTCCACTTGACGGACTCTGGACAAAAGATCTGGGGCACATGTTCAGAAGCATCAGCACGTAGTGCGAGCATAAAGAACGACACACTGAATAACGGGGAATCGGTTACAGATCCCTACCTTCTGTCAATTGCCTCCTCTCTTGGAGGTCTTATCAAATAACACATGCCTCTTCTTGGAGGTCTTTTGGGCACAATTTTAAACAAACACAAACAGAGCCTCTGAAGGAGGACTTGCCAGCAAAAATGCCTGCCAAAAAGGTGACAGGACTCCAGACTACATGAAGTAAGAAGCTAACTACCTGAGTGGTGTGTCAACCATAATCCAATGCTCAAGCAAGAGCTAAAGCAAGTAAGCAACTAAGGTACCTGTACAAAGACTAAACAGTTAATACTTCAGTTGTAAAACCAGAAGACAAGCAGTGAAACCCTCTAACAGTTACACAATTCAATGCATAAGTGCTCTGAGACTCAAATGAGCTCATGGGCTCACCGCATCAATTAAAACCCTACAAAACAAAAATAGGTCAGAACTCAATGCATTTGTATCTCACAAGGTGAGAACAAACCCAATCATCAATGATGAATATCCACCTGAAACAAGCGACAAAGTTAGCTTATGTATATCCAATCAAACACAACAAAGCATAACCAAACAATGGCAGGAGATGAATTGAATCACAAACCAGGGATCAAACCAATGCAAAAGAGGCAAAGGCTTACACCACAAAGAAGACCCCAAACCAAGTCATAGAATGGACCAAGAACAAACCCTAAAACTGGGTCAAAACTCTAGTACAAAGACAAGACTCAAAACCTAACCAAACGACCAATCCAGGACCCATCCTTTTGCACATCACACATTCAAACACTCCCTACAATGTCCTCAAAAGGACCAGCATCAAATCAATAATCAAATATCTCAACTTGCCTATGTAATGTAATGACCAAAAATATGCACAAAATGAACTTCCAACTTAGAAAATTCATGTCAAATCAGAAATGCACACAATGACTTTGGGATTTTTTTATAAGTTCCTTATGCCATGAAGGTTCAATATGCAAAAGGTCAAGTCCAAAATGATGCAAATGCTATGTGAACAAAAATGCACCAATTCAATGTAAAAAATGTGACACAAATTGTCACATTTTTCTCTATGTGTCAAAAATGATGATAACATGTGAGAAAAAATCCAAACCAGTGACCAATAATTCATGTCATGTATGAATGTCATATATGCAAAAGAGTGGATCAAAAGGTTCAAAATTGAGGATTTCACAATGCATTGAATGCACTAGATCAATTTGGCACAATATTGCTTCAAAAATTCCCACATAAAAATCCAGACATCAAAAATTCTTTAATTTAACACCATAAAAAAGTAGTCACAAATACAAAACTATGAAAAAAAATTGGGGCTCAATTGGACAATTTTTGGATTTTTTATGAATTAAACAAAATGACCAAAATAATGGAAATATAAAATAGAAAAAGGAGGGAAATGAAATATTTGAATTAAAACAGGAAAAATCAGAGACCACAGGATCTGGCGCGCATCTGAAATCAACGACTCACATTCAAAACAATGAAACGCACCGTTTCATTGATCCAGTCATCCACCCAGTCAGCGTTCAACGCTCGCGTGGCCTTAGTCAACCAAACACCATCCAATCAAGCTGCCACGCATTGCACCACATCGCACACACTCAGCAAACCTTAACATTAACACAGACGCCGGAGCACCGCCCCGGTCGTCTTCCCCGACGAGTCCCCGGTGGCTCCCACGGCGGCGCCACCATAAAAATTCCCAGAAATTCACCAGACCACCACCATTCCACTCAGTTTTCCACACTGATTCCAAATATCACCTTAGTTTCTCCTAATTCTTCCTAGGTTTTGCAATTCGAAGAGAATAAGTTTCTAGATCCAAACTTTCAGTCGCCATGAAATCCTTAATACTCACTCAATCTCAATTCTAATCATATATTCATAACCTACACAACAAGATCTTCAATCCTATAACCTAAAATCAGCAAAAGGAGAGAGTGAAAATGGAGTCACCTGGAAATGGAGATCTCTGAAATCGCGATCTCACAAGCTCAGCTGCTCCAAATCAACTCCTTTGAACTTCCTTTGAAGCTTTATGCAAAAAGAAATGGCTGGAACCTCTTGAATGCACCTCAATTTCCAAATTCGATCATCATGATAATGCACTTGAACTGCTCGATTTCTTGAAGAATTGCACCAAACGATGGATGATTCTTGATCAGTGAAGCATGAGGATCAAGAATATGCAATGATCTTTGAGAATTGTGTGAAGGAAATGTAAATTCGAAGAGAGAGATTTTGAGAGAGTTTCTTGAATTCTAGATCTGAAAATGCAGTTATGGCAGTTATGATTAGGGTTTCTCTACTTATACTCCTTGCTAATGACACTGATAATCATTTTAGCCATTTACTAATCATGATTAATGAGTTGTTATGCCAATTTCAAAAAATGCACATTGAATTCCCATGGCCATAATGCACGTGTTCAACCCCATGCTAGGATAGGAATCCACTCAAGAGCAACCAAGGGTCAGGATTTGAAGGTTATTTTGCTTACATCTCAAGTCAAGGATGAATGGTGAAGATTTGCTTCATTTTGAACATGTGTGAAACAAGGAACATACACGCCTCTCTCATGCATGGCAAGGGCTCATTTTTACTCAAATATGGTCTATGAAGAAAACTTAAGTGAAGCCTTGCCTTGGTTCTTTGTGAATTTTGATTTGTAGCATGATATCATCCTTAGAACAAATATGAAATAATGTGAATTTTGACCATGATTCCTTGAGGCTTAGCTTGCACAATTGAGTCAAATGATGTCATTTTGAGATGCCTTGAACATGAGAAGCACTTTGCAAAAAGAATGAACCAATTTGGAGCATTATATCAAAAGTTATGCCATTTTGAATTTCCATGCACACTTTGTGATCAAATGACCATAACTCCTCAACCATTCATCATATGTACATGAATTAGGACTTTTTGGAAAAGGGAGACAAAGATCTACAACTTTCATGTTCACCAAAAATCCATTTGAAAATTATTTGACATTGAAACGTCAAGTTGAAAGTGGACCAAAAACTTGCCAAATTTGGAAACTTTGAATTATAGGTCATTTTCCATTTTTAGTAACTTTTGCCATGACCTTCAAATCTTCAAGATGGATGTTTAGAATGATTAATAGACCCCATTTGAACATTATTGAGGTGTCTCAACTCATTTCCCCACCTCATAGCCCTCAGTTGACTGCACAGTTGACTTTTGGTCCTCAGATGACCTTGAGATGTCTTGATCAACTTGAGTCTCTACCACTTGGTGAAATTGCTTCAAAATGAAACCCTAGCTCATGTAAGATCCTTATAATAATCATGTGATCTTCATCCAAAGAAAATACCTCATCTCTTTGAGAAACCCTAGTTGGAAGAACTGCATTGATTAGGGTTGACCAGAGGTCACAACCCTAATCCAGAGGAACTTGAGGATGAACTCTGAAACCCTTGATGATGATAGAACCATGATGATGGTGATATGTCCTTGCAGATAAGATGATGCTCAAGACCTTTGAAGAATCAAGAAACCCTAATTGGGGCCCATACCCTCAGATGGTTGATGATCAATTCACAGAGACCTTCAGGCTTGAATCACCTAACTTCTCCATCTTTTGAAAAGACTTTGGAGGATGACCTTCTTATTTTCATATGAGATGCAAAATGCAATGCCTAATGCCCTAAAACAGGAAATGCAATGCCCCAAACTAGTCTCAAGAAGAGGAGGGCAAATTTTAAGGTGTTACAGCTGCCCCTATTCAATCCACTATGAACCTGTCGATATGAACAACCTCGGCTTTCAGATGATCAGGGTGAAGAGTGGTTGAATACCAAGAACAAACGAACAATTTGTGCTCCACTGGAAATTTTCCTTTTGTTATTTTTTCTGCTTTTCTTGAACCCCAAAACTTCTTTGATTTTTTCTTGGACCCCTACACAAATATTTTTCTTTCGCGCGAATGATCCCTGATCACCGCATTTGAACCCCAACAACTTCATGTCACTCGCTGCCGAACAATGAACCCCATTCTCCATTTGAACCCCAGTCGCCTGACGATAACTCTCGATTGTCATTGTGAACCCCATTCTCCAGAAGACACCCTGCGTCTCCTTTTCTCCATTTGAACCCCGTTCTCCATTCTCTTGTGATAATTCCGTTGGCAACGTCGGAAATAACACCAACCACCACTCTGATGGCGACATACCAGAGGGTATACCTTCACCAAAGGAAGGTAACATGTGCATTTCTTCCCTTGAAGACACCCATACCGACTTCTGTTGGCCTCGCCAAAGTCTAAGGTGACACATGATCAGAAGACAATCCTGAGGACCTCATCCCGGATACAACCTTCAATTCCAATCTCCATCTCCAGTTGAACCCCGTTCTCCAGAAAATGCCTAGCACTTCCTTCTCTCTTGGTGGACCCCAACCTCCGCGCTGATCGCGTAACGTTCTCCAATCTTCATTTCCATCTCCGCACAACGGAAACTCTTCCTCCAATATCGCGCTACTGGGGAATATTGTTGATTCAAAATCACGATGCCAAACTCCTCAAAGTAACATCTTCACCAACCAGCTAAATCGGCTCTCAAACGGTAACCACGACTCGAGACTAGCTTATGCTTGCAGTGCCGATGCATGAGTTTTACAGCGTAATGCTCCATAACCATGGAAATGTTACACAATTAGTTATGCAATATGCTATGCTTCTCTAAATGATGAATGCATAAAAAGTACCCCCCTCAGGGCACGGCACGAGCAACTCTGTTGAGGAACTCGATATCGCTCCAATCTCCGACCCTGCTTGGGATATCACTGATGCCGAGAAAAGAGTAACCCTCACTGGGGATGACCTCTACTGAACTCGATCCGCTTGGCGACTTTACTGGGGAAAAAACTACCAACGCACACCCCTGCCGGGGGAACCGCAACCTTCAGGCCTGGCTGCTGAGGAAACACCGACCTCAAACCCGCTGGGGAGATACAAAATATTTGACACGGAACACCCGTCAACTCGTCGAACACTGGTATTCACCATCTAACCACAATGTCAACTTTCCACTTGTGAGAGCTCCCAGACTCATTCGGTCTTTTCCGATTCATCACCTTGTACTCTCGACTTCTCCCTACTTCAAGAAAATCAACCTCCTTAGATTCGTGCCAACTCTCTAGTCTTCAGACTTTGAAGAATCTTCTTGATTAACCCCCTAGGATCGTCGCAATTCTTTCGCCGTCTCTACACCATTCTTCAATTCCTCATCCCTGATTGGACCTCAAAGGAATCTTTTGTCAAAAAGAAACACTTCGCACCACCACCTACAAGTGAGTGAAAATAACCAACAGCACCTGCAAAAGAGATCGTTAGATAAAACGTGCCCCAGGCACGCCAAAATTTCAACACCCAGGTCACCCTTCCTTCCGAATAAGATTTCAAGTTTCAATCCTCTAAACATGCATTGGAAGAGACCCCTACATCTCAAAATGCAAAGATTCTTATCAAAATAAATGGATGTTTTTGCAATCAAAGTGGTAATGAAAACAAAAACAAAATTATTTGACTGAATATGCATTTTATTGATTGAAAAAGGTGGCTCGTAACTGAGCAATACACAGGAAGCAATCCCTGAAAAGAGGTAATTGCGCATAAAAGGAAAATCTATCCTAATGGAAATGTGAACCCGTGATCTCATCAAGTTCCAGCCCGGTTACAACGCATATGTCCTCAAGACTCTCCGCGCTTTCTGCCTTCCGAAACAAGACGCTTCCGACCGATCTATGCTTTTAGATTATCCATGTGTCATATCCAAAGTACAAACGACCATGCTAGACGCAGTTGTTCGTTTCATTCCCTCTTTTGCCTGGACCGTCCTTTCAGGTTTTCAGTCCACCGGGATACCCTTTTTTGCCCAAGCCGCCCTTGTGGGGTTTTCGACCTGCCGGGTGTACAGTTTTTTTTCTTCTTTTTATCCCTAATTTTTGCCCGAACCTTTTTTATTTTCCTTTTTTCCTTTTTTTTTGGTTCGCCGGGATGCCCATTTTTGCCTGGACTATTTTATTCTTTCCGTCCAGCGGGTCTCTTATACGAAGTATTTTTTAACTACGTCCGCATTCATAGGGGATGGGACATCCTCACCATCCATGGTCGTCAACAACAAGGCTCTGCCAGAGAAAACCTTCTTGACCACGAATGGACCTTCATAATTGGGTATTTACTTGCCCCGACGATCGTTCTAAGGAGGAAGGATCCTTTTCAACACCATATCTCCCACATGGTACACACGAGGTCGCACCCTTCGGTCAAAAGCACGCTTCATACGCTGCTGGTACAACTGCCCATGACAAATGGCCGCCAGCCTCTTTTCCTCAATCAGGCTCAACTCTTCATACCGAGTCCTTACCCATTCAGCCTCTTCCAATTTCACATCCATCAGGACTCTCAATGACGGAATCTGGACCTCAACTGGTAGCACAACTTCCATCCCATACACAAGTGAGAAAGACGTCGCCCCAGTAGATGTACGCACTGAGGTTCGATACCCGTGCAATGCAAACGGCAACATCTCGTGCCAATCCTTATAGGTTACGACCATTTTTTGCACAATCTTCTTAATATTCTTATTAGCTGCCTCGACCGCCCCATTCATCTTTGGACGATAAGGAGAAGAATTGTGATGCTCGATCTTGAACTCCCGGCACATTTCTACCATCATCTTGTTGTTGAGATTAGAACCATTATCAGTGATGATTCTTTCGGGAACCCCATATCTGCAAATGATGTCTCTTTTCAGGAACCTGGCCACGACCTGTTTCGTCACGTTTGCATAAGACGCCGCTTCCACCCACTTGGTGAAGTAATCAATAGCCACTAATATGAACCGGTGCCCATTTGAAGTCGTAGGCTCTATCTTTCCGATCATATCAATGCCCCACATAGCAAACGGCCACGGAGACGACATCACACTCAACGGATTTGGAGGAACGTGCACCTTGTCAGCATAAATCTGGCATTTATGACATTTCCGCACGAAGGTGAAACACTGAGCCTCCATTGTCATCCAGTAATATCCAGCCCTTAGCAACTTTTTCACCATCGCATTCCCGCTGGCGTGGGTACCAAACGATCCCTCGTGCACCTCTTTCATCAATTGGCTTGCTTCTTTGTCATCGACACATCTGAGCAAAACCCAATCAAAATTCCTCTTGTACAAAACCCCATCTTTATTCAGATAGAACGCCATGGCCAACCTCCTCAGAGTCTTTCGGTCCTTCTTAGACGCTCCCTCGGGATACTCTTGGGTCTCTAGATAACGCTTGATGTCATAATACCATGACTTTTCATCATCAGGCATTGTTTCGACAACAAACACATAAGCCGGTCTATCCAGTCATCCCACCTCAACACTAGGAACTTGATTCCACCACTGCACTTTGATCAAAGCGGCCAGAGTAGCCAAGGCATCTTCTAAAGGATTTTCTTCCCTCGGCACATGGTGTAATTCCACCTTGGTGAAGAACGTCAACAATATCCTCGTATAATCCCGGTATGGAATTAAGTGGGATTTATGCGTATACCATTTCCCGTTAACCTAGTTCACAACCAAAGCTGAATCTCCATAAATAACAAGGTTCTTGATTCACAAATCAATCGCCTCTTCGACACCCAAGATACAAGCTTCATATTTAGCCACATTGTTGATGCATTCAAATGTTAGTCGGGCAGCAAAAGGAATGTGGGATCCCTTCGGCGTAACCAAAATAGCACCAACTCCGCTACCATTCACGTTAACGACCCCATCAAACATCAGAATCCATTCGGACTCAGGGTCAGGCCCCTCCTCCAGGATAGGTTCCTCACAATCTTTCGATTTGAGAAACATGATGTCCTCATCAGGGAACTCAAATTTCATCGGTTGATAATCCTCAATGGGTTGCTGAGCGAGGTAATCAGACAATACACTCCCCTTTATTGCTTTTTGAGAAGTGTACTGGATATCGTATTCAGTCAAAATCATTTGCCATCTCGCAAACCGTCTGGTCAATGCTGGCTTCTCAAATATATACTTGATCGGATCCATCTTGGAAATCAACAAAGTGGTATGAACCAGCATATACTGTCTCAGTCGGCGAGCAACCCATGCCAAAGCGCAAGAAGTTTTCTCGAGCAGTGAATATCTTGTTTCACAGTTGGTAAACTTTTTTCTAAGGTAATAAATTGCATGCTCTTTTCGACCAGACTCGTCATGCTGTCCCAGTACACACCCCATAGACCCCTCAAGGACCGTCAAGTACAGGATTAACGGTCGCCCCTCCACAGGAGGCATCAGAATCGGAGGCTCCTGCAAATATTCTTTTATTTTTTCAAATGCCGCTTGGCAATCATCATTCCACCTGACCGTTTGATCTTTTCTCAACAACTTGAATATGGGTTCACACGTGACTGTTAGATGAGATATGAACCGTGAAATGTAGTTCAATCTACCTAAGAAACCACAAACCTCTGTTCTCGGTTCAGGCATTTCTTGTATCGCTTTTACTTTAGTAGGATCAACCTCGATTCCTCTTTCACTTACAATAAACCCCAACAACTTGCCGGACCGCACTCCAAAAGTGCACTTATTCGGATTCAACCTCAATTTGAATTGTCTCAACCAATCAAACAATTTGGCCAAGTCTACCAAATGCCCTTCTTCTGTTTGTGACTTTGCTATCATGTCATCAACATAACATTCGATCTCATGATGAATCATATCATGAAACAAGGTCACCATAGCTCTTTGATACGTGGCACCGGTGTTCTTGAAACCGAATGGCATCACCTTATAACAAAAAGTGCCCCATGGTGTAATGAACGTTGTTTTCTCCATATCATCTGGCGACATTTTAATTTGATTATAGCCAGAAAAGCCATCCATGAAGGAAAACACCGAGAATTAAGCTGTATTATCTACCAACACATCGATGTGAGGTAATGGGAAATCATCTTTCGGGCTAGCTCTATTCAAATCCCGGTAGTCCACACACATCCTCACCTTTCCATCCTTCTTCGGTACTGGCACAATGTTCGCGACCCAAGGCGGATAATTAGTGACAGCTAGGAAACCAGCATCCAACTGCTTTTGTACCTCCTCTTTGATTTTCATGGTCATCTCGGGTCGAGTTCTGTGCAACTTCTGCTTTACTGGAGGACAATATTCTCTTAATGGCAACTTGTGTACAACAATATTGGTATCCAACCCTGGCATATCTTGATAAGACCAGGCGAAGATATCAACATACTCTTTCAACAGTGCTACCATTCTGCTCTTGACATTCATCTTCAAAGCGGCCCCAATTTTTACTTCCTTTCTGACCTCCTCGGTGCCCAGATTAACAATCTCAACTTGCTCCTCGTGCGGTTGAATCACCTTCTCCTCTTGTTTCAACAACCTGGCTAACTCTTCCGGCAGTTCACAATCTTCTTCGCCTTCTTCTTCGGCATGATAGATCGGGTTGTCCAAGTCATATAGGGGTGTAACAGAATTGTCATCAATGAGATCCGGAGAATAATCGCATCTGCATGAATGTTGATTCATGCATTGCTTTAGAGTCGGAACGAGACAAATTAAAAGGGAGGAAAATGAAAACAAACATTGCCATTTTATTATATTATTTTTTAACTGCAGAAATAAATGAAAAACAAAGAACACCGCTTTTAATACGAAAAACATTCGTTTATTAATGATGCAAATACTGCAAAATGAAACACATGAGGTGGCCCTTACAATGGACCATTACGTTTTGGGCAAAACGTATGGCTTTCATGCAAACAAAATTGACAAACAGAAATATTACTCTTCACGAAGAGTGGCAGTGATGATCTTTTCGGCTTTCCAGTTCTGGATCTCCATTCCTGGTACGCACGGTTTTATCCATGAGTCAAGCTCGCAGTCACTGTCAGTCTCTTCACCCACAGCACAGATACAGCCTGGATCTAGCATTCCAGCACTGGTGAATGTGAACGGTTGGCGACGACCTTTATCCTGTCCAGACAAGCCTCGGCCTGACTGATAACCAATCCCAAACTTATCCTCCTTCACCGCAACATCTAACACTCTTCCCCCATCTGGGGCCTCTCCACTTTTCACCACCTCCACAGCCTGTTTATAAGAAGCAATGGACGACTTCTTCTCTCTTTCAGCGAAAATGGCATTCTCCACCTTGACGGTTTCAAACGCCTGGCTTGGTGTTTCGAATATTTCACCGTCTATTTCCACGTGCTTAAATGAAGACAACTGGCTGACAAAAATATCTTCTGTAAGAACAAAAATTGTTCTACAACAGATTCCTTGATTTTGATGATAACAAAGGATGAAACCAAAAGTGGCACCCTAACGAAAAGTTTCTAAGTGTGCAGGGTTCTAAAGATAGAAGAAATAAATCTGATGATGTCATCAGATGCACAACAAGATCAGATACAAATTATCAAGTATCAGAAGCATCTAAAGTGGAATCTCGTTTCAAGAAGCTCTGACTCTGGACAAAACTGCAAAGTATCAGAAGCATCTGAACATGAAGTAAAGTCTAGAAGCTCTGACTCTGAACAAATGCCTTCTGTAAACTCTGAAATTTATCAGCGCTATCTGAACTCTCAAGAAATAACATCAGAAGCCAGATCCCAAGATTCTCCAGATACATGAAGACTCTAATCAGATTTGTTAATCATGATGAAGTAACGTTTAAGCCAAGTTAAAATTCTGCAAATGGATTTCCTCAATTAGAAAGAGACGTTAATCTCCTCTTCCAAGAGAGAAGATACTACTTGTGGTAAGTAGTCACTTCTAAAAGAAAAAGTCTCCTGCAGAAGCTATTTATGGAATGGCGTAATTACATCTCATTATCCAGCAGATTTAACTCTACTTCAACTCTATTTCAACACTACTTCAACTCCTATATAAATAGAGAAGAAATCAACTTTCAGCAAGGAAGAAATCAACTAGCCAAAACTATACTGAATTATTTCACGCTCAAGAAAATCATCTTTGCTCTCAAAGAATTTCAGTAAGCTTTTGCTTATTAAGTGAAAAATTTGTTCTTAAGTTTTGTAATACTTGCTTTCTTAGAAGCACTCTAGATTACATATCTTGTATCTTTTATTTGTTTAATTTCCTCAAGTGACTCTTTGTAGTCTGTAGACTTGAGAGGACTAAGAGATTTTCTTCTCTCTTAGGGGTTGTTTGTAATCTTTCAAGATTAGTGGATTAAGTCCTTGTTGAAGGCGAAATCACCTTGGCCGGGTGGACTGGAGTAGCTTTGTGTTATAAGCGAACCAGTATAAAATCATTGTGTGATTTTCATTTTGGAAAAGCGCTTATTTTTCAAACAATTCAAACCCCCCCTTTCTTGTTTTTCTCACCTTCAATTGGTATCAGAGCTCCGGCTCTGTTATTGATTTTCAAATCAAACACTTAACCGTGTAGAGAGATCCAGTGCGAGAAAAACAAATGGCTCACTCAAATGAAAGAGATTCTTACAATGCTAAACCTCCTGTTTTTGATGGAGAAAAATTTGATTACTGGAAAGACAGAATCGAAAGTTTCTTTCTGGGTTATGATGCTGACCTCTGGGACATTGTCACAGATGGATACAAACCTCCAGTCTCAAATGGAGCTGAAGTTCCCAGAAGCAAAATGTCAGAAGATCAGAAACGTGATTTCAAAAATCACCACAAGGCCAGAACAATACTTCTAAATGCTATATCATACAACGAATACGAAAAGATCACCAACAGAGAGACGGCTAAAGATATACTTGACTCTCTGAAGATGACCCATGAAGGAAACTCCCAAGTCAAGGAGACGAAGGCTCTGGCGCTGATCCAGAAATATGAAGCCTTCAAGATGGAAGATGACGAAGCTATAGAAGCTATGTTTTCCAGATTCCAAACTCTTATTGCAGGTCTTAAAGTGCTAGACAAAGGATACACGACTGCAGATCATGTTAAGAAGATTGTCAGAAGTCTGCCAAAGAAATGGAGACCAATGGTTACTGCTCTGAAGTTATCAAAGGATCTGAACAATATCAGCCTTGAAGAACTTGTTAGTTCTCTCAGAAGCCATGAGATAGAACTAGAGGAGGATGAGCCTCAGAAAAGGAACAAGTCAGTGGCGCTGAAGTCCAGACCTGAAAGACGGAAGTCAGACAGAACCAAAGCCCTTCAAGCAGAAACTGCAGACACTGATGACTCTGAATCTGAAGACTCTGATGATGAAGAAGAACTGTCCCTACTAACCAGAAGAGTTAAGCAACTCTGGAAAAGGAGGAACAACAACAACTTCAGAAGATCAAGACCCAGAGGGGATCGATCAGAGTCAACTTCAAAAGGTAAACCTAACAAAGATATTACCTGTTTTGAATGTAAAGAAACAGGTCATTACAGAAATGAATGCCCCAAGCTGAAGAAAGATAACTCTAAGAAAGAAAGCTTCAAGAAAAATACCTTCAGAACAAAGAAGGGATTAATGGCCACCTGGGACGATAGTGAATCCGAATCATCAGAATCTGACTCTGATGAACAGGCCAACGTAGCTCTTATGGCTACCACATCCAGCAGCTCAGATGAAGAATCTGAAGAGGTATTTTCTGAACTTTCTAGATCTGACTTAGAATCATGTTTATCAGAAACTCTTACCTCTCTTCAGAAATTAAAACAAAAAGTTAAAGACATTAAAGGCCTTCTTAAAGCAAAATCTGAAGTATGTAGTAGACTTGAGACAACAATTCTAGCACGAGATGATACTATCAGATCTCTAACGATAGAAAGAGATGGAGCTAAAACAAAAAGCTTAGAATTAGAAGAAACGTTGTCTCAAGCACCACAAACTTCAAATGAAATTATTTATAAATATGAAGAAGCCTTTCAACAATTTCTGAAGAATGGGATAGATAGGAGTATTATGGCATCCATGATTTATGGAGTAAGTCAGAATAATAAAAGGGGAATTGGGTATGATTCTGAGGAAAATAAAACCTCTACCAGTAACCAGCTTAAATCTCCGTTTTCATATCATTACACACACACACAAGAACAAAAATTTAAGAATGCTAGAAGACCCAAAGTTATAAGAAACTCTGGGAAGACTAATCTAAAAGGACCCAAGAGATTCTGGGTACCGAAAGATAAGATTATCTATGTTGCAGATATCCTATGCAGCAAAGTTCAGACACCAGTCATGGTACCTGGACTCTGGATGCTCGCGACATATGACGGGAAGAAAGTCTATGTTCCAAAGCCTGGAACTTAAAGACGCTGGATTTGTAGGCTTCGGAGGAGATCAGAAAGGAAGGATCAGAGGCTCCGGAACTATTGGTAATGGTACTCTTCCCTCTATATCTGATGTTCTTTATGTAGAAGGATTAATGCATAACTTGTTATCCATAAGTCAATTAAGTGATAACGGTTATGATGTAATCTTTAATCAAAAAACGTGTAAAGCCATTAGTCAGAACGATGGCTCTGTCCTTTTCACAGGCAAGAGGAAAAACAACATTTATAAAATAAATCTTTCTGATTTAAAAGATCAAAATGTTAAATGTTTAATGTCAGTTCACGAAGAGCAATGGGTATGGCATAGACGCTTAGGCCACATTAGCATGAGAAAACTTTCTCAGCTAACTAAACTTGAGTTAGTCAGAGGCCTGCCTAAACTGAAGTTTTCTTCAGATGCTCTGTGTGAAGCTTGCCAGAAAGGAAAGTTTTCAAAAACATCTTTTAAAAGGAAAAATGTTGTTTCTACCTCTAAGCCTCTGGAGCTTCTTCACATTGACTTATTTGGTCCTGTGAAAACAGCATCAGTCAATGGAAAGAAGTATGGACTAGTAATCGTTGATGATTACAGTCGCTGGACATGGGTAAAATTCCTAAAGCACAAGAGTGAGTCTCACTCTGTATTCACCAGTTTCTGTTCTAAAGTGCAAAAAGAATTTGACTCTAAAATTGTTAGAGTCAGAAGTGATCATGGTGGAGAATTTGAAAATAAAGATTTTGAAGAATTATTTGATTCTAATGGAATATCCCATGATTTCTCCTGCCCTAGAACTCCACAACAAAATGGAGTTGTAGAGAGGAAGAATAGGACACTCCAAGAAATGGCCAGAACCATGATCAATGAAACAAATGTAGCAAAGCACTTTTGGGCAGAAGCTGTAAATACAGCGTGTTATATTCAGAATAGAATCTCCATCAGACCTATTCTGGAAAAGACTCCCTATGAACTGTGTAAGGGAAGAAAACCCAACATCTCATATTTTCATCCTTTTGGATGCATTTGCTTTATATTAAATACTAAAGAACATCTGAACAAGTTTGATTCCAAAGCACAAAAAGGTATTATGTTAGGATACTCAGAACGCTCTAAAGGCTACAGAGTATACAACACAGAAACCAAAATTGTGGAGGAATCAATTCATGTCAGATTTGATGATAAGCTTGACCCTGAAAAGTCAAAGCTAGTTGAAAAGTTTGCAGATTTGAAAATCACTCTCGTAGAATCTGAGAAAACTCCAGAAGCAACTGTCACTCCAGACTCTGAAGAAATTAAATCTCCAGAAATTCCAAGGAAAGTTAAAAGTCGTATTAACGTATCTGAAGATTTGATTTTGGGAAACAAAGATGAACCTGTTAGAACCAGATCTACCTTCAGAACTTCTGAAGATATTCCTCTGGGACTAGTGTCTCTGATTGAGCCTACGTCCTGTGATGAAGCTCTTCAAGATAACGATTGGGTGGCAGCTATGCAAGAAGAGTTAGATCAATTCTCCAAGAATGATGTCTGGGATCTCGTTCCTAAACCCAGAGGCACTCATGTCATTGGAACCAGATGGGTTTTCAGAAACAAGCTGAACGAGAAAGGAGAAGTTGTCAGAAACAAAGCTCGACTGGTAGCTCAAGGTTATAGTCAACAAGAAGGTATTGATTATAATGAAACTTTTGCTCCAGTCGCGAGGTTAGAATCTATTCGTCTTCTTGTATCTTTTGCTATTAATCACTCTATCAAATTATACCAAATGGATGTCAAGAGTGCATTTCTAAATGGTTATATTTCAGAAGAAGTGTATGTAAATCAACCTCCAGGTTTTGAAAATTCAAACTTTCCAGAACATGTTTTCAAACTTAAAAAATCTTTATATGGACTAAAACAAGCCCCCAGAGCTTGGTATGAACGTCTAAGCAATTTTCTTCTGGAACAAAATTTTATCAGAGGGAAAGTTGATTCTACACTCTTCTGTAAAAACCATAAAAATGATCTCATGATATGCCAGATTTATGTTGATGACATTATTTTTGGTTCTGCTAATATCTCTGTTTGCCAAGAATTTTCTAAGTTAATGCAGGCAGAATTTGAAATGAGTTTAATGCAAGAACTAAAGTTCTTTCTGGGAATTCAAATTAATCAAACTCCAGAAGTCACATACATTCATCAAAGCAAGTACATTAAAGACGTTCTGAAGAAGTTTGATATGTCTGAATGCAACTCTGCAAAAACTCCTATGCACCCAACTTGCATTCTGGAAAAGGAAGAGGTAAGCAACAAGGTTTGTCAGAAGCTCTATCGAGGTATGATAGGCTCTCTTCTCTATCTGACTGCTACTCGTCCTGATATTCTCTTTAGCGTCTGTCTGTGTGCCAGATTCCAATCAGATCCTAGAGAATCTCATTTAACAGCTGTTAAGAGAATTCTTAAGTATCTGAAAGGAACTCCTAACCTGGGCCTGATGTATGAGAAAACATCAGAGTATAGACTTTCTGGTTACTGTGATGCAGACTATGCAGGAGATAGAATAGAACGAAAAAGCACATCTGGAAATTGCCAGCTTCTAGGAAACAATTTGATCTCCTGGGCTAGCAAAAGACAGTCAACTATCGCTCTATCAACTGCAGAAGCAGAGTATATCTCAGCATCACTGTGCACAACTCAGATGCTCTGGATGAAGCATCAGCTGGAAGATCTTCAGATATTTGAGAGTAACATTCCTATCCTTTGTGATAATACTGCTGCTATTTGTTTGAGTAAGAATCCTATTTTACATTCCAGAGCCAAACACATAGAAATTAAACATCATTTTATTAGAGACTATGTTCTTAAAGGGATAGTAACGCTGAAGTTCATTGATACAGAACATCAATGGGCAGATATCTTTACTAAGCCTCTAGCTGAAGATAGATTTCTTTTCATCTTAGAAAATCTGAACATTAAAAATTGTCCTGAATGAAGTATGGCTCTGAAAAATATAAAATAAGATTCTGATAAAAACAAATATGATTCTGCCTCTGACTCTGATACTTCTACATTGTTAAGAAGATATCTGAGTTAGAAATCTTCAGAACCAATCTCTTGGTATTCCTGAAGATCAGATACATTAAACACGTGGAGCTCTGAGCGTCAAACCTTAGAACTTCTAGACAGCTGTCAAGAAATTCAAAAGGCAGACATTTGAGTTTTCCTCGAGCAGTGTGCAAACTGTGGGATTAGACATTCATTTATGAGCTGTAATCATTTTTTCCCCCCAAGCGTGCCTTTTTGAGTTTTGTGTCTAACGCTTTCTGAGGTGTCGTTTTGCATGTGTTTACTTAGAGTATATAAACACTTTTCCCTCACATTTCACACTTATCACTCTCACTCACTCTAAAACTCTAAACCCTCTCTCGAAGTTTTCTCTGCAACTCTTTCAAATCTTCATCTTCTTCATCTCAATGGATGCTCAACAACAACAACTGTTCAACTACTCACAGCAAATGGAGTCAAGTTCCACCGCTCAAACATCTTCTGTTCCAACTCCAACCGTCACCGGTGTTTCTATAACCCCCGTTTATCAAGAACCTCACATTTTGGACTGTGAACGCCACATTCATCTTGCGACCCCCTTTGAAAGTTTGGATGTACTGTGTGAATCGCTGGTAGATTTTGAAAACTTGAGAAGAAACGGTGTTGATCTTACTGAAGATCTTCGCAAGCAAGGTTGGGAGAACTACTTCAACAGGCTTTATGGTCCCATTTACCCTCTTCTTGTCAAAGAATTCTGGAGACATGCTGATGCAGATGACCAGTTCATCGTTTCTTTTGTTCTGGGAGTGAAGATTGTTATCACTGAAGCTTCAATTGCCTCCCTGCTGAACATGGAGACAACTGGAGGAAAGAGGATTTACAACATTCCTCCTAGGTCAAAACGCATCACTGAGGTTATCAACCCAACTATCTTCAAACCAAACGCTGAGGGAAACCCTTCTAAGAACAAGGAATTGCATCAGAACCTCCGAGTGTGGTTGAAAATAATTCTGGGAACCATTCACCATCGCCCAGCCTCCAACTCCTCTGACTATATAAATGCTGATCAGAAATGCATTTTATATTGCATTCAGAAGGGTATCAAGATCAATCTCCCTGTTCTTCTTTTCAAATATCTGAGGGATTCTGTCAAAGACACCAGAAATAGTTTGAAGCCAAGATCTTACATTCCTTTGGGGAGATTGCTTTCTGATGTTTTCATCGAGCATGGATTGGTTGACCAGCTGGAGAAGACCAGATGTATGGATGATCTGGCTATAGAAACTGGAAAGCCTCTGAATGCCAAGAACCTCAAGAGCATGGGAATCATCAAAGATATTAGAGTCAAGCCCACTCTGGATGTATCCTGGGAATCTCTAAAAGATCAGAGGAAGATGCCTCATGGCCTTGACAGGTTCTTCAAGAATGAACCCAGAGATGCCATTGCCATCTACCTTCAGCGTCTACTGGATGAAGGAATTGATGTTTCTGACTTCAGAATTGAAGACTGTCTGGATTCAGAAGAAGATCTTGTCAGATACAAGAGAGGTCTTTCTGAGAGGAAGATAGCTGATGAAGCAAGAAAGGCAAAGAAAGCCAGACTTGGAGAAACCTCTGGAACCAAATCTCCAGCTCCTCTGCAAATCTCCTCTTCTGGTAAGTCTTTTCCTCCCGCTACTTCTGTACCTATAATGGCTTCTTCTACTCCTCTCCCAACACCTCCCATCTTTACAACCTCTGACATTCCTCCTTCAACCATCAGAACCTCACAACCTCTACCTGTTTTAAAAATTGCACGTAATTTCATACCACCCTCTGAACCTAAACAACTATATCACCACAGCCCTTCCTCTTCATCATCCTCAGCACCAGAATCACCCCCATACATTAGTGTTTCATTATCATCATCAGAACCTTCTGACCCTAAATCCCCAACAATAGCTGAAATTTATGCTAGAAAATTCGCCCCACAAACTCAAACACAATCTGAAGTAACCTCAACCCTCCGAACTTCTCTTCCACAACAAACAACCACCATCTCCTTTGAAAATCAAACTTCCCTTCCACCACAAACAACCACCATCCCCTCTGAAACTCAACCATCTGATCCCTTCACCTCTAATATCACTCCACCAATTATTCCCGCTGTACCTGGACCAGACTCTGACCCATTAGACCTAAACCCACTCTATGCTTCATCCCCCAGTCTTCAACCAGAAGCAGATTCTGAACTTCAAGCAGAATCTGAACCTCAACCAGAATCAGAAACTGAACCTCCCTCTCTAAATCTCAGCCCTCAAAACTCTCCACCTCATTCACCTGAACCTGAACCTGATCTTACCATACCTACCCTTGAGGAGGCCATTATACAGGTTGCAGAAGCTTCAGTCCAGAAGGTCAAGTCTCTGGCTAAAAACTCTGAAGTTAGTGATGATCCTAAATCTGTTAGGACACACTGGAACAGAGTCATTAGTTGGATGACCTCTGAGTCTTATAGGCTGAAGAGTATCTCTGAACAAGTCAGAAATGGCTACATCAGAGATGCTGAGGAACGACTCCAAGAGAGATTGGCCAGAGAAGCTGAGGCCAGAAGATTAGAGGAGGAAAGATTGGCTAGGGAAGCTGAAGAAGAAGCAAGAAGGTTAGAAGAAGAAAGACTGGCAAAGGAAGCAGAACTTCTAAGGATTAAGGAAGCTGAAGCCAAGGCTCAGGCGGATGCAGAAGCCCAAGCTGCTGCTGAAGCTGAAGCTCAGCAGGCTCTGACTCAGGGGGAGTCTTCCTCTGCGATCCCTATGATTCTTCATGCTCTGAAAGAGATCAAGCAAGATCAGAAAGAAATCAAGCAAGATCAGAATGAGCTCCGTGCCAGGATGGACAAGCAAGATGCTTTGAATGAAAACATCCAGAACATGTTTGCCATGTTGCTTCAGAGACTTCCTCAACCTCCAAACCCTTAGGCACTTAGGATTTCTTTTGTTTGCTTGCCTAGTGTCTTTGCTTCTGTCTTCTTTAGCTCTGATATTCTCTTGGATCTGATGTTTTGAATGCCTTTGTGCCTTTGTGCTTCTGATTAATGAAATGTTTTTCTCTTTATTATCTTGTTATTTTTTTATATCTACCTTTTTGATTCTGACAAAAAGGGGGAGAAATCATTAAATAGCTCTGATGAAAATTTGTCTAAAACCTTAAGCACTCTGCAACATTTGTAGAAATAGCTCTGATAAAAATAGCTCTGATTAAATAACTCTAACATTAAATTTAAGAATTTGCAGAAAGTTTCAGAAATCTCATTACTTGAAAAGCTCTGGTAAGAACTTCTGAACTCCCTAGCACTAACTCAGGGGGAGCTTCTGTCTATCTGATCTTATTTTATTCATGTTTCATCTGCTATTTTAAGTTGTTTTGTCATCATCAAAAAGGGGGAGATTGTAAGAACAAAAATTGTTCTACAACAGATTCCTTGATTTTGATGATAACAAAGGATGAAACCAAAAGTGGCACCCTAACGAAAAGTTTCTAAGTGTGCAGGGTTCTAAAGATAGAAGAAATAAATCTGATGATGTCATCAGATGCACAACAAGATCAGATACAAATTATCAAGTATCAGAAGCATCTAAAGTGGAATCTCGTTTCAAGAAGCTCTGACTCTGGACAAAACTGCAAAGTATCAGAAGCATCTGAACATGAAGTAAAGTCTAGAAGCTCTGACTCTGAACAAATGCCTTCTGTAAACTCTGAAATTTATCAGCGCTATCTGAACTCTCAAGAAATAACATCAGAAGCCAGATCCCAAGATTCTCCAGATACATGAAGACTCTAATCAGATTTATTAATCATGATGAAGTAACGTTTAAGCCAAGTTAAAATTCTGCAAATGGATTTCCTCAATTAGAAAGAGACGTTAATCTCCTCTTCCAAGAGAGAAGATACTACTTGTGGTAAGTAGTCACTTCTAAAAGAAAAAGTCTCCTGCAGAAGCTATTTATGGAATGGCGTAATTACATCTCATTATCCAGCAGATTTAACTCTACTTCAACTCTATTTCAACACTACTTCAACTCCTATATAAATAGAGAAGAAATCAACTTTCAGCAAGGAAGAAATCAACTAGCCAAAACTATACTGAATTATTTCACGCTCAAGAAAATCATCTTTGCTCTCAAAGAATTTCACTAAGCTTTTGCTTATTAAGTGAAAAATCTGTTCTTAAGTTTTGTAATACTTGCTTTCTTAGAAGCACTCTAGATTACATATCTTGTATCTTTTATTTGTTTAATTTCCTCAAGTGACTCTTTGTAGTCTGTAGACTTGAGAGGACTAAGAGATTTTCTTCTCTCTTAGGGGTTGTTTGTAATCTTTCAAGATTAGTGGATTAAGTCCTTGTTGAAGGCGAAATCACCTTGGCCGGGTGGACTGGAGTAGCTTTGTGTTATAAGCGAACCAGTATAAAATCATTGTGTGATTTTCATTTTGGAAAAGCGCTTATTTTTCAAACAATTCAAACCCCCCCTTTCTTGTTTTTCTCACCTTCATCTTCCTCGCCGCAAACTGTCATGACTTGCCCGTCCAAGACATACTTTAACTTCTGATGTAGAGTCGATGTTACTGCCCCAACATCATGTATCCATGGACGACCCAACAAACAGCTGTACGCCGGCTTAATGTCCATGACATAAAACACAGATTTGAACACCTCAGGACCAATCTTTACGGGGAGCTCAACTTCCCCGAACACAGCCCTTTTAGAGCCATCAAACACTCTAACCACCAGATCAGTAGGCCTCAAAATCAATCCCTCGCAGTCCAATTTATCCAAGGCCTTCTTAGACAACACATTGAGTGACGAGCCTGTATCAACCAAAACATGCGAAAGCACAGCTCCTTTACACTCCATCGAAATGTGTAGTGCCTTATTGTGATTGCGCCCGTCCACAGTAAGATCGAGATCAGTGAAACCCAACCCATGGCTGACATTAACACTTGATACCACTGTCTCTAATTGATTGACTGTAATCTCCTGAGGGACGTAGGCCTTCTTCAAGATCTTCAACAAAGCATCTCTATGACCTTATGAACTTAACAACAAATATAAGATTGAAATTTTGGACAGAGTCTGCTGCAAATGATCAACAAGCTTGTACTCAGACTTCTTAATAATTCTCAAAAACTCCTCGGCTTCGGCGTCAAACTCACTTTCCGGCTCAACAGGCGTCTGTGCCGCTCTAGGAGTATCCTCATTTACCACCTGCTTTCCTTTTGACCTGGCTAAAGCCTCGGCCTTATCTCTCTGTTCTTTTTCTACATCTCCACCTCTCAACGTGTTAGGTGCAAACAACCTCCCGCTGCGAGTGAAACCACTAAGTCCGGCATTGTCCACCTTTGAAACGGTGGTATCAACTGCAGCCCGATCTTCCTTTTTTCTCCCCTTGCAATACACATCACCGCCATAATCCCATGGCACAACACCATCACTTTCATACGGAATAGGTCCAGGTACCGTGATGGTAATTGGAACCACATCTGCCGGCACTGCCAAGTGGACAGGATCGAAATAGATGGTTATCGTTGAAATATCCTCATTCTCCAAAGCAACTTTCTCGAATCGGAGACTTCCCTAATTCATCATTTTCTGAACCATCTCCCTCAACGTTACGCACCCATTTGTAGTTACAGCACAAGCAGCACAATAATTACCACAACCAGGAAAAACTCCATTTTTTAACAAATGACTCTTGACCACAAACATTGGGGTCCTCAACTGATCCACATCTATCACCCAGATTTTACTTTTATCCTCAGAAATTACATTCACCGTCATATGACCATGCGTCGGCATGGGATTAGCATTAACATTCGGCGATGGTGCGAAATTGATGGCCTTGGAATCCACCAAGTCTTGGACAACATGCTTAAAGGCTTTACAACTCTCAATATTGTGCCTGGGAGCACCAGAATGGAACTCACACTTGACGTTCTCATCATAACTTGCAGGCCTCTGATTTGGTCTTAACGGAGCTAACGTCCTCAACTGTACCAACCCGAGATCCTTCAACTTCTTCAACAGAAGGGCATACATCATGGGTGGCCTATCAAACTGGCGATCTTCCATCCTTCCCCTAACTTGGCACCCAGCCCTTTGTGTTCTCTGCTGAGGTGGCTGTTGTTGCTGTTGCTGTTGTGCAGGTTGATTATCAACAGGAATCGTTACTGCAGCAGTATGCTGGTAGTAATGATTCCTATCGTGTCCTCTTTGGGCATACACAGCACTCGAGTCACCCTCTTTCTTGCGCTGACCATTTCCGAAGGGCTTATTCAATCCAGACGACAGAGCATTTCCTTGTATTTTTCCCATTTTCAACCAGCTTTCAATCCTCTCACCAGCCACTACTATATCCGCAAAACAAGTAACTGGACATCCCACCATCCTCTCAGCAAAAGTCCCCTGAAGAGTACCCATGAACAAATCTGACATATCCCGATCCACTAATGGGGGTTGAACCCTGGCAGCCAACTCTCTCCACCTTTGTGCGTACTCTTTAAACCCCTCGTTCGGCTTTTGAGACATACCCTGCAACTGGGTACGGCTTGGTGCCATGTCAATGTTAAATTGGTATTGTTTGAAGAAAGCATCCCCCAAATCCTGCCAGCTCTTTATATCTGACGATCTCAGCTTGGTGTACCACTCAAGAGACCCGCCAGATAAGCTATCCTGGAAAAAGTACATCCAGAGCTTCTAATCCATGGTGTAAGCAGATATCTTTCGAACAAAGGCCTGAAGATGAGTTTCCGGGCAAGAACTTCCATTGTACTTATCAAACGTGGGCACCTTGAACTTCTGTGGGATCACAAACCCCTCAACCAGCCCCATATTTGTCATGTTAATAGTCCCAGGAGTGGTATGGCTTTCCAGAGCCCTAATCTTTTCTGCTAGTACCTGAATCTCTTTGTTCGGCGGTTGAACACCATACTGACCGAACTGCTCATTCAGCATAGAGAACTGATTCTCTTCTTTATCCTCCACAACCCCAAAGAAAGGAGAAAATTGAGTTTCCTTTAGAATTTTGCAAACATGACCTGGGCCACTGCCTGCAGCAAAACCAAGACCACCACCATTGTTGATGAATACACCACCATTAGTTGTCTTCCTTCTAGGATCGCCATCACCCCTAGAACCACCAGGACCATGGTTGGAGTTACCCTCTTGACTATTGCCATTATTGGCAATCGAAGCCAGCTCAAGCTTCTCCACCTTCTCGGCGATTGCTTTCTGCTCCAGGGCGAACCCTTGCATGGCGTTGATCAACTCACTCATTTTCTCTTTCAGCTCGAGAATGTCAGCGTTGGATGGATCCATCAGTCTAGGCTTGTTGCGTCTGGTAAAGTATCTGTGCGGACGAGTTACGTGCAGAGGGATGATTCTGCGTGCACGAGCAATGATTCCTGTAACAACCAAACACGTTAGAAACCGACACCTCCAAAATAGAGGATAGGTTATTATGATTCATGCATGAATGCAATGTTTATCCGTATGAGGAACATTCTGTCCTTCGATCCTGGCTTCATGGAGACGGATAATAATTCGACAACAACATTCTGACATAAATCATCTGGCTTTGCCGTACAGAACAGAAAGTTGTGCTTTAGCAAAAATATCATCCGACCATGTGTGTGTTAAGTGAGTGTAACACGGAAAGGCAAATAAAGCTTTGAGATCAATTACTGAACAATAATAACCATTGTATAGCAAAAGTGCGCAACATGTGCGAGAGTCATATATCATATCAGATACAAATCAACTTTACAATCCTCCAGAATCGGAAAGAAATATGAGCAAGTGAATTCCGTCAACATGCCTGACGGTAATCCAACACATGATAACAACTGCAATAAAAATCTAATCTGAAGAAGGTCCCACAGAAGGCTCTGCATCATCAACCATCCCGGTAAACTTCATAGTGAACCTGAGCTCAGTGTTCTCCTGCTGAAGTCTTCCCACCTCTTTCTGATGAATCTTCATCTGACGGAAATAATGGTCCCTCTCAGCAAGATAGTAATCTCTCTCGGCCATAATCTTTGCTTTCTCTTCTTCCTTAAACCTCAGCTTCGCTTCCCACTCTGTGGTAAGGGCTTTGGCTCTAGCTTCCCTCTGAGTCTTCACAAGGACTTGTCTCTTCTTTTCATCTTCAATGACCCTCAAAGCTCTAGCCAACTGCTCTTTGGTACGGTCGTGCTCCTTCGTAGATGACTTTAAAGCTTGGCTGATCTTACAGTAATAGGCGGTGCCTTTCTCAAAACGCTTCACCTCCTGAGCATGTCTCTTAGCCAGTTGAATTCCAGCAACCCTCATTTCTAGCTCAGTCTTCTCTGCTTGCAGTTGATCTCTTGCCCTCCTCATCTCAAGAAATTCTTCCATACTGACAGAAGAGCGTGGCTCCTCAATCAACGGATACCAAAGATCACCCACAGGAAATGGCAGACGAGTGAGCTCAACCCTCTTTCTGAGCCAATCATCAAATGGAGGAAAAGACCTGTTATTAGCTCTACCAAAAGGAATCTTGCCTTTCCTTTGGATGTTGCGCCATGCACCAGACACTTGTCCCAACAATGACTGATTACCCTCAACCGGGAAGTAGAAAGACTCCTGAATCTCCCGCTCGAGGGGAGGAACCTGATCAGTCACCATTTATGCTAGACATTCCACTATTTAACCGTAAATAAGTCAGGTAAACTGCGTAAACTGAAGCATTTTTAGTTAGATATAAGCTCAATTCTATAATATGAAGTATGTTGTTACTTATGAATTTCTTGAGGATATTTTACACTTTTGGGTATGTTAGCAGGTCAAAAAGTAGTCTGGAAGCTCAGGGGATCAAACGTCAGATGCCAAATTAAGCCCGAGCAAGAAAAAGGAAGAAAAAAACCAAATTCTTGGAGAACCTACTGTCCATACGTGTATGACCTTACTTGATACGCGTATGGACCTTCCCAGTACGCGTAGCATACGCAAATGCCCAGAGGGGTTGAAAATCAAGCAAAAAGACAAGCTTCTGGTGATACGCGTACCAAACTGGTGATACGCGTACCAGACTGGGCAATACGCGTACCAGACTGGGCAATACGCGTATCAGAGGCTGGCTTACGTGCAGTACGCGTATCAGACTGGGCAATACGCGTATCAGAGGCTGGCTTACGTGCAGTACGCGTATCAGACTAGGCAATACGCGTATGGCCCCCAAAATCAGGAAAAGCCCAACTGCATAGCTATTTAGAGGGGAGAACACGATTTTCCGAGGGTTGGACGATTTGGGGAGAAAAAGAGACGCGTTTGAGACCTGGAGACTCCACGATTATCAGAGGATTCATATGTTCAAGAGTTTTCCGACGATTGAAGATTGATTCCTCACGAAATTCTGTAATGACAACAATGTTAATCTTTGTTTTTATTTCGATTATGAGTAGCTAAACCCCCCATTGCTAGGGGGGGTGACCCTGATTCTGAATGTGACAGATTTCATGTTTATGAGTGCATTGACTATTTCTTCTTTTCCATTGATTTGTTCTTATTACCGTTCTTTATGCTTTATTCGTCGGACCAACGAATGATGATTAATATGAATAGTTTAAGCTGGACAACGATTATTCATTGATCTGGATAAGAACTTTGGATAGTAAAAATAACCTAGGACTAGGGATTTTCTATCTGACCGGTAATTCTTGATATTTGAATGCTTGAGTATGAACTTAATTATTTATGGACATATTGATTAGGTTACATAATCAAAGGTCTGTTCACTGAGGACTTAGGAATAGATACCCTTGAGGACCGGAATTAATTTGACAGGAATAATGTCTAAGCCTTCATAAATTATATCTGTTACAGGAAGTTTCATTCACCGAACCCTAGCAATCTTCTCTCATTTGTATCTCGTTCAACCTTTTTACTTGTTTTATTTATTTGCAATTGGTAGTATAACTACTCACAACATAAAAACCAAAGGCTTTTGTCTAATTGAAACAATCTATAAACTCTGTATCGTCAAGCAGTCCTTGAGATCGACAAACGGGGAATTTCCCTTTTATTACTACAGTGAGAAAAATAGTACACTTGCTATTTTCCCATCAAGTTTTTGGCGCCGTTGCCGGGGACTGCCAAAGATAATAGAGTTTATTAATTTATTTTCAATTAGAATTTTGTTGCTCTGCATCCAAAATTTTATTTACTGTTAATTTTATATTTTTTTATCATTATTATAACTAATTTCTGTCTAATCTGTGTATGCGAGGTAAGGCCTCAGCTAATTTTCATTTTGACGCAGAACCAGAGAGAACATTGCGCGCAAAGCTCAGAGAAGCTAGAAGAAAGAAACTGGCAAACTCTGACACCGAAGAACCGGTCACAACTGGCACACCAGTCTCTGTTCACTCCGAAAAATCTGAGTCAGAAACAGATTCACATCCAGACACTGTAAATATGGCTGCAGACCCACCCCCAGCGGAAAGACTTTTAGGTGACTATGGCAGACAGAATAGCCCAGCAATGCGGTTGACCATTGTTAACCAACCAGTTAATGTTGCTCACTTCCAGTTACACCCCTCAACTATCCGCCAGTTAGAAAGCAAACCTTTTGCAGGAAAGATCAATGAGGATGCGAACAAGCATCTGTAGAGGTTTCTGACTATGACTACATCATTAAAAATTGATGGGCATTCTGAAGAGGCAAAGAGATTGGTCATGTTCCCATTCACGTTATCTGAGGACGCTGAGGAATGGTTCTATTCCCTACCCGCAGGAAGCATTACTACTTGGCAACAAATGGAAACAACATTCTTGAACGAGTATTTTCCTGCTTCTGTGTATATCCGTAAGAGGTATGACATTGTGAATTTTAAACAGAAAGACGGAGAGACACTTGGAGATGCATACAAAAGATTCAAGAGATATTTAGTTGCATGTCCTACACATAATCTGGATGAAACTGAACAAATGCAGAATTTTGTAAACGGGCTGAAGATGAGAACTAAGCAACTCATTGATACAGCTGCTGGTGGCTCATCTAATTTTTCAACAGCAACCGGTATCAAAAAGATCATCGAAGCTATTGCAGCGAATGAGCATTTGGAATTATATGACCGTACTGTGAATCAGCCGGAGGGAAAAATTGACTTGAAATTAGCAAATCAGGTAGTGAAAATGGAAGACCAGATTGCTGCTAGGTTGAAAGAAGATTAAAAGCTATGAATTTAGGTACCCAGACTGTTGCTCAAGTTCAACCGGTTCCGACCATGATTTGTGAGATTTGTAGTGGACCACACTTTACCATGCATTGTGTTGCAACCGCAGAACAACTGCAAGCTATAAATTACCTGAGGCAGAATAATCCCTACTCAAATACATATAATCCGGGGTGGAAAAATCATCCTAATTTCTCTTGGAAAGATCAGCAAGGTAATATTTAGAATCAAGGACCTCCACAACAACAACCACCTTACCAACCACAATATCAATCGCAACAGCAACCTTATCAGCAACAAATACCGAAGAAAGCGGATTGGGAGATTGCTATAGAGAAGATGGCAACTCAGAATATGCAATTTCAGGAGGAGACCAGGAATAATCAGAAGAGCACCAATGCATCCATTAAAAATATGGAGATTCAATTGGGTCAGATAGCACAACAGATAACAAATTTTCAAACACCGGGCGCATTACCTAGTGCAACAGTGACAAATCCGAGGGAGCACCATAATATGAGTGCGGTAACAACAAGAAGCGGAAGATATGTTGAAGATCGTAAGAAGAAGGATGAAGAAGAAGATCAGTTGCTTGAAGTGGACCTGGAAATCTTAGAAAACAAGACACCATCTGAGGAAGAAATTGTAATACCGCCGGTGGTACAAGGAAAGCTCCCTGAACCAAAACCCATCATTAAGCTTCCATTCCCACAAAGAAACAAAAAGAAGAAGCAAGATGAGAAATTTTTTCAGAAATTCATGGAGTTGTTCAGGAAATTAGAAATCAATATTCCATTCTCTGAAGCACTCGAGCAGATGCCTATCTATGCGAAATTCATGAAAGACATCATCTCCAAGAAGCGCACCACTGACACTGACCCTGTTATACTAACTGAAACTTGTAGTGCTATTTTGCAGGGTATGAAAATTCCAGTAAAGAAGCCAGATAGAGGTTCTGTGACCATCCCGTGTACCATTGGAGATAGGTCTTTTAAAAGGGCGCTGATTGATTTGGGGGCTAGTGTTAGCCTTATGCCTTTGTCTATTTACAGGAAGCTAGGAATTGGAAATGTTCAAGATACCAGAATGACACTTCAATTTGCTGACCACTCAGTGAAGAGACCTTTTGGGGTAGTTGAGGATGTTCTGGTCAAAGTTGATAAATTTGTTTTTCCTGTTGATTTTGTAATTTTGGAAGTTCCAGAAGATGAAGAGATACCTCTGATTCTGGGCAGACCTTTCTTAGAAACAGGGAGATGCAATATAGATATGGAGGAAGGTACCATGACCCTAAAGGTGTATGATGAAGAGCTCAGAATTGATGTCCGAAATACTATGAAACATAAAGAGAATATGTGTACAAACCACTCCGTGGAAGTGATTGATCAAATTGTAACTAGCACAATTCAAAGAAAGTTTCCTGAATTACCGTTAGAAACAGTTCTTAGTCTGTCGGTCAGAGAGATGGAGGAGAAGGATGAGGAAAAAGAAAAAGAAGTGCTTGCTATGCTGGATACAGAAACCCCTTGGAGGAAATACAACCCACGCAGGTGGGAGGATCTGAGAGCTTCACCAGAATTAGAAGATGAAAAGGTACTGAAGAAACATAAAAGTGGTATTGGTGTTTTAAATGAGAAGAATGGCGACACCTTCAAGGTTAATGGTCAGAGGTTGAAACCATATGACCCCGGTGAAGGGGGACCAATTGAAACTGTTAAACTCATCTGAGTATGAGGTGTCCCGTCGAGCCATGCGACGTTAAACGAAGCGCTGCTTGGGAGGCAACCTAAGGGAGGTTTGAAATTTCTTTGTGTATTTTTTCTTTTTGGTTTATTCAGTTTTTATTTTCTTTTGCTTGGATGTAATCACCTATTACGGGTTGGCTTAATCTAATGAATTTGATTTTGTTTACCTCCAGTTTCCTGTTTATTTCGTTAGATATGTGATTATGTCTGGCTATTGGTTATCTTGATCACTTACACCAAATACTTGGGGCGTCCTCTCTTTCAGTCCCCTGACTGTAGATACTGTTGTTTATGATTGGACACACTGGTTAAGATTAACATCAAAACCACGAGCATGAGCTTTGAACTCAGAGGTATGATAGAACAAGTCAGCTTAAACCGTCCTGGTGAGATCATAAAAAGTCAAACACTTATCATCATATGAGAGATATCAGGTATGTCTTTATCAATCTTAGTTTGCGTATGTTCTTTTGTTATTATTAGCTGTACGACTACACACACTGAGGCATGTTTTTTGTTTATCACCTAGAGCCTTCTAGCCATCCCATTATTATTATTATCCATTGTTTTACCCTGTTGAGTCTGTTAATCATTTATTTTTGATATACCCGTTTTTTTTTCTAAATCCTTGACCTTGTACCTATCCTACCCTGTTGAGCCTGTTAATCATTTATTTCTGATATACCCGTTTTTCTAAAGCCATGACCTTGTACCTATCCTACCCTGTTCAGAGTATGTGAGGATTGATTTCATATCTACGTTTCTATCTAAGTTTGGGGTTGCTGTTGGAATAGCAACCTTTAAGTTTGGGGTAGCTTTGCAGTACGTGAATAGTAAGTGAATGTCGTATATAAAAAAAAAGAAAAAAAAAAAGAGAAAAAGAAAAAAAAAATAAAAACAACAACAACATGAAAAGAAAGAAAGAGAAAAGCGAAAAAATAAAAGAACAGCTTTTGAAAAATGCTACATTCACTATAGATAAAAGGAAAAGAGGATTGCAAAACCCTACAGGAATAATAGGAAAGAAACGTAGTGAGAGAATGATTTCATGTACTCTGAACCAAAAGACCCAACAACCGTTGTTCCAATTTCATACCCTACCTAAACCAAAGCCCCGTTACAACCCAAAAAGACCTCAAAAAGTGTGTGTGATTGTACATGTTGATAGGATGAGAGAATTTATTCAAACTTATGATTTGATATTGCATATTGTGATTTGAGATTAATAACACTTTAACCAAGAGAGACTTGGTGAGAGTGTGATATAAGCTGACAGGTAAAGTCATATCTCTGAGGGAAAGAGTTTCTAGCTCGTTGGCTATGTGGAAGAATCAGAAAACCTGAAAAACATCAAGAGGTCCAATGCGAAAGATTTCAGCAGTATTGTGGTAAGAACTGTTTTACAGTAAGTTTGGGGTGACATGAGCTTTGATGGTAATAAAATGTTACTTGAGGACAAGCAACAAGCTAAGTTTGGGGTTGTGATCAGTCACCATTTATGCTAGACATTCCACTATTTAACCGTAAATAAGTCAGGTAAACTGCGTAAACTGAAGCATTTTTAGTTAGATATAAGCTCAATTCTATAATATGAAGTATGTTGTTACTTATGAATTTTTTGAGGATATTTTACACTTTTGGGTATGTTAGCAGGTCAAAAAGTAGTCTGGAAGCTCAGGGGATCAAACGTCAGATGCCAAATTAAGCCCGAGCAAGAAAAAGGAAGAAAAAAACCAAATTCTTGGAGAACCTACTGTCCATACGCGTATGGCCTTACTTGATACGCGTATGGACCTTCCCAGTACGCGTAGCATACGCAAATGCCCAGAGGGGTTGAAAATCAAGCAAAAATACAAGCTTCTGGTGATACGCGTACCAAACTGGTGATACGCGTACCAGACTGGGCAATACGCGTACCAGACTGGGCAATACGCGTATCAGAGGCTGGCTTACGTGCAGTACGCGTATCAGACTGGGCAATACGCGTATGGCCCCCAAAATCAGGAAAAGCCCAACTGCATAGCTATTTAGAGGGGAGAACACGATTTTCCGAGGGTTGGACGATTTGGGGAGAAAAAGAGACGCGTTTGAGACCTGGAGACTCCACGATTATCAGAGGATTCATATGTTCAAGAGTTTTCCGACGATTGAAGATTGATTCCTCACGAAATTCTGTAATGACAACAATGTTAATCTTTGTTTTTATTTCGATTATAAGTAGCTAAACCCCCCATTGCTAGGGGGGGTGACCCTGATTCTGAATGTGACAGATTTCATGTTTATGAGTGCATTGACTATTTCTTCTTTTCCATTGATTTGTTCTTATTATCGTTCTTTATGCTTTATTCGTCGGACCAACGAATGATGATTAATATGAATAGTTTAAGCTGGACAGCGATTATTCATTGATCTGGATAAGAACTTTGGATAGTAAAAATAACCTAGGACTAGGGATTTTCTATCTGACCGGTAATTCTTGATATTTGAATGCTTGAGTATGAACTTAATTATTTATGGACATAGTGATTAGGTTACATAATCAAAGGTCTGTTCACTGAGGACTTAAGAATAGATACCCTTGAGGACCGGAATTAATTTGACAGGAATAATGTCTAAGCCTTCATAAATTATATCTGTTACAGGAAGTTTCATTCACCGAACCTTAGCAATCTTCTCTCATTTGTATCTTGTTCAACCTTTTTACTTGTTTTATTTATTTGCAATTGGTAGTATAACTACTCACAACACAAAAACCAAAGGCTTTTGTCTAATTGAAACAATCTATAAACTCTGTATCGTCAAGCAGTCCTTGAGATCGACAAACGGGGAATTTCCCTTTTATTACTACAGTGAGAAAAATAGTACACTTGCTATTTTCCCATCAGAACCTCCATAGCAAATCCCATTTGTCTCTTAAGAAGCGTCGGGTTATAATTAATACACCCTTGAACTCCTATAAGGGGCACATTGGGAAAACTCCCGCAGCTGTAAATAAAATCTCGTCCAGCCACATCAATGCGAGTCCAAGCTATGTCCTTGGCTCGCAAACCCATCAACTTGGTTGCCCAACTTACAGTATGGTCAAGAAAGACAAAGGCACCCTTGGAAGGCAAATATCCCATGAACCACTTATATAACAATTGAGCACAACATCTAACCAATCCTCAACGCCGCTTCTCGTTCCGATTATGGACCGAATAATAAACATCCCCAATCAAGGTAGGAATGGGATTCTTCTGAGAAAACACCCGGATGTCATTAATATCCATAAAATTTGTCTGATTAGGGAACAAAATAATTCCATAAATGCTTACGGTAAGCAAAGCACAAACAGCCTTCCAATTACCCAAAATAACATGTTCCTTGGCTTTGGCCTCCAAGAAACTCAGATGAAAACCGGGAAACTTTCCTTTCTCCTTCAAACCTTTCTTAGTCACTTCCGGGCTCAAATAAAGAGCACGAGAAATCTCAACAATATCAGGTTCTTCCTTAGTAACATAGAAAGGAATCTGGTTTCTGAACCGAATGCCCAGAATACCGGCATAATCCTCCATCAAAGGTCCCAATAAATAGTCTGGGAAGATAAAACATCTCAAACCCGAATCATAAAACTAGAGAAGAGTATGGATGACACTCCGATCCCCATCTGTGAGCCTGAAAACCATCTTCGTAATGCTGCCATAAGCCTCACGGAACATCCCCACATGGCCAGGCGTAATCAATGCTATCATGCCCTTCAACATGCTAATCTCTGGATCAAAGAAGCTGTAGACAACATCATCTTTTAAGTCGGCCCTCATATCTGGAACAAGGATGTCTCTCAACCAGAATCTCAATCAAGAATGTACCCTGCATATGGATAAACATGAGTTAGATGCGGCTAAATGCAAAATGGGAATGATGCAGATGCATGAATGCAATTCATAGTGCCATCCTCCAAGACATCTGAACATCAACTGTACTGGATTCCGGTCTCAGAACTGATCACAACCATCCAAGGGACTAAGTAACCACAAATCCAACTCGGGGGATCCGAAATAAACGGAACCGGAGAATACATCACCATCATCACAGGAAAATCACTGAACGGACAACAACAAGATCATCTGAACAAGTAACCCCACCTCTAACCCGGGGGATCCAAAATAAACGGAACCCGCCAATAAAAACCATAGACAGAACCCCGGCGTGTCAGAAATAAATATCCATAAATCCAACTTATAAATAAAACCCTGATCACGAATCGAACCAAAGTCACCATCAAAGAGCCACCAACAAAACCTGTACCTGTAGGAACCAAACCCCTCCCTTCACGGGTGAATTCTAATAAGGTCATCCTAAGGCGGATAATCAATCTCGACAATCGGATGAGATACTCAATGGGTTTGCCCTTTCGGGAGTGTCGTGTAGCTCTCATAAGATCATCTAAACCAAAGATCCGGGAAAGAACGGTCACCGAAGTCAACAGCTCAAAAGAGATAACCCAACCATAGTGGAAACTCCACAAGGAAGAGCTCTCTCAAAAGAACCTCATCCGGCTGGGGTATGTCACGTCGCAACAACATGTTGATCTAACATGTGAGGAAACATGAGACCACGCTAATCCTAGGTGTATACTCGGGCTTGGGTTTTAGCCCCGCTCAGAACACCCACCCCCAAATCAAAGGAACCACACCTGTCCAGAATCCAGTACAGTGACAACATGATGCATGCAAACATATATGCAAATATGTATAATCACAGTATAATAATCACAAATGCAATAAATAAAGCAGTAAAAGCAACCCAAAATACCCTAAAAACTACGCTAGAGAGCGCTAGGATTGACTCGCTTAGGGAAGATGGACCAACAAGAGGTCAACTTCATTCCCCAGCAGAGTCGCCAGCTGTCGCAACGCGAAAAATAACCGGCGGGGAAAATACAGAGCCGCCACCGACGCTATTCATCCTATGACGGAAAGGGAGCACAGGACTAACCTAAGAAAGGGAAAGGAACGGTCTTACGACCAGAGATTACAGGGTACGGGAGTCGGTTACGCAAGGGGAAGGTGTTAGCACCCCTCACGTCCGCCGTACTCGACGGGATCCACGCTCAAAAGGTAGCTCAAAAAAAAGGATAGGGCTGCTAATAAACTGCTCAAAGAAACTGCACAAACTGGAACAATAAACAGGTGGGGGAGAGAAAGAAGGCGGAGGAAGTGGACTCGGTAGGATGTTGCATCCTGGGCCTACGTAGTTTGTCAGAAACAAACATCAGAGTCGATGTAGTTCGGGAAAAGGGGACATGCTCGCTAGGACATCGCATCCTATGCCTACGCATCTTCTCTATCCAGAGGAGAATCAGAGCACTCGTAGCTCGGCTAACGCATGCTGAAACAAGACACCAAAAAGGGCACTGAGACGTCAAAAGAAACACCCAAAAGGAAACAGAATTCCAATACATGGACTTACACCCGACTCCCAACAATAACAAAAAGGAAACAGAATGCCAATACATGGACTTACACCCGACTCCTAACAATAACAAACGCTAACCAGCGAACACCAAAGAGAAAGGTTATTAGAACAAACCCCAACAAAGTAACTAATTATCCAGAATAAACTCCCGATATGCATAATCAGTCACCACAAGTGGACCCCAAAGATGAACCCCAATATGAATAACAATCGTCACAAATGAACCCCGAGATGAACCCCAATATGAAGAACAATCATCACAAATGAACCCCAAAGATGAACCCCAAGTAAATATAGGCGAACCCCGAACGGATAACAGGTAACCAAAGTGAACCCCAACTAGTGAACCCTGACTAATAACAGAAGAAATCCCCCAAGGTATGAACATACCACACACACACGCTGAACAAGCGGATACTCACACCAACGAAAACAAATGCCAGAAACAAAGGCACGATACGGTAAACACAAGTAGAGAATAAGGGTGAACACACGCGAAAACAAAGAAAAGGGTGCCCGGAGAGATTTCTCTCAACCTCCTGCCTACGTATCTCATCTGGTATGAGAATCAGGGCGACGTAGTTCCCCTTACCAGGGGTAAAACACTCTCCTAACCAGAGACCGGGGAAACTACAAACTAATAGGGAGACTAAGACTCAAGCCTAATAGTTGTTATGCAATCAATATCCCCAAGTTGAGGTGTCTAACAAGAATTTGACTCATCCTGGATGCGAGTCAACTCAAGTCTAAACTCGACATACGTTCAACTTCCTCAGAAGTTAATCGTACGACTCCTTCAGAAACAGAGATTTGAAGAGGAAAGAAAACGAACACACCAACACAAGTAAACAAACATCACACACTATATCCATATAAGAGTCTCAAACAATAAGTGGGCTTTAGTCAAGAGGGGTCATATCAACCTCGACAAACAAGCCAAACTGTAAGGGTAATCAAACGGGCTCTTAACCACTAACATTGAACGTCAGGGTGAGCAGATCAAAATGGTAATGAGGATGAGACCTCATAGCTTTTAACCCTGGTCAGGGTGAGCTCATGAAACAGAAAGCGCGGGGATCTAGAAAGTGGGATCCTTTTCCACTTGACGGACTCTGGACAAAAGATCTGGGGCACATGTTCAGAAGCATCAGCACGTAGTGCGAGCATAAAGAACGACACACTGAATAACGGGGAATCGGTTACAGATCCCTACCTTCCGTCAATTGCCTCTTCTCTTGGAGGTCTTATCAAATAACACATGCCTCTTCTTGGAGGTCTTTTGGGCACAATTTTAAACAAACACAAACAGAGCCTCTGAAGGAGGACTTGCCAGCAAAAATGCCTGCCAAAAAGGTGACAGGACTCCAGACTACATGAAGTAAGAAGCTAACTACCTGAGTGGTGTGTCAACCATAATCCAATGCTCAAGCAAGAGCTAAAGGAAGTAAGCAACTAAGGTATCTGTACAAAGACTAAACAGTTAATACTTCAGTTGTAAAACCAGAACACAAGCAGTGAAACCCTCTAACAGTTACACAATTCAATGCATAAGTGCTCTGACACTAAAAAAAGCTCATGGGCTCACCACATCAATTAAAACCCTACAAAACAAAAATAGGTCAGAACTCAATGCATTTGTATCTCACAAGGTGAGAACAAACCCAATCATCAATGATGAATATCCACCTGAAACAAGCGACAAAGTTAGTTTATGTATATCCAATCAAACACAACAAAGCATAACCAAACAATGGCAGGAGATGAATTGAATCACAAACCAGGGATCAAACCAATGCAAAAGAGGCAAAGGCTCACACCACAAAAAAGACCCCAAACCAAGTCAAAGAATGGACCAAGAACAAACCCTAAAACTGGGTCAAAACTCTAGTACAAAGACAAGACTCAAAACCTAACCAAACGATCAATCCAGGACCCATCCTGTTGCACATCACACATTCAAACACTCCCTCCAATGTCCTCAAAAGGACCAACATCAAATCAATAATCAAGTATCTCAACTTGCCTATGTAATGTAATGACCAAAAATATGCACAAAATGAACTTCCAACTTAGAAAATTCATGTCAAATCAGAAATGCACACAATGACTTTGGGATTTTTTGTATAAGTTCCTTATGCCATGAAGGTTCAATATGCAAAAGGTCAAGTCCAAAATGATGCAAATGCTATGTGAACAAAAATGCACCAATTCAATGTCAAAAATGTGACACAAATTGTCACATTTTACTCTATGTGTCAAAAATGATGATAACATGTGAGAAAAAATCCAAACCAGTGACCAATAATTCATGTTATATATGAATGTCATGTATGCAAAAGAGTGGATCAAAAGGTTCAAAATTGAGTATTTCACAATGCATTGAATGCGCTAGATCAATTTGGCACAATATTGCTTCAAAAATTCCCACATAAAAATCCAGACATCAAAAATTCTTGAATTTAACACCATAAAAAATTAGACACAAATACAAAACTATGAAAAAAAAATTGGGGCTCAATTGGAATTTTTTTGGATTTTTTATGAATTAAACAAAATGACCAAAATAATGGAAATATAAAATAGAAAAAGGAGGGAAATGAAATATTTGAAATAAAACAGGAAAAATCAGAGACCACAGGATATTCAATTCCGATCTCCATCTCCAGTTGAACCCCATTCTCCAGAAAATGCCTAGCACTTCCTTCTCTCCTAGTGGACCCCAACCTCCGCGCTGATCGCGTAACGTTCTCCAATCTTCATTTCCATCTCCGCACGACGGAATCTCTTCCTCCAATATCGCGCTATTGGGGAATACTGTTGATTCAAAATCACGATGCCAAACTCCTCAGAGTAACATCTTCACCAACCAGCTAAATCGGCTCTCAAACGGTAACCACGACTCGAGACTAGCTTATGCTTGCAATGCCGATGCATGAGTTTTACAGCGTAATGCTCCATAACCATGGAAATGTTACGCAATTAGTTATGCAATATGCTATGCTTCTCTAAATGATGAATGCATAAAAAGTACCCCCCTCAGGGGACGGCACGAGCAACTCTGTTGAGGAACTCGATATCGCTCAAATCTCCGACCCTGCTTGGGATATCACTGATGCCGAGAAAAGAGTAACCCTCACTGGGGACAACCTCTACTGAACTCGATCCGCTTGGCGACTTTACTAGGGAAAAAACTACCAACGCACACCCCTGCCAGGGGAACCGCAACCTTCAGGCCTGGCTGCTGAGGAAACACCGACCTCGAACCCGTTGGGGAGATACAAAATATTTGACACGGAACACCCGTCAACTCGTCGAACACTGGTATTCACCATCTAACCATAGTGTCAACTTTCCACTTGTGAGAGCTCCCAGACTCATCCGGTCTTTTCCGATTCATCACCTTGTACTCTCGACTTCTCCCTACTTCAAGAAAATCAACCTCCTTAGATTCATGCCAACTCTCCAGTCTTCAGACTTTAAAGAGTCTTCTTGATTAACCCCCTAGGATCGTCGCAATTCTTTCGCCGTCTCTACACCATTCTTCAATTCCTTATCCCTGATTGGACCTCAAAGGAATCTTTTGTCAAAAATAAACGCTTTGCACCACCACCTACAAGTGAGTGAAAATAAGCAACAGCACCTGCAAAAGAGATCGTTAGATAAAATGTGCCCCAAGCGCGCCAAAGTTTCAACACCCAGGTCACCCTTCCTTCCGAATAAGATTTCATGTTTCAATCCTCTAAACATGCATTGGAAGAGACCCCTACATCTCAAAATACAAAGATTCTTATCAAAATAAACGGATGTTTTTGCAATCAAAGCGGTAATGAAAACAAAAACAAAATTATTTGACTGAATATGCATTTTATTGATTGAAAAAGGTGGCTCATAACTGAGCAGTACACAGGAAGCAATCCCTGAAAAGAGGTAATTGCGCACAAAAGGAAAATCTATCCTAATGGCAATGTGAACCCGTGATCTCATCAAGTTCCAGCCCGGTTACAACCCATACGTCCTCAAGACTCTCCGCGCTTTCTGCCTTCCGAAACAAGACGCTTCCGACCGATCTCTGCTTTTAGATTATCCATGTGTCATATCCAAAGTACAAACGACCATGCTAGACGCAGTTGTTCGTTTCACTCCCTCTTTTGCCTGGACCGTCCTTTCGGGTTTTCAGTCCACCGGGATACCCTTTTTTGCCCAAGCCGCCCTTGTGGGGTTTTCGACCTGCCGGGTGTACAGTTTTTTTTTTCTTTTTATCCCTAATTTTTGCCCGAACCTTTTTCATTTTCATTTTTTCCTTTTTTTTGGTTCGCCGGGATGCCCATTTTTGCCTGGACTATTTTATTCTTTTCGTCCAGCGGGTCTCTTATACGAAGTATTTTTTAACTGCGTCCGCATTCACGGGGGATGGGAAACCCTCACCATCCATGGTCGTCAACAACAAGGCTCCGCCGAAGAAAACCTTCTTGACCACGAATGGACCTTCATAATTGGGTGTCCACTTGCCCCCACGATCGTTCTGAGGAGGAAGGATCCTTTTCAACACCATATCTCCCACATGGTACACACGAGGTCGCACCCTTCGGTCAAAAACACGCTTCATACGCTGCTGGTACAACTGCCCATGACAAATGGCCGCCAGCCTCTTTTCCTCAATCAGGCTCAACTCTTCATACCGATTCCTTGCCCATTCAGCCTCTTCCAATTTCACATCCATCAGGACTCTCAATGACGGAATCTGGACCTCAACTGGTAGCACAACTTCCATCCCATACACAAGCGAGAAAGACGTTACCCGAGTAGATGTACGGACTGAGGTTCGATACCCGTGCAATGCAAACGACAACATCTCGTGCCAATCCTTATAGGTTACGACCATTTTTTGCACAATCTTCTTAATATTCTTATTAGCCGCCTCGACCGCCCCATTCATCTTTGGACGATAAGGAG
Source organism: Lathyrus oleraceus (assembly GCF_024323335.1). Lineage (NCBI taxonomy): Eukaryota > Viridiplantae > Streptophyta > Magnoliopsida > Fabales > Fabaceae > Lathyrus > Lathyrus oleraceus. Next base: position 408,975,901 of record NC_066580.1, read on the forward strand.
AAGAATTGTGATGCTCGATCTTGAACTCCCGGCACAGTTCTACCATCATCTTGTTGTTGAGATTATAACCATTATCAGTGATGATTCTTTCGGGAACCCCATATCTGCAAATGATGTCTCTTTTCAGGAACCTGGCCACTACCTGTTTCGTCACGTTTGCATAAGACGCCGCTTCCACCCACTTGGTGAAGTAATCAATAGCCACTAATATGAACCGGTGCCCATTCGAAGCCGTAGGCTCGATCTTTCTGATCATATCAATGCCCCACATAGCAAACGGCCACGGAGACGACATCACACTCAACGGATTTGGAGGCACGTGCACCTTATCAGCATAAATCTGGCATTTATGACATTTCCGCAAGAAGGTGAAACACTGAGCCTCCATTGTCATCCAGTAATATCCAGCCCTTAGCAATTTTTTCACCATCGCATTCCCGCTGGCGTGGGTACCAAACGATCCCTCGTACACCTCTTTCATCAATTGGCTTGCTTCTTTGTCATCGACATATCTGAGCAAAACCCAATCAAAATTCCTCTTGTACAAAACCCCATTTTTATTCAGATAGAACTCCATGGCCAACCTCCTCAGAGTCTTTCGGTCCTTCTTAGACACTCCCTCGGGATACTCTTGGGTTTCCAGATAATGCTTGATGTCATAATACCACGGCTTTTCATCATCAGGCACTGTTTCGACAACAAACACATAAGCCGGTCTATCCAGCCGTCCCACCTCAACACCAGGAACTTGATTCCACCACTGCACTTTGATCAAAGCGGCCAGAGTAGCCAAGGCATCTGCTAAAGGATTTTCTTCCCTCGGCACATGGTGTAATTCTACCTTGGTGAAGAACGTCAACAATCTCCTCGTATAATCCCGGTATGGAATTAAGTGGGATTGATGCGTATACCATTTCCCATTAACCTGGTTCACAACCAAAGCTGAATCTCCATAAATAACAAGGTTCTTGATTCGCAAATCAATCGCCTCTTCGACACCCAAGATACAAGCTTCATATTCAGCCACATTGTTGGTGCATTCAAATGTTAGTCGAGCAGCAAAAGGAATGTGGGATCCCTTCGGCGTAACCAAAACAACACCAACTCCGCTACCATTCACGTTAACGGCCCCATCAAACATCAGAATCCATTCGGACTCAGGGTCAGGCCCCTCCACCGGGATAGGTTCCTCACAATCTTTTGATTTGAGTAACATGATGTCCTCATCAGGGAACTCAAATTTCATCGGTTGATAATCCTCAATGGGTTATTGGGCGAGGTAATCAGACAATACACTCCCCTTTATTGCTTTTTGAGAAGTGTACTGGATATCGTATTCAGTCAAAATCATTTGCCATGTCGCAACCCGTCCGGTCAATGCTGGCTTCTCAAATATATACTTGATCGGATCCATCTTGGAAATCAACAAAGTGGTATGAACCAGCATATACTGTCTCAGTCGGCGAGCAGCCCATGCCAAAGCGCAACAAGTTTTCTCGAGCAGTGAATATCTTGTTTCACAGTCGGTAAACTTTTTTCTAAGGTAATAAATTGCATGCTCTTTTCGACCAGACTCGTCATGCTGTCCCAGTACAAACCCCATAGACCCCTCAAGGACCGTCAAGTACAGGATTAACGGTCGCCCCTCCACAGGAGGCATCAGAATCGGAGGCTCCTGCAAATATTCTTTTATTTTTTCAAATGCCGCTTGGCAATCATCATTCCACCTGACCGTTTGATCTTTTCTCAACAACTTGAATATGGGTTCATACGTGGCTATTAGATGAGATATGAACCGTGAAATGTAGTTCAATCTACCTAAGAAACCAGGAACCTCTTTTTCTGTTCTCGGTTCAGGCATTTCATGTATCGCTTTTACTTTAGCAGGATCAACCTCGATTCCTCTTTCACTTACAATAAACCCCAACAACTTGCCGGACCGCACTCCAAAAGTGCACTTATTCGGATTCAACCTCAATTTGAATTGTCTCAACCAATCAAACAATTTGGCCAAGTCTACCAAATTCCCTTCTTCTGTTTTTGACTTTGCTATCATGTCATCAACATAGCATTCGATCTCATGATGAATCATATCATGAAACAAGGTCACCATAACTCTTTGATACGTGGCACCAACGTTCTTGAGACCGAATGGCATCACCTTATAACAAAAAGTGCCCCATGGTGTAATGAACGTTGTTTTCTCCATATCATCTGGCGACATTTTAATTTGATTATAGCCAGAAAAGCCATCCATGAAGGAAAACACCGAGAATTGAGCTGTATTATCTACCAACACATCGATGTGAGGTAATGGGAAATCATCTTTCGGGCTAGCTCTATTCAAATCCCAGTAGTCCGCACACATCCTCACCTTTCCATCCTTCTTCGGTACTGGCACAATGTTCGCGACCCAAGGCGGATAATTAGTGACAGCTAGGAAACCAGCATCCAACTGCTTTTGTACCTCCTCTTTGATTTTCATGGCCATCTCGGGTCGAGTTCTGCGCAACTTCTGCTTTACTGGAGGACAATCTTCTCTTAATGACAACTTGTGTACAACAATATTGGTATCCAACCCTGGCATATCTTGATAAGACACGGCGAAGATATCAATATACTCTTTCAACAGTGCTACCATTCTGCTCTTGACATTCATCTTCAAAGCGGCCCCAATTTTTACTTCCTTTCTGACCTCCTCGGTGCCCAGATTAACAATCTCAACTTGCTCCTCGTGCGGTTGAATCACCTTCTCCTCTTGTTTCAACAACCTGACTAACTCTTCCGGCAGTTCACAATCTTCTTCGCCTTCTTCTTCGGCATGATAGATCGGGTTGTCGAAGTCATATAGGGGTGTAACAGAATTGTCATCAATGAGATCCGAAGAATAATCGCATCTGCATGAATTATGATTCATGCATTGCTTTAGAGTCGGAACGAGACAAATTAAAAGGGAGGAAAATGAAAACAAACATTGCCATTTTATTATATTATTTTTTAACTGCAGAAATAAATGAAAAACAGAGAACACCGCTTTTAATGCGAAAAACATCCGTTTATTAATGATGCAAATACTGCAAAATGAAACACATGAGGTGGCCCTTACAATGGACCATTACGTTTTGGGCAAAATGTATGGCTTTCATGCAAACAGAATTGACAAACAGAAATATTACTCTTCACGCAGAGTGGCAGTGATGATCTTTTCGGCTTTCCAGTTCTGGATCTCCATTTCTGGTACGCACGGTTTTATCCATGAGTCAAGCTCGCAGTCACTGTCAGTCTCTTCACCCACAGCATAGATGCGGCCTGGATCTAGCATTCCAGCACTGGTGAATGTGAACGGTTGGCGACGACCTTTATCCTATCCAGACAAGCCTCGGCCTGACTGATAACCAATCCCAAACTTATCCTCCTTCACCGTAACATCTAACACTCTTCCCCAACCTGGGGCCTCTCCACTTTTCACCACCTCCACAACCTGTTTATAAGAAGCAATGGACGGCTTCTTCTCTCTTTCAGCGAAAACGGCATTCTCCACCTTAACGGTTTCAAACGCCTGGCTTGGTGTTTCAAATATTTCACCATCCATTTCCACGTACTTAAATGAAGACAACTGGCTGACAAAAATATCTTCCTCGCCGCAAACTATCACGACTTGCCCGCCCAAGACATACTTTAACTTCTGATGTAGAGTCGGTGTTACTGCCCCAGCAGCATGTATCCATGGACGACCCAACAAACAGTTGTACGCCGGCTGAATGTCCATGACATAAAACACAAATTTTAACACCTCAGGACCAATCTTTACGGGGAGCTCAACTTCCCCGAACACAGCCCTTTTAGAGCCATCAAACGCTCTAACCACCAGATCAGTAGGCCTCAAAATCAATCCCTCGCAGTCCAATTTATCCAAGGCCTTCTTAGGCAACACATTGAGTGACGAGCATGTATCAACCAAAACATGCGAAAGCACAACTCCTTTACACTCCATCAAAATGTGTAGTGCCTTATTGTGATTGCGCCCGTCCACAGTAAGATCGAGATCAATAAAACCCAACCCATGGCTGATATTAACACTTGATACCACTGTCTCTAATTGATTGACTGTAATCTCCTGAGGGACGTAGGCCTTCTTCAAGATCTTTAACAAAGCATCTCTATGACCTTCTGAACTTAACAACAAAGATAAGATCGAAATTTTGGACGGAGTCTACTGCAATCAACAAGCTTGTACTCAGACTTCTTAATAATTCTCAAAAACTCCTCGGCTTCGGCGTCAAACTCACTTTCCGGCTCAACAGGCGCCTGTGCCGCTCTAGGAGTATCCTCATTTACCACCCGCTTTCCTTTTTCCCTGGCTAAAGCCTCGGCCTTATCTCTCTGTTCTTTTTCTACATCTCCACCTCTCAACGTGTTAGGTGCGAACAACCTCCCGCTGCGAGTGAAACCACTAAGTCCGGCATTGTCCACCTTTGAAACGGTGGTATCAACTGCAGCCCGATCTTCCTTTTTTCTCCCCTTGTATACACATCACCGCCATAATCCCATGGCACAGCACCATCACTTTCATATGGAATAGGTCCAGGTACCGTGATGGTAATTGGAACCACATCTGCCGGCACTGACAAGTGGACAGGATCGAAATAGATGGTTATCGTTGAAATATCCTCATTCTCCAAAGCAACTTTCTCGAATCAGAGACTTCCCTCATTTATCATTTTCTGAACCGTCTCCCTCAAAGTTACGCACCCATTTGTAGTTACAGCACAAGCAGCACAATAATTACCACAACCAGGAAAAACTCCATTTTTTAACAAATGACTCTTGACCACAGACATTGGGGTCCTCAATCGATCCACATTTGTCACCCAGATTTTACTTTTATCCTCAGAAATTACATTCACCGTCATCTGACCATGGGTCGGCATGGGATTGGCATTAACATTCGGCGATGGTGCGAAATTGATGGCCTTGGAATCCACCAAGTCTTGGACAACATGCTTAAAGGCATTACAACTCTCAATATTGTGCCCGGGAGCACCAAAATGGAACTCACACTTGACGTTCTCATCATAACTTGCAGGCCTCTGATCTGGTCTTAGCGGAGCTAACGTCCTCAACTGTACCAACCCGAGATCCTTCAACTTCTTCAACAGAAGGGCATACGTCATGGGTGGCCTATCAAACTGGCGATCTGCCATCCTTCCCCTAACTTGGTACCCAGCCCTTTGTGTTCTCTACTGAGGTGGTTGCTGTTGCTGTTGCTGTTGTGCTGGTTGATTATCAGCAGGAATCGTTACTGCAGCGGTATGCTGGTAGTAATGCTTCATACCGTGTCCTCTTTGGGCATACACAGCACTCGAGTCACCCTCTTTCTTGCGCTGACCATTTCCGAAGGGCTTCTTCAATCCAGACGACGAAGCATTTCCTTGTATTTTTCCCATTTTCAACCAGCTTTCAATCCTCTCACCAGCCACTACTATATCCGCGAAACCAGTAACTGGACATCCCACCATCCTCTCAGCAAAAGTCACCTGAAGAGTACCCATGAACAAATCTGACATCTCCCAATCCACTAATGGGGGTTGAACCCTGGCAGCCAACTCTCTCCACCTTTGTGCGTACTCTTTAAACCCCTCGTTCGGCTTTTGAGACATACCCTGCAACTGGGTACGACTTGGTGCCATGTCAGCGTTAAATTGGTATTGTTTGAAGAAAGCATCCCCCAAATCCTGCCAGCTCTTTATATCTGACGATCTCAGCTTGGTGTACCACTCGAGAGACCCGCCAGATAAGCTATCCTAGAAAAAGTACATCCAGAGCTTCTGATCCATGGTGTAAGCAGATATCTTTCGAACAAAGGCCTGAAGATGAGTTTCTGGGCAAGAACTTCCATTGTACTTATCAAACGTGGGTACCTTGAACTTCTGTGGGATCACAATCCCCTCAACCAGCCCCATATTTGTCATGTTAATAGTCCCAGGAGTGGTATGGCTTTCCAGAGCCCTAATCTTTTCTGCTAGTACCTGAATCTCTTTGTTCGGCGGTTGAACACCATACTGACCGAACTGCTCATTCAGCATAGAGAACTGATCCTCTTCTTTATCCTTCACAACCCTAAAGAAAGGAGAAAACCGAGTTTCCTTTAGAATGTTGCCAACATGACCTGGGCCACTGCCTGCAGCAAAACCAAGACCACCACCATTGTTGATGAATACACCACCATTAGTTGTCTTCCTTCTGGGATCGCCACCACGCCTAGAACCACAAGGACCATGGTTGGAGTTACCCTCTTGACTATTGCCATTATTGGCAATCGAAGCCATCTCAAGCTTCTCCACCTTCTCGGCGATTGCTTTCTGCTCCAGGGCGAACCCTTGCATGGCGTTGATCAACTCACTCATTTTCTCTTTCAGCTCGAGAATGTCAGCGTTGGATGGATCCATCAGTCTAGGCTTGTTGCGTCTGGTAAAGTATCTGTGCGGACGAGTTACATGCAGAGGGATGATTCTGCGTGCACGAGCAATGATTCCTGTAACAACCAAACACGTTAGAAACCGACACCTACAAAATAGAGGACACATTATTATGATTCATGCATGAATGCAATGTTTATTCGTATGAGGAACATTCTGTCCTTCGATCCTGGCTTCATGGAGACGCATAATAATTCGACAGCAACATTCTGACATAAATCATCTGGCTTTGCCATACAGAACAGAAAGTTGTGCTTTAGCAAAAATATCATCCGACCATGTGTGTGTTAAGTGAGTGTAACACGGAAAGGCAAATAAAGCTTTGAGATCAATTACTGAACGATAATAACCATTGTATAGCAAAAGTGCGCAACATGTGTGAGAGTCATATATCATATCAGATACAAATCAACTTTACAATCCTCCAGAATCAGAAAGAAATATGAGCAAGTGAATTCCGTCAACATGCCTGACGGTAATCCAACACATGATAACAACTGCAATAAAAATCTAATCTGAAGAAGGTCCCACAGAAGGCTCTGCATCATCAACCATCCCGGTAAACTTCATAATGAACCTGAGCTCAGTGTTCTCCTGCTGAAGTCTTCCCACCTCTTTCTGATGAATCTTCATCTGACGGAAATAATGGTCCCTCTCAGCAAGATAGTAATCTCTCTCGACCATAATCTTCGCTTTCTCTTCTTCCTTAAACCTCAGCTTCGCTTCCCACTCTGTGGTAAGGGCTTTGGCTCTAGCTTCCCTCTGAGTCTTCACAAGGACTTGTCTCTTCTTTTCATCTTCAATGACCCTCAAAGCTCTAGCCAACTGCTCTTTGGTACGGTCGTGCTCCTTCGTAGATGACTTTAAAGCTTGGCTGATCTTACAGTAATAGGCGGTGCCTTTCTCAAAACGCTTCACCTCCTGAGCATGTCTCTTAGCCTGGTCTTCTGCTTTCCCCTTGATTTCCTGATTAGCCAGTTGAATTCCAGCAACCCTCATTTCTAGCTCAGTCTTCTCTGCTTGCAGTTGATCTCTTGCCCTCCTCATCTCAAGAAATTCTTCCATACTGACAGAAGAGTGTGGCTCCTCAATCAACGGATACCAAAGATCACCCACAGGAAATGGCAGACGAGTGAGCTCAACCCTCTTTCTGAGCCAATCATCAAATGGAGGAAAAGACCTGTTATTAGCTCTACCAAAAGGAATCTTGCCTTTCCTTTGGATGTTGCGCCATGCACCAGACACTTGTCCCAACAATGACTGATTACCCTCAACTGGGAAGTAGAAAGACTCCTGAATCTCCCGCTCGAGGGGAGGAACCTCCATAGCAAATCCCATTTGTCTCTTAAGAAGCGTCGGGTTATAATTAATACACCCTTGAACTCCTATAATGGGCACATTGGGAAAACTCCCGCAGTTGTAAATAAAATCTCGTCCAGCCACATCAATGTGAGTCCAAGCTATGTCCTTGGCTCGCAAACCCATCAACTTGGTTGCCCAACTTATAGTATGGTCAAGAAAGACAAAGGCACCCTTGGAAGGAAAATATCCCATGAACCACTTATATAACAATTGAGCACAACATCTAACCAATCCTCCACGCCGCTTCTCGTTCCGATTATGGACCGAATAATAAACATCCCCAATCAAGGTAGGAATGGGATTCTTCTGAGCAAACACCCGGATGGCATTAATATCCACAAAATTCGTCTGATTAGGGAACAAAATAATTCCATAAATGCTTACGGCAAGCAAAGCACAAACAACCTTCCAATTACCCAAAACAACATGTTCCTTGGCTTTGGCCTCCAAGAAACTCAGATGAAAACCGGGAAAGTTTCCTTTCTCCTTCAAACCTTTATTAGTCACTTCCGGGCTCAAATAAAGAGCACGAGAAATCTCAATAATATCAGGTTCTTCCTTAGTAACATAGAAAGAAATCTGGTTTTTGACCCGAATGCCCAGAATACCGGTATAATCCTCCATCAAAGGTCCCAACAAATAGTCTGGGGAGACAAAACATCTCAAACCCGGATCATAAAACTAGAGAAGAGTATGGATGGCACTCCGATCCCCATCTGTGAGCCTGAAAACCATCTTCGTAATGCTGCCATAAGCCTCACGGAACATCCCCACATGGCCAGGCGTAATCAATGCTATCATGCCCTTCAACACGCTAATCTCTGGATCAAAGAAGCTGTAGACAACATCATCTTTTAAGTCGGCCCTCATATCTGGAACAAGGATGTCTCTCAACCAGAATCTTAATCAAGAATGTATCCTGCATATGGATAAACATGAGTTAGATGCGGCTAAATGCAAAATGGGAATGATGCAGATGCATAAATGCAATTCATAGTGCCATCCTCCAAGACATCTGAACATCAACTGTACTGGATTCCGGTCTCAGAACTGATCATAACCATCCAAGGGACTAAGTAATCACAAATCCAACTCGGGGGATCTGAAATAAACGGAACCGGAGAATACATCACCATCATCACAGGAAAATCACTGAACGGACAACAACAAGATCATCTGAACAAGTAACCCCACCTCTAACCCGGGGGATCCGAAATAAACGGAACCCGCCAATAAAAACCACGGACAGAACCCCGGCGTGTCAGAAATAAATATCCATAAATCCAACTTATAAATAAAACCCCGATCACGAACTGAACCAAAGTCACCATCAAAGAGTCACCAACAAAACCTGTACCTGTAGGAACCAAACCCCTCCCCTCACGGGTGAATTCTAATAAGGTCATCCTAAGGCGGATAATCGATCTCGACAATCGGATGAGATACTCAACGGGTTTGCCCTTTCGGGAGTACCATGCAACTCTCATAAGATCATCTAAACCAAAGATCCGGGAAAGAACGGTCACCGAAGTCAACAACTCAAAAGAGATAACCTAACCATAGTGGAAACTCCACAAGGAAGAGCTCTCTCAAAAGAACCTCATCCGGCTGTGGTATGTCACGTCGCAACAACATGTTGATCTAACATGTGAGGAAACATGAGACCACACTAATCCTAGGTGTATACTCGGGCTTGGGTTTTAGCCCCGCTCAGAACACCCACCCCCAAATCAAAGGAACCACACCTGTCCAGAATCAAGCACAGTGACAACATGATGCATGCAAACATATATGTAAATATGTATAATCACAGTATAATAATCACAAATGCAATAAATAAAGCAGTAAAAGCAACCCAAACTACCCTAAAAACTACGCTAGAGAGCGCTAGGATTGACTCGCTTAGGGAAGATGGACCAGCAAGAGGTCAACTTTATTCCCCAGCAGAGTCTCCAGCTGTCGCAACGCGAAAAACAACCGGCGGGGAAAATACAGAGCCGCCACCGATGTTATTCATCCTATGACGGAAATGGAGCGCAAGACTAACCTAAGAAAGGGAAAGGAACGGTCTTACGACCAGAGATTACAGGGTACGGGAGTCGGTTACGCAAGGGGAAGGTGTTATCACCCCTCACGTCCGCCGTACTCGACGGGATCCACGCTCAAAAGGTAGCTCAACAAAAAAAGGATAGGGCTGCTAATAAACTGCTCAAAGAAACTGCACAAACTGGAACAATAAACAGGTGGGGGAGAGAAAGAAGGCGGAGGAAGTGGACTCGGCAGGATGTTGCATCCTGGGCCTACGTAGTTTGTCAGAAACAAACATCAGAGTCGACGTAGTTCGGGAAAAGGGGACATGCTCGCTAGGACATCGCATCCTATGCCTACGTATCTTCTCTATCAAGAGGAGAATCAGAGCACTCGTAGCTCGGCTAACGCACGCTGAAACAAGACACCAAAAAGGGCGCTGAGACGTCAAAAGAAACACCCAAAAGGAAACAGAATGCCAATACATGGACTTACACCCGACTCCCAACAATAACAAAAAGGAAACAGAATTCCAATACATGGACTTACACCCGACTCCTAACAATAACAAACGCTAACCAGCGAACACCAAAGAGAAAGGTTATCAGAACAAACCCCAACAAAGTAACTAACTATCCAGAATAAACTCCCGATATGCATAATCAGTCACCACAAATGGACCCCAAAGATGAACCCCAATATGAATAACAATCGTCACAAATGAACCCCGAGATGAACCCCAATATGAAGAACAATCGTCACAAATGAACCCCGAAGATGAACCCCAAGTCAATATAGGCGAACCCCGAACGGATAACAGGTAACCAAAGTGAACCCCAACTAGTGAACCCCGACTAATAACAGAAGAAATCCCCCAAGGTATGAACATACCACACACACACACGCTGAACAAGCGGATACTCACACCAACGAAAACAAATGCCAGAAACAAAGGCACGATACGGTAAACACAAGTAGAGAATAAGGGTGAACACACGCGAAAACAAAGAAAAGGGTGCCCAGAGAGATTTCACTCAACCTCCTGCCTATGTATCTCATCTGGTATGAGAATCAGGGCGACGTAGTTCCCCTTACCAGGGGTAAAACACTCTCCTAACCAGAGACCGGGGAAACAACAAACTAATAGGGAGACTAAGACTCGAGCCTAATAGTTGTCATGCAATCAATATCCCCAAGTTGAGGTCTCTAACAAGAATTTGACTAATCCTGGACGCGAGTCAACTCAAGTCTAAACTCTACATACGTTCAACTTCCTCAGAAGTCAATTGTACGACTCCTACAGAAACGGAGATGAGAAGAGGAAAGCAAACAAACACACCAACCCAAGTAAACAAACATCACACATTATATCCATACAAGAGTCTCAAACAATAGGTGGGCTTTAGTCAAGAGGGGTCATATCAACCTCGACAAACAAGCCAAACTGTAATGGTAATCAAATGGGCTCTTAACCACTGACATTGAACGTCAGGGTGAGCAGATCAAAATGGTAATGAGGATGAGACCTCATAGCTCTTAACCCTGGTCAGGGTGAGCTCATGACACAGAAAGCATGGGGATCCAGAAAGTAGGATCCTTTTCCACTTGACGGACTCTGGACAAAAGATCTGGGGCACATGTTCAGAAGCATCAGCACGTAGTGCGAGCATAAAGAACGACACATTGAATAACAATAATTAGTTACAGATCCCTACCTTCTGTCAATTGCCTCTTCTCTTGGAGGTCTTATCAAATAACACATGCCTCTTCTTGGAGGTCTTTTGGGCACAATTTTAAACAAACACAAACAGAGCCTCTGAAGGAGGACTTGCCAGCAAAAATGCCTGCCAAAAAGGTGACAGGACTCCAGACTACATGAAGTAAGAAGCTAACTACCTGAGTGGTGTGTTAACCACAATCCAATGCTCAAGCAAGAGCTAAAGCAAGTAAGCAACTAAGGTACCTGTATAAAGACTAAACAGTTAATACTTCAGTTGTAAAACCAGAAGACAAGCAGTGAAACCCTCTAACAGTTACACAATTCAATGCATAAGTGCTCTGACACTCAAATGAGCTCATGGGCTCACCACATCAATTAAAACCCTACAAAACAAAAATAGGTCAGAACTCAATGCATTTGTATCTCACAAGGTGAGAACAAACCCAATCATCAATGATGAATATCCACCTGAAACAAGCGACAAAGTTAGTTTATGTATATCCAATCAAACAAAACAAAGCATAACCAAACAATGGCAGGAGATGAATTGAATCACAAACTAGGGATCAAACCAATGCAAAAGAGGCAAAGGCTCACACCACAAAGAAGACCCCAAACCAAGTCAAAGAATGGACCAAGAACAAACCCTAAAACTGGGTCAAAACTCTAGTACAAAGACAAGACTCAAAACCTAACCAAACGATCAATCCAGGACCCATCCTGTTGCACATCACACATTCAAACACTCCCTCCAATGTCCTCAAAAGGACCAACATCAAATCAATAATCAAGTATCTCAACTTGCCTATGTAATGTAATGACCAAAAATATGCACAAAATGAACTTCCAACTTAGAAAATTCATGTCAAATCAGAAATGCACACAATGACTTTGGGATTTTTCGTATAAGTTCCTTATGCCATGAAGGTTCAATATGCAAAAAGTCAAGTCCAAAATGATGCAAATGCTATGTGAACAAAAATGCACCAATTCAATGTCAAAAATGTGACACAAATTGTCACATTTTTCTCTATGTGTCAAAAATGATGATAACATGTGAGAAAAAATCCAAACCAGTGACCAATAATTCATGTCATGTATGAATGTCATGTATGCAAAAGAGTGGATCAAAAGGTTCAAAATTGAGGATTTCACAATGCATTGAAGGCACTAGATCAATTTGGCACAATATTGCTTCAAAAATTCCCACATAAAAATCCAGACATAAAAAATTCTTGAATTTAACACCATAAAAAAGTAGACACAAATACAAAATTATGAAAAAAAAATTGGGGCTCAATTGGACAATTTTTGGATTTTTTATGAATTAAACAAAATGACCAAAATAATGGAAATATAAAATAGAAAAAGGAGGGAAATGAAATATTTGAATTAAAATAGGAAAAATCAGAGACCACAGGATCTGGCGCGCATCTGAAATCAACGACTCATATTCAAACCAATGAAACGCACCGTTTCATTAATCCAGTCATCCACCCAGTCAGCGTTCAGTGCTCGCGTGGCCTCAGTCAACCAAACACCATCCAATACTTAATACTCACTCAATCTCAATTCTAATCATATATTCATAACCTACACAACAAGATCTTCAATCCTATAACCTAAAATAAGCAAAAGGAGAGAGTGAAAATGGAGTCACCTGGAAATGGAGATCTCTGAAATCGCGATCTCACGAGCTCAGCTGCTCCAGATCAACTCCTTTGAACTTCCTTTGAAGCTTTATGCAAAAAGAAATGGCTCGAACCTCTTGATTGCACCTCAATTTCCAAATTCGATCATCATGATAATGCACTTGAACTGCTCGATTTCTTGAAGAATTGCACCAAACGATGGATGATTCTTGATCAGTGAAGCATGAGGATCAAGAATATGCAATGATCTTTGAGAATTGTATGAAGGAAATGCAAATTCAAAGAGAGATATTTTGAGAGAGTTTCTTGAATTCTAGATCTGAAAATGCAGTTATGGCAGTTATGATTAGGGTTTCTCTACTTATACTCCTTGCTAATGACACTGATAATCATTTTAGCCATTTACTAATCATGATTAATGACTTGTTATGCCAATTGCAAAAAATGCACATTGAATTCCCATGGCCATAATGCACGTGTTCAGCCCCATGCTAGTATAGGAATCCACTCAAGAGCAACCAAGGGTCAGGATTTGAAGGTTATTTTGCTTACATCTCAAGTCAAGAATGAATGGTGAAGATTTGCTTCATTTTGAACATGTGTGAAACAAGGAACATACACGCCTCTCTCATGCATGGAAAGGGCTCATTTTTACTCAAATATGGTCTATGAAGAAAACTTAAGTGAAGCCTTGCCTTGGTTCTTTGTGAATTTTGATTTGTAGCATGATATCATCCTTAGAACAAATGTGAAATAATGTGAATTTTGACCATGATTCCTTGAGGATTAGCTTGCACAATTGAGTCAAATGATGTCATTTTGAGATGCCTTGAACATGAGAAGCACTTTGCAAAAAGAATGAACCAATTTGGAGCATTATATCAAAAGTTATGCCATTTTGAATTTCCATGCACACTTTGTGATCAAATGACCATAACTCCTCAACCATTCATCATATGTACATGAATTAGGACTTTTTGGAAAGGGGAGACAAAGATATACAACTTTCATGTTCACCAAAAATCCATTTGAAACTTATTTGACATTGAAAAGTCAAGTTGAATATGGACCAAAAACTTGCCAAATTTGGAAACTTTGAATTATAGGTCATTTTCCATTTTTAGTAACTTTTGCCATGACCTTCGAATCTTCAAGATGGATGTTTAGAATGATTAATAGAACCAATTTGAACATGATTGAGGTGTCTCAACTCATTTCCCCACCTCATAGCCCTCAGTTGACTGCACAGTTGACTTTTGGTCCTCAGATGACCTTGAGATGTCTTGATCAACTTGAGTCTCTACCACTTGATGAAATTGCTTCAAAATAAAACCCAAACTCATGTAAGATCCTTATAATAATCATGTGATCCTCATCCCAAGAAAATACCTCATCTCTTTGAGAAACCCTAGTTGGAAGAACTGCATTGATTAGGGTTGACCAGAGATCACAACCCTAATCCAGAGGAACTTGAGGATGAACTCTGAAACCCTTGATGATGATAGAACCATGATGATGGTGATATGTCCTTGCAGATAAGACGATGCTTAAGACCTTTGAAGAATCAAGAAACCCTAATTGGAGCCCATATACTCAGATGGTTGATGATCAATTCACAGAGACCTTCAAGCTTGAATCACCTAACTTCTCTATCTTTTGAAAAGACTTTGGAGGATGACCTTCTTATTATCATATGAGATGCAAAATGCAATGCCTAATGCCCTAAAACATGAAATGCAATGCCCCAAACTAGTCTCAAGAAGAGGAGGGCAAATTTTGAGGTGTTACAGAGAGCTGCCGAACACCTCATGCCTTACGAGTATCCGAGACCTACACCTTTGGTTGTGGTTGTGCCTTCAACCCTCCCTAACCAAGGAGTAGAGGAGTTGAAAGACGAAGACCATTCACGTGCATGGATCCGTGAACGAGAGGAGTTTCTTCAACAGATTAAGGAGAAGGATGCTTTGATAGAATTCCTCGAGCATCAGGTTATTGATGATCCTAATGACGCGTGGACTTCTCTACTTCCTCAGTCTTCCAGGTTTTGGAAGAGGAAGTATGATCGACTCGCCAAGGAGAAGGAAGATATGGAAGCAGCCTACGAGGAGGAGGTGAAGAGGCTTCGTGCATCTTATCTTCCAGTCTCTCGAGCCTTAGATAATTGTTTCTAGGGATCCATAGGATGATCATTTTCCTTCTCTCTTGTATTATATTTACCAATGTTGTACTTCTTTAATGTAAAAACATTTCCCATATATTATTGACATTGTATTTCCATATGTGATAAATGTTTAATATTTCCAATGTTTGCAAATAGAACTCTAAAAGTTCCTTTGACAAATAAAAAAAAATCATATGCACAAGCATTGCATGCATCATGTGCATAAGCAGGTTTTGCTCCAGGCTTCTTGTCCTATGGTTTAACCCTGTGTTCTTCATTTATTTTGAAGACAAGCTGACTCACTAGTACTACACCATAGCCAACTCATCGAGACTGATGGATCATTTGGAACAAGAGAACCCGAGCTGAAGGAGGAGGTAGCCAGATTGATTGCCCTGATGGAGTCATTCATGGCTGCCCAGAGCCAGTCTTCTCCAACACCCTCAACTCCTCCCCAGAGGACGGTCATTTCTGAGATCGTGACTTCTACTGTGCCTGTTGCAACAGCTCACTTTGCGCCATCTATGCCGGCCGGGTTCCCGTGGGGAATGCCTGCCAATTTCGTGCCAGAGGGTTTTGCTCCTACCCTTGCTTCTTTGCCGGCATCTAGCCTAGTCCTTTTAGTGCCACCTCCCGTTGTGCACACATTACCAAGAGTTGAAGATACCATCTACCATTCCGAACCATCTGAAGGTCCAGATGTTTATGAGAAGATGGATGACATGAAAGACCAATTCCTTGAGCTTCGCAAGGAACTGAAGACTCTAAGGGGGAAATGCCTCTTTCGTAAGAGTGCTGCTGAGTTGTGCCTTGTGCCCAACGTGAAGATCCCTATTAAATTCAAAGTACCTGACTTTGAGAAGTATAAGGGAAACACATTCCCTCTCAGCCATCTTGTGATGTATGCTCGCAAGATGTCGACTCAAACTGATAATGACCAATTGCTCATCCACTATTTCCAGGACAGTCTGTCCGGTGCCGCTCTCCGGTGGTACATGGGTTTGGAAAGTTCGAACATCCGCTCTTTCAACGATCTTGGCGAGGGCTTTGTCAAGCAATATAAATATAATATGGATATGGCTCCTGATAGGGACCAGCTGAGGGCAATGTCCCAGAAAGAGAAAGAGACCTTCAAAGAATACGCCCAGAGGTGGCGCGAGTTGGCAGCTCAGATAGTGTCACCCCTTGAGGAGAAAGAGATGACCAATATCTTTTTGAAGACCTTGAGTTTATTTTACTATGAGAAGATGATAGCCAGTGCTCCCTCAGACTTCACCAAGATGGTGAATATGGGAATGAGACTGGAAGAGGGGGTCCAAGAAGGACGTTTAACTCGAGATGAAGGCTCTTCAGCAAAGAGATATGGAAGCTTTGCAAAGAAGAAGGAGGGAGAGGCACACGCTGTGTCTTCCCATATCAAGAGAAGACCCTCTGTGAAGAGGAAGATTGCTCGCCCCATTAACAACCAGCATTAGGTGGCTCATATAGCACCTGTTTTTAGAGAAGCCCAACAATATCAACAACAATAATCTCAACATTATCAGCAACAACAGCAGCGTCCACAACAGCATGCCTACCAGCCTCGAAACAACAACAACAATGCCAACACCAGCTATGAGAGGAAGAGGGTCACTTCTGATCCGATTCCGATGACTTATGCTGAACTCTATCCGTCCCTGATTCATAGAAAGTTAATTACTCCGCGAGACCCTCCCGCTGTACCTTCTAACCCCAGTGGTGGTACAAGCCTGAGCTTCATTGTGTATATCATTCCGGTGCTCCCGGACATGACGTGGAGAATTGTTATCCCTTGAAGACCAAGGTGCAAGACCTTGTGAGAAGTGGGATTTTGTTTTTCGAGGACGTAGGTCCGAATGTGAAGAAGAACCCATTGCCCGAGCATGGGAAATCTGTCAATATGGTCCAGGGCTGCCCTGGCAAGTACAAAGTCAAGTACGTCAGTCATAGCCGACAATCTCTGGTTGAGATGCATCGTTTGTTGTGTGATTCTAGCCATTATGAACATGACCACGATAGATGTCGAGTCTGTTCTGTCAATCAGAGAGGTTGTCGCCAGGTGCGCAAGGATGTTCAGGAAATGCTTGATGAAGGAGTCATTGAGATCCTTCAAAACAAAAATGTTGATGAAGATGCTGTTGAAGTCAATGTAATTTCTCCGGTATTCTGGATACCTGAGCCTGTTGTCATCCAGTATGATGGTAGCAAGCAGAAGGTTTCTCTTGCTCTGACTATTAAGCCAGCCGGCCCTGTACCATATTCTTTTGAGAAGGCAGTCCCCTATCGCTACAATGCTGTAGCATTGGAGAATGGAAAAGAGGTGCCCCTGCCCTCCTCATCAGTTGTTAATATTGCCGACGTCAGCGGCCTGACCCGCATCGGTCGTGTTTTCTCGGCTCCGCCGAAGCCGCAAGCTGGCGCTCGAAGAAATGACAATGTTGATTATGCTGAAAGCCCGATTGGGAATGCTGTGAACGCTCTGAATCCGACACTTGTTGCTAAACCTGCCTCTACATTGAGAACTCCTGTTTCTGCTGGCCCGAGTGTCAATGCAAAAGAAGACTGCGATGAGATGCTGAGGCTCATCAAGAGAAGCGAGTACAACGTTGTAGATCAGCTTCTACAAATGCCATCCAAAATATTTGTACTATCATTGCTGATGAATTCAGAACCACACCGAGAAGCTTTGCAGAAGGTGTTGGATGTGGCGTATATGGATCACGACGTCACGATAGAGCAATTTGACAGTATTGTTGCAAACATCACCGCTTATAACAATTTGAGTTTTTGTGACGCTGATCTCCCTGAGGAGGGAAGAGACCACAACCTGGCATTACACATATCCATGGGTTGCAAGGATGATGCCATGTCCAATGTGCTGGTGGACACTGGGTCATCATTGAATGTATTGCCAAAGTCCACTCTTACGAAGTTATCATATCAGGGGCCTCCCATGAGGCAGAGTGGAGTGGTTGTGAAAGCTTTCGATGGGTCTCACAAAACTGTGATTGGTGAGGTTGATCTCCTAGTCAAAATCGGACCAAGTGATTTCCAGATTACCTTCTAGGTTATGGATATTCACCCATCATATAACTGTCTCTTAGGCAGACCATGGATTCACGAGGCAGGCGCCGTGACATCCACCCTACACCAGAAATTAAAGTTTGTAAAGAATAAGAAGCTGGTGGTGGTAGGGGGAGAAAAGGCTCTCCTGGTTAGCCATTTGTCTTCTTTCTCATATATAGATGCTGAGGATGAAGTTGGAACTCCGTTCCAAGCTTTATCTATTGCTGAACCTGTTAAGAAGGGAACTCCTTCATTTGCTTCCTATAAAGATGTAAAGTTGGCCATCGAGCATGGTGCAACTGCTGGCTTGGGGAAAATGATTGAGTTGGAAGACAATAAATCCCGGGCTGGCATAGGTTATTCTTCTAGGGTCTTCAACAAGAAAGGGTTGTTCAAGAGTGGAGGTTTCATCCACACCAGTCAAGATGAAGAGGCTGCTGCCATTCTGGAAGAAGACGAAGAGGGTTCTGGCAATTTCATCATCCCTGGAGGGATCTGCAATAATTGGGTCGCTGTTGATATTCCGACAGTTATCCATAAGTCAAAGTAATGTTCATTGTGTTTAAAAACCCTTCTCCCATGCCAAAAGGAGAAGTGATGACATTGTTGGCGCATAAATACAATGATATTTTCATTCAATAAACTCATGTTAAATGTTTGTTTTTCCAATTATTTTCCCTTTTCGCTTTTGCATGAAATTGGTGATCACATAAAACCATAAATAAGAATAAAATCAATCTTTTCATCTGCATAATGATTTGCTTTGTTTGAATTCTAAAATCCCTTTTATGTCCAAAATCATTATGCAGGTTGATCAAACCCATTGAACATAATGATCCAACACCATCTCCCAACTTTGAATTCCCTGTATTTGAGGCGGAAGAAGATGATGTTGAAGAGATTCCTGACGAGATTACCCGTCTACTTGAGCATGAGGAGAAGATCATTCAGCCGCATCTTGAGAATCTGGAAACAGTCAACTTGGGGTCTGAAGATTGTGTGCGAGAAGTGAAGATTGGGGCACTCTTGGAAGAATCTATTAAGAAAGGGTTGATTGAGTTGCTACAAGAGTATGTCGATGTCTTTGCCTGGTCATATGAAGACATGCCTGGTCTAGATACAGATATTGTGCAACATTTCCTACCTTTGAAGCCTGAGTGCGTGCCTGTGAAGCAGAAGCACAGAAGAACTCATCCCGACATGGCAGTGAAGATCAAGGAAGAAGTTCAGAAGCAAATTGATGCGGGGTTTCTGGTGACTTCTACATATCCTCAGTGGGTGGCCAATATTGTGCCCGTGCCTAAGAAAGACGGAAAAGTATGAATGTGTGTGGACTATAGAGACTTGAATAAAGCTAGTCCGAAAGATGATTTCCCTCTACCACACATTGATATGTTGGTGGATAATACAACTAAATTCAATGTTTTCTCATTTATGGATGGATTTTACGGATATAATCAGATCGAAATGGCACCCGAGGATATGGAGAAGACAACATTCATCACACCTTAGGGAACATTCTGTTATCGAGTGATGCCCTTCGGTTTGAAGTGTTGGTGTAAGCCCTAGAGGCCAATACTTTTGGTACTTGTATCGAATTATTTATTAATAATAAAAGGCATTTTCTTTATTATGGTTGATTAATAAAGTCCCTAGAATAGATAGTCCGTTTAATGTATTAAGTGTGACTTAATCATGAGAACACATTAAACATAAGGGCAGTGTTCTTAAAGTATCCGTAGTCGAGCTTTAATGTGAAGTGGGATAACATTAAAGCATTAAGACTATTATGTTTGTAGACTGATGATCACATCTCATGGATCATGGATAAAGAGTTATCAAGTCTTAAACATAGGTATGAATATTAGGAGTAATATTTATACCGGATTGACCCGCTATGAGAATACTATATAGAAAGTTATGCAAAGTGTCATAAGTTATTCTCATGGTGATAATAGTGTATACCACTCTTCGACTTGAAACCACTATGGATCCTAGATGTAGAGTCGAGTGCTTTATTGCTGATCCAACGTTGTCCGTAACTGGATAACCATAAAGACAGTTGATGGGTACTCCACGAAGCATGCTAAGGGACATGAGTGTCCTAGATGGAATTTGCCAATCCTGCGTAACAGGATAAATGTCTATGGGCCCAATATTGAACTGGACAAGGGTGACACGGTCTATACCTTGTGTTCAATATAGACATAAGGGCAAAGGGGTAATTATACACATAATTATTATCACAGGAGGTTTTGTAAGATCACATGACATTTTCGTGACTTGGGTAGCAGTGATGTGTTGCTAGATACCGCTCACTGTTTATTATGTTAAATGTGTGATTTAATATAATTGCCAACGTCGCGAAAACCTATAGGGTCACACACAAAGGACGGATTGATAAGAGATAGAGTAACTAAGGAACACCGTAAGGTACGGTGCACTTAAGTGGGAGACGAAATATGGTAAGGTACCAAATACTTAATTGATTTTGGGCATATTATAAGATATGGGCCAAAATACACTTAAGTGGGCTTTTTAGCTTGAAGCCCACACAAGTGGTTCTATAAATAGAACCCCTTGGGTAGAAGCATTGTCACTCCACTCCACTCAGACAGAAATTCAAGTAGAGACTTGGAATTTTGTTTCCCTCTTTCTCTCACTCAAAGCCTTCATTCATAACAGCTAGCACTGCGATTGAAGGAATCCGTTCGTGTGGACTGAGTAGAGACGTTGTCATCGTTCAACGTTCGTGATCGCCCCGTGGATCTGTATCAAAGGTTTTGATCATTATCAGAGATCTGCGCCAAAGGTTTGAATCGCCACAAAAGGTAATGATTCTATCACTGATCATGCCCATTCGTAAGGATCACTAAATGGAGAAATTTTTAAATTCCGCTGCGCCTTGGATGGAAATTCTCCTTCAGTGGCAATTCCCTCAAATTAAATATTAAGTTTATGCTTTCCAAGTTTTAACACTCATCAAGACTAGTAATGGATAACGTAGGTTTCGCCTACGCGAGGTGCATGATCTATATATTAGTAAGGTGCGATGGGATAATTGTAATATCCAACATGTTAAAATAATGGGTCAAACTTAACTAAACAAATTATAATAAGATTATATATATGTTTAGAAGCAAGAGTTGGGAATGATCCATATGATGGATTGGAATAAGGAGGTATTCACCCAACTGAAATTTTCGAGAGTTGTATGAGATACAATTGGAAGGAGTTCCTACCTAAATAACCTAGTTTTGTGTAATCCACCTACGCGGACTTAGAACGAAGTGAAATATGGATCTCGACCCACTAGAAAATCTTCCAACGGGATTTTCCGAATCAGATGATGAGGGTCATCTGTTTTGAGTAAAATAGTGGGAGCATATTTAATTAAAGGCCTAATTGAATATGTCAATGATACTTATATTTTCATTAATCCTTGTGTAGATTACCATGACAACAAACACCTCTAACAACATATTGCGATCAAACCTTGAGAAGGAAAAATTGTCTGGGACAAATTTTCTGGATTGGTACCGAGACATGAGGATTGTCCTCAAACATGATAAAGGGAAAGGCAAGGAAGTTGCCAAACCCAAACCCACTAGTGCTGCTTTGAAGCCTAGTGGAAGCATAGAAAAGGAAGGCACCTGCTTCCATTGCGGTAAGACCACACACTGGAAGAGGAACTGCCCAAAGTACCTAGAAGATAGGAAGAATGGAGTAGAGACTCCAACTTCAGGAATTTTTGTTATTGAAATTAATTTATCTACTTCTGCATCATGGGTATTAGATACTGGATGCGGTTCACACATTTGTACAAATGTGCATGGACTGAAAAGGAGTAGAGATTTGGCAAAAGGTGAAGTCGACCTACGAGTTGGCAATGGAGCAAAGGTTGCTGCCTTAGCCGTAGGAACTTATGAATTGACTTTACCTAGTGGTTTAATAATTCAGTTAGAGAACTGTTATTATGTACCAGCAATTAGCAGGAATATTATTTCCGTTTCTTGTTTGGACAAGTTCGGTTTTTCATTCATAATAAAGAACAATTGTTGTTCAATTTATTTGAATGACATATTCTATGCTAATGCTCAAATGAACAATGGATTATATGTCCTTGATCTTGAAGTGCCAATTTATAACATTATTACTAAAAGGATGAAACCTAATGAGTTAAATCCAACTTACCTTTGGCATTGTCGATTAGGCCACATAAATGAGAAACACATTTCCAAACTCCATAAAGATGGATTGTTGGACTCTTTTGATTATGAATCATATGAGACATGCAGATCTTGTTTAATTGGAAAGATGACAAAGTCTCCATTCACAGGAAAAGGTGAAAGAGCTAATGATCTTTTGGCCCTCATACATACTGATGTATGTGGACCACTGAACATACCAGCCCGAGGAGGTTTTCAGTACTTCATGACATTCACTGATGATTTCAGTAGATATGGTTATGTGTATTTAATGAAACACAAATCATAGTACTTTGAAAAGTTCAAGGAATTCAAGAATGAAGTACAAAACCAACTGGGTAAGAATATTAAAACTCTTCGATCAGATCGAGGTGGTGAATATTTAAGCCTAGAGTTTGATGATCATCTGAAAGAGTGTGGGATCCTATCCCAACTCACTCCTCCTGGAACACCCTAATGGAATGGTGTGTCTGAGAGAAGAAATCAAACCCTGTTGGACATGGTCCGATCCATGATGAGTCAAGCCGATCTTCCAAACTCCTTTTGGGGACATGCGCTGTTGACCGCAGCTTACACACTTAACCGTGTTCCATCCAAAAAGGTTGATAAGACACCATATGAGATATGGAGTGGTGAGAAACCACATATGTCTTACATGAAGATTTGGGGTTGCGAAGTTTATGTGAAACGACAAATTTCAACTAAGCTTGAGCCCAAATCTGACAAATGCTTATTTGTGGGATATCCTAAAGAAACAAGAGGATATTACTTATACAATCCTTCTGAGGGCAAAGTGTTTGTCGCTCGAACTGGAGTTTTCCTAGAAAAGGATTTTATTTCCAAAGGAACTAGTGGGAGGAAAGTAGAGCTTGAAGAAATTCAAGAATCACAAAGCATCGATACACCTATGGAGGAATTAGAGCAGGAAACACAAATGGTTGTGGAAGAGCAACCTGCTCAAGTAGAACAAGACCAACGTAGGTCAGGCAGGATACGTCACCTACCTGAGAGATATGGATATCTCATAACAGATCAAGGTGATGTATTACTCATGGATCAAGATGAGTCTGTGACCTACCAAGAGGCCATAACTGGTCCCGAGTCTGAGAAGTGGCTAGAGGCCATGAAATCCGAAATAGATTCCATGTAGACGAACCAAGTTTGGAACTTGGTAGAGCCTCCTGTAGGAGTTAATCCTATAGGATGCAAGTGGGTCTTCAAAAAGAAGACTGACATGGATGGTAAGGTACATACCTATAAGGCAAGACTGGTTGCAAAAGGATATAAACAAATTCATGGTGTTGACTATGATGAAACCTTTTCACCAGTTGCAATGCTTAAATCTGTTCGGATTTTACTTGCTATCGCTGCATATCATGATTATGAAATATGGCAGATGGATGTCAAAACTGCTTTCCTTAATGGGAATCTTCTTGAGGATGTGTACATGACACAACCTGAAGGATTTGACATACCAGAAGAAGCCCATAAGATATGTAAGCTACAAAGATCAATCTATGGATTGAAGCAAGCTTCCAGAAGCTGGAATCTTCGTTTTGATGAAACGGTAAAACAATATGGATTCATCAAGAACGAAGATGAGCCTTGTGTCTACAAGAAGGTTAGTGGGAGCATGATCGTGTTCCTGGTGTTATATGTAGATGACATATTACTCATTGGAAACGATGTCCCTACCCTGCAACAAGTAAAGACTTGGTTGGGGAAATGCTTTTCTATGAAGGACCTAGGTGAAGCAGCCTATATATTAGGAATCAGAATCTATAGAGATAGATCACAAAAACTGCTTGGCCTAAGTCAGAGTACATACATAGACAAAGTGCTGAGACGCTTTAATATGCATGATTCCAAGAAAGGATTCATACCTATGCAACATGGCCTGTGTCTATCAAAAACACAATCCCCTTCAACTAAAGAAGAAAGGGAACGCATGAATAAGATTCCATATGCATCTGCAATAGGATCTATCATGTATGCCATGTTATGTACTCGACCAGATGTCTCGTATGCCTTAAGTGCAACGAGTATGTACCAATCTGATCCTGGTGATGCCCATTGGGTAGCTGTTAAGAATATCCTTAAGTACTTGAGAAGGACTAAGGAATCATTCTTGATATATGGAGGTCAGGAAGAGTTGGCTGTAATTGGTTACACTGATGCTAGCTTCCAGACAGATAAGGATGACTTTAGATCGCAATCTGGTTATGTGTTTTGCTTGAACGGTGGCGCTGTGAGCTGGAAAAGTTCGAAGCAAGATACAGTTGCTGACTCTACAACCGAGGCCGAGTATATTGCTGCCTCAAGTGCAGCAAAGGAAGCTGTTTGGATCAGGAAGTTCATTAGTGAACTTGGCATAGTCCCTAGCGTTGTGGATCCCATTGGTCTCTATTGTGATAACAATGGTGCTATCGCACAAGCTAAGGAGCCTAGATCTCACCAACGATCCAAACACATACTTAGGCGTTATCATCTCATTCGAGAGATAATAGATAGAGGAGATGTGAAAATATGTAAAGTACCTACACTTGACAATATAGCTGACCCACTGACAAAGCCTCTTGCGCAGCAGAAGCATGATGGCCATACTAGATCAATGGGCATACGGGGTATGCCTGATTGGCTCTAGTGCTAGTGGGAGATTGTTGGTGTAAGCCCTAGAGGCCAATACTTTTGGTACTTGTATCGAATTATTTATTAATAATAAAAGGCATTTTCTTTATTATGGTTGATTAATAAAGTCCCTAGAATAGATAGTCCGTTTAATGTATTAAGTGTGACTTAATCATGAGAACACATTAAACATAAGGGCACTGTTCTTAAAGTATCCGTAGTCGAGCTTTAATGTGAAGTGGGATAACATTAAAGCATTAAGACTATTATGTTTGTAGACTGATGATCACATCTCATGGGTCATGGATAAAGAGTTATCAAGTCTTAAACATAGGTATGAATATTAGGAGTAATATTTATACCGGATTGACCCGCTATGAGAATACTATATAGAAAGTTATGCAAAGTGTCATAAGTTATTCTCATGGTGATAATAGTGTATACCACTCTTCGACCTGAAACCACTATGGATCCTAGATGTAGAGTCGAGTGCTTTATTGCTGATCCAACGTTGTCCGTAACTGGATAACCATAAAGACAGTTGATGGGTACTCCACGAAGCATGCTAAGGGACATGAGTGTCCTAGATGGAATTTGCCAATCCTGCGTAACAGGATAAATGTCTATGGGCCCAATATTGAACTGGACAAGGGTGACACGGTCTATACCTTGTGTTCAATATAGACATAAGGGCAAAGGGGTAATTATACACATAATTATTATCACAGGAGGTTTTGTCAGATCACATGACATTTTCGTGACTTGGGTAGCAGTGATGTGTTGCTAGATACCGCTCACTGTTTATTATGTTAAATGTGTGATTTAATATAATTGCCAACGTCGCGAAAACCTATAGGGTCACACACAAAGGACGGATTGATAAGAGATAGAGTAACTAAGGAACACCGTAAGGTACGGTGCACTTAAGTGGGAGACGAAATATGGTAAGGTACCAAATACTTAAGTGATTTTGGGCATATTATAAGATATGGGCCAAAATACACTTAAGTGGGCTTTTTAGCTTGAAGCCCACACAAGTGGTTCTATAAATAGAACCCCTTGGGTAGAAGAATTGCCACTCCACTCCACTCAGACAGAAATTCAAGTAGAGACTTGGAATTTTGTTTCCCTCTTTCTCTCACTCAAAGCCTTCATTCATAACAGCTAGCACTGCGATTGAAGGAATCCGTTCGTGTGGACTGAGTAGAGACGTTGTCATCGTTCAACGTTCGTGATCGCCCCGTTGATCTGTATCAAAGGTTTTGATCATTATCAGAGATCTGCACCAAAGGTTTGAATCGCCACAAAAGGTAATGATTCTATCACTGATCATGCCCATTCGTAAGGATCACTAAATGGAGAAATTTTTAAATTCCGCTGCGCCTTGGATGGCAATTCTCCTTCATGAAGAACGCCGAAGCCACGTATCAACGAGCTATGACTACCTTGTTTCACGATATGATGCATAAGGAGATCGAGATATATGTTGATGATATGATTGCGAAGTCAAGAACGGAAGTTGAGCATGTAGATCACTTGTTGAAACTTTTTCAACGGTTGAGCAAGTATAAGCTTCGTCTGAACCCCAACAAGTGTACATTTGGAGTCCGTTCTGGTAAGTTATTGGGCTTTATCGTTAGTGAAAGAGGTATTGAGCTTGATCCTGCAAAGGTCAAAGCAATACAAGAGATGCCTATGCCCAAAACTGAGAAGCAAGTCTGAGGGTTTCTTGGCCGCTTGAATTATATTTCCAGATTCATATCCCACATGACTGCCACATGTGCACCGATATTCGAGCTCCTCCAGAAAGATCAGTCTCATGATTGGACCGAGGATTGCCAAAAAGCTTTTGATAGCATTAAAGAGTATTTGTCTGAGCCTCCGATTCTGTCTCCGCCTGTGGAAGGAAGACCATTGATTATGTATCTGACAGTTCTTGAAGACTCAATGGGTTGTGTTCTTGGTCAGTAAGATGTATCGGGGAAGAAAGAATATGCTATCTACTACCTGAGTAAGAAGTTCACTAATTGTGAGTCTCGATACTCAATTCTTGAGAAAACATGTTGTGCTTTGGCTTGGGCTGCTAAGCGCTTACGCCAGTATATGTTGAATCATACGACTTGGTTGATATCCAAAATGGATCCAATCAAGTACATATTTGAGAAGCCTGCTTTAACTGGGAGGATTGCCCGTTGGCAGATGTTGTTATCTGAGTATGATATTGAGTATCGAGCTCAGAAGGCCATTAAAGGTAGTATCTTGGCTGACCACTTGGCACATCAACCAATCGAGGATTATCAGTCAGTTTAGTATGACTTCCCAGATGAGGAGATTCTGTATTTGAAAATGAAAGATTGCGATGAGCCTACGCTCGATGAAGGGCCAGAGCCTGGTTCCAGATGGAGTATGGTGTTTGATGGCGCTGTAAATCAATTTGGAAATGGTATTGGGGCAGTAATTATTACCCCTCAGGGCACACATTTTCTGTTTACAGCAAGGCTAACTTTCAAATGCACGAATAATATGGCTGAATATGAGGCCTGTATCATGGGATTAGAAGAATGTATTGATCTTAGGATCAAACATCTTGATGTTTATGGTGATTCGGCCCTCGTTGTTAATCAGATTAAGGGCGAGTGGGAAACGAATCAGCCTGGCCTCATCCCATATAGGGATTATGCGAGGAGGATTTCAATGTTCTTTACTGAGATTGACTTCCATCATATTCCTCGAGATGAGAATCGGATGGCAGACGCTCTCGCTACACTTGCGTTGATGATTGTGGTCAGACTTTGGAATGAAGTTCCCAATATCACTATGATGCGCTTGGACATACCAGCTCATGTATTTGCAGTAGAGGAGGTGCAAGATGATAAGCCGTGGTATTATGATATCAAGTGCTTCCTTTAGAGCCAGATTTATCCGCCTGGGGCATCTGTGAAAGATAGGAAGACCTTGAGGAGATTGTCAGGCAGTTTCTACCTCAATGGCGATGTGCTTTATAAGAGAAATTTTGATATGGTGCTGCTCAGATGCGTGGATAGACACGAAGAAGACCTGTTAATGACTGAGGTCCATGAGGGTTCATTTGGCACTCATTCCAATGGACATGCCATGGCTAGAAAGATGTTGAGAGTAGGCTATTATTGGCTGACAATGGAGTCTTACTGCTGCAAATACGTGAAGAAATGCCATAAGTGTCAAATCTACGCGGATAAGATTCATATTCCCCCGACACTTCTGAATGTGATTTCATCACCATTGCCTTTCTCTATGTGGGGAATTGACATGATTGGCATGATAGAGCCAAAAGCGTCCAACGGTCACAAATTCATTCTTGAAGCAATTGATTACTTCACCAAATGGGTTGAAGCGGTATCGTTTGCAAACGTGACCAGGCAGGTGGTCGTGAAATTTGTCAAGAATCAACTCATATGCCGGTATGGTGTGCCAGATAAGATCATTACTGATAATGGATCTAACTTGAACAATAAGATGATGAAACAGCTGTGTAGCAAGTTCAAGATTGCGCATCATAATTCTTCTCCTTACAGACCCAAGATGAATGGGGCTGTTGAAGCTGCTACTAAGAATATCAAGAAGATTATCCAGAAGATGGTTGTTACGTACAAAGATTGGCATGAGATGTTGCCATTTGCTATGCATGGATATCGTACATCTGTCCGCACTTCAACAGGGGCAACCCCTTTCTCTCTTGTTTACGGCATGGAGGTTGTACTCCCAGTAGAGGTGGAGATCCCATTAATGAGAGTCTTGATAGAAGCCAAGTTGACTGATGCTGAATGGGTCCAGAGTCGTTATGACCAGTTGAATTTGATTGAAGAGAAGAGATTAACTGCCATGTGCCATGGTCAGTTATATCAGCAAAGGATGAAGAAAGCCTTTGATAAGAAGGTCAAGCCTCGAGTGTTCCGAGAGGGTGACCTTGTGCTCAAGAAAGTCTTGTCTTTCGCGCCCGATTCCAGGGGCAAGTGGACTCCAAACTATGAAGGTCCATATGTTGTCAAGAGAGCCTTTTCAGGCGGTGCATTAATACTTACAACTATGGATGGGGAGGATTTCACTCGTTCTGTGAATTCAGATGCAGTCAAGAAATACTTCGCCTAAAGATAACAAGAGAATATCTCACTAAGTTGAAAACCCGAAAGGGAGACTTAGGCAAAAAGGAGCGTCTCGGTGGATTGAAAACCCGAAAGGGAGATCCAGGCAAAAGTTAAAGACATAAAAAAATGAATACGTATCCCGCTAGATTGAGTACCTCACCCTGGGGCAATCTAGGCAAAAAATAGGGATTTGGCAAGTAACTGTATCCTGACAAGACTGCGTCCTATAAATTGTCATCCGTTAGAGATTCCCGCTCAGTCATCATTAACCGAAGCTTCAAGTACATCGGATTCAGGGTTGGTGGAGAAATGGTCATTATGTTCAATGTAGCCCTTTTTCCAATATATATCACCAATTTCAAAATTGTAAAGATCCATGGAGTCTTGCCATTTGCAGACTACCATTCCATCAAATAAATTTTGAGCCTTTATCCAATTATTTAGACTCTTATTTGTTCCTACTCAACAAATGTTTTGCATGTTTTAATTGAGAAATATCATTGTTTTTAAATAATTAAACTGTTCATAACTAGTTTTTAAACAAAATGAACATTCACAATGATGAAAGAATACTAGGATGTCTTCAGTGCTCTCCCAAGGATGGTAGGATTCTCGACAGGGTAAGACATTTATTCATACTCCTGGCAGGTTTGTATCCTCTTTCTCCGGAACCTTTTATGGTTTCCTCTCCCGAGCAGAGTGTGTGGTAAATGTATTCAGCCTCCTTCCTCCTCGGCAGGTCTGAGCTCTTGGTTTGGTGACCTTGGAAACTCCTGATTGGTGGTTGTTCCCCACGAAGATCCATCAACCCCTTTGATAATTTCCCCGGTGGAGCGGCTTCCCCAGGGAAATTTATCTATGTCGTGATCCTGTTCCCAGTTGGATTGGTTGTTGATCATTCCCCTGCAGAGTTCCGTGTACCCCTGATCCTCAACAGATGGGATGTTCTCTGTTGAGCCTGGCTTTCTCTCTTGAGATGTAGTACCGGAGGTTTATTCAGTCGATCAGTGGACTTGTTTGTGTTAGATATGTCTGTTCTGTCAGCATTCATCATACATAAACCACGCATATATGCATGGTTTTAACATTCAGATATTCATGTTGAATCCTTTGCCATATATCTTTGTTTGTTATCTTCTGCTAGTCGGTAATATATCCCCAAGCAGGTTATTTGTGTCTGATCTCTCTATGAAGAGTTAGCCCCATAAGCAGAAAATATTTATCCTTTCTTCCATATTCCCCACTGAGTTATGTCCCCGTGGATGATGGTTATTTCTGTTTCCTTCCAACACATATATTGGGATGGAGCCCCCCCATTGAGTTATATCCTCATAGGGATGAGTCTTGTTTATTGTGCATCTCTAGTTTGTTCCTAGATTTGGCTTCTGGAGATTATCCTTGCAGTTCCCCATAGTTCAGATGAATGCTTTCTCAATAACCAGTAATTATCCATCCTTTCCACGGTGGAGTCTGTGGTTTTCTACCCTCATACCGGTAGTTGTAAACCCTATTTTTATCCCCTTGGAAGAGTTAACCTTTTATTCATCCTAACCGATGACGGTTACTTTTCTGTGGTTTTCTACCCAGTATCTGGTAGATGTAATCCCCTCCTCGACGGTTATCATTATCCAACATTCGGTATTGATAGTCCTTCACCCTTTTTGAGTATATCTCCCGGATCATTGCCTTTGTCAATGTATCCCCGACGAGTCATCTTTCATTTTACCCTCGGTTGGTAATGATTGTTTCTCCCTTTGATTGGTCATCATCTTATACCTAGTTTTCGGTATCCCCGATGTCCTTTATTTTTGGTCGATTTATCCTTTATTAACCCAGTAACCGATTGTGGATAATCCTCCATGCGAGTATGTTATCTATGTTCTGACGGTAGTAGATAATATATCTCATGCACTCTTCGGTCGAAGTCTTTGTTCTTCCCCAATCGAGTAAGATTCGTATCCCCTTTGCGGAGTCGAATGCCCATCCTGTAGTTGAGTTTGCTTTTAGCCCTCTTTTGGGATGATGAGTGTCTTGGGAATATTCCCCAATTCACGCCTTGGTTGGTCACCTATTATATGCCCAGTAACCGGTATCCCTGGTGTTCCTTCCTCTCTGCTCTCTATTATGACCTTTGTCCCCCGTGGAGTCATTTTTTCCTGAGTTAAAATATACCTTTTAGGTTTTCATCAGATGATTTCGGACGTTTGATATATCTCACCCTTGTACCGGTCTTAGATATTCATTCTCCCCGAGCATGTTATTCTTTCAACCTTATACCGGTGTTCGGATCACATGTCTCTTTGAGCTTATTACCCAGTAACAAGTAATACCCCGCCCTGGTTTTTCCTCAGAGGAGTCCTGTTTGGATGTTCCCCAGCAAGGTCATTTAGTGGATTCTCCCCTATCTGAGTCCGGATTTTCATCCGAGGTATCCTTTGTGGGTAATCCTGCTGTATTGGCATATTCCCCAATACGTGCACCTTTGAGTCAGCACAGGTCTCTCCATTGATTTATTCTTTTGATTCTACTCCCCAGGTTCTGAGTCGTGCCCTGCTCACGCAATTTATCCCTTTTTCTATCCCCATAAGAGTCCCAGAGTCTCTGTCCCATTGAGTGTGTTACTAATATAGATTGTCAGTTTCTCCTGACTTCTTTTCTCTTTGTGGACACATATCCCCCCACGAAGTATTACCCTTTTGCATACATACATTTGCATCATGAGGTCTCGTAGGGACCAAAATTCGTCTCTTTGTTATTATTTAAGCCCATTCTACCTCGTCGAGACGAAGATTTTAACCTTCATATCTCCGGCTAGAATGACCTTAAATAGGGGCATCTGTAAGACCCCAATTTTGGCCCTAAGATCCCTCATGGCATCATAACATTGCATTTTGCAAAGCCTCAAGGATCATAAGCATCCTGGTTCCCCTTGCCTTTGGGTGGGACCTCTTGTGAGTGGTTTGAGATCACCAAGCATGCTTGAATTGTATACTGTAACACCCTTCTAAATACCCCAAATATTTAATTAAAACAACAACAATTAAATCATACATATCAGAGTAAATATTGTCACTCAAGGGTGTCACATAACAACTTCTTCACATAATTCACCGTAAAAATCAGTCATGCTCATTATTTAATCCAACATAAACACTTCTTTAAAAATTCGCAGCGGATAGAAACATTCAACATCTGTAATATCTTAAAATTAACATTTATTCAACAAATAAAACATCCTGTCCCGATGTTACATCTATCAGAGCATGACCCACTAAAACCACTCTAGACTTCAAGCACTAGCTTCTACTCAACTCACTGCTCGTTACCTGAAAAATATAACTGTAAGGGTGAGTTCTTCAATCGATATAACAAATATTATAAATCATCATGTTATGTTAAGTAACTTTACACGTTAATCACCCACATCATATCATGCATTCGGTAGCAGCATATTCAACTCAACATCATATTCAAACACAACGTAAATGCAACTCAAATGAGACTCGACTCTTCATGCATGTGGTACCATTTGGAGTAAGACTCCCAACTTAAAATCATTGCCAGTTTAGTGGGCATCAAGGCATAAGCCTTCAACTTTCAACTTAAAATTTTTGCCAATCCAGGCCAACGTGGTGTGAGCAAAAGCCCCATAATTTTTGCCAATCCAGGCCAACGTGGTGTGAGCAAAAGCCCCGACTTAATGCATATGAATGTATATGGCATGTACAACTTGAAAGTTCAACAACATAATAACAACGACAACATAACAACTTTTTCAGCAACAACAACTTAAAAATCAACTTTGGCTCATCAGCCTACAACTCAGCATTTTCAACAAAACAACTTATATTCAACTTTGGCTCATCAGCCTACAACTTAATATTTTCCACAAAACAACTTATCAACATATTTGCATCAACATTTCGCAACATAGACTCCACGAATTTATTTATCACAATTGGATACAATAGGCCAATCACCAATTACACTTACATCATAAAAATCAACCATTTTTACATACTGCAACAGTGTTAACCGGTTAACGCTATAGGTTAACCGGTTAACGCAGGACAAAAATACCATTTCTGGCAAAACGCAACAGTGTTAACCGGTTAACGCTATAGGTTAACCGGTTAACGCAGGCAAAACTCAACATTTTTCACAATTTATAACAGTGTTAACCGGTTAACACCCTGGGTTAACCGGTTAACGCAGGCGAAACAGCAGTTCCTGCGCTAACACAAGGCAGAATGCAGAGTTTCCGCATTTTCCGCCGTTGGAGGACTTCCGGACCTCCGATTCGACTTCCGTAAAAAGCTATACGCTCAGAACTTCACAATACACTCAACCACAAATTCAATTTCAGCTTTAATACAACTTATTCAACATAATTTCTCAGCATTCTAAATCCCAATTAGGGTCAATCGACGGCTTATCACTACCCATTACATGTTAATCGATAATACCCATTAAACGACGATAAACCCCCCTTACCTGATATAATCCGGCAAATCTCTAAGCTTTAGCTTCTCCGTTCCTCAACCGTGTTTTTCGGCTCTTTGCCCTTCTTCCTCTTCTCTGCAGCTTCTCTGTTTCTCACGTGAAACCTTTTCCAAAAATGAAACCCTTTCCTTATTCCAACTTATATATTTTTCCAATAATTATTATTAATAATAATAATAATCCAATAATTCAATTTATTTAATTAAATTATTAAATATATTATTAACTTAATTAAATAATTCTTTTACTTTATTTGGGGTGTTACAACTCTCCCCCACTAAAAGAGTTTTCGTCCTCGAAAACATACCTCAAACAAATAACTCTGGATAGGACTCCTTCATCTGACTCTCCAGTTCCCAAGTCACATTGCCACCTGCTGGTCCTCCCCAAGCTACCTTCACTAAGGCAATCTCTTTACCCCGCAACTGCTTCAACTCCCGATCCTCGATCCTCATAGGCGATGTTTCAACAGTCAGGTTATCTCTCACCTGTACATCATCCACTTGGACTACATGCGACGGATCATGAATGTACCTCCTCAACTGAGACACATGAAAAACCTCATGCAAATTCGCAAGTGACGGCGGTAAAGCGATACGATAGGCTACCTCTCCTATCCTCTCTAAAATCTGATAAGGACCAATAAATCGAGGTGTCAACTTCTTCGACTTCAAAGCCCGACCAACACCTGTTATCGGAGTAACACGAAGAAACACATGATCTCCCTCTTGAAACTCAAGTGACTTCCTCCTCTTATCATGATAACTCTTCTGACGACTCTGAGCAATTCTCATCTTCTCCTGAATCATCTTAATCTTTTCCGTAGTTTGTTGAACAATTTCCGGTCCGACCACAGCACTCTCACCGGACTCACACCAACATAACGGTGTCCGACATCTCCTACCATACAAAGCTTCAAACGGCGCCATACCAATGCTCGAATGAAAACTATTGTTGTAGGTAAACTCAATCAACGGTAAATAACAATCCCAACCACCTCTTTTTTCCAAAACACAAGCTCTCAAAAGATCCTCTAATGACTGAATCGTCCTCTCAGTCTGACCGTCAGTCTGCGGATGATATGCAGAACTCAATCTCAGCTTAGTTCCCAAAGCTCTCTGTAAACCTTCCCAGAACTTCGATGTAAATCTAGGATCTCTGTCCGAAACAATACTCGACGGAATACCATGCAAACTTACAATCTTCTCAATATACAACTCAGCCAATTTTTCTAACGGATAATCCATTCTAATCGGAATGAAATGAGCCGATTTCGTCAATCTATCAACAATCACCCAAATAGCTTCAAAATTCTTACTTGTCCTCGGCAAACCAGAAACAAAATCCATACTAATACTATCCCACTTCCACTCTGGAATAGCCAACGGTTGCATTAGCCCAGACGGCTTCTGATGCTCAATCTTTGACTTCTGACAAGTCAAACAGGAATAAACAAAACTTGCAATTTCTTTCTTCATTCCTGGCCACCAAAATAACTTTTTCAAATCATGATACATCTTCGTAGCTCCAGGATGAATACTCAACCCACTACGATGTCCTTCTTCAAGAATACTCTTCTTAAGCTCGGTAACATCCGGAATACACGCCCGACTACCAAACTTCAAAATACCATTCTCATCAACTCTGAATTCGCCACCTTGACCTTGATTCACTAGAGTCAACTTATCAACCAAAAGCATATCGGATTTCTGACCCTCTCTGATCTCATCCAGAATACCACTTGTTAACTTCAACATTCCCAATTTAACACTATTGTGAGTACTCTCACACACCAAACTCAAGTCTCTAAACTGCTCAATTAAATCCAATTCCTTAACCATTAGCATAGACATATGTAATGATTTCCGACTCAATGCATCAGCCACTACGTTTGCTTTACCCGGATGGTAATTCAAACCAAAGTCATAATCCTTCAGAAACTCTAACCATCTTCTCTGCCTCATATTCAGCTCTTTCTGATCAAACAAATACTTTAAACTTTTATGGTCACTGAAAACCTCAAATCTTGACCCGTACAAGTAATGTCTCCATAACTTCAGAACAAACACCACAGCTGCCAACTCTAAATCGTGCGTCGGATAATTCCTCTCATGAACCCTCAGCTGTCTTGAAGCATAAGCTATAACCTGCTTATTCTGCATCAACACGCCACCCAAACCCAATAATGAAGCATCGCAATAAACTTCAAATGATTCCGACGAACTCGGTAATATCAGAATAGGAGCAGTAGTTAACCTTCTCTTTAACTCTTGGAAACCTTCTTCACATTTTGAGTCCCAAACAAATGCTTTCCCCTTCCTAGTCAACATCGTCAATGGTAACGCCAACTTAGAAAATCCCTCAATGAACTTCCTATAATAACCAGCCAAACCAAGGAAACTTCGAATCTCTGCAACAGACTTCGGAGCTTCCCACTTAGATACCGCTGCTATCTTAGAAGGATCAACAGCAACACCACCTCTTGAAATCACATGACCAAGAAAACTTACCTCTTCTAACCAAAACTCACATTTAGAGAGTTTAGCAAATAACTTCTTTTCTCGTAGAACTTCCAAAACCACTCTCAAATGCTCAGCATGCTCTTCTTCCGATTTCGAATACACCAAAATATCATCAATAAACACCACAACAAACTGATCTAGGTACGGATGGAAAATCCTATTCATATACTCCATAAATACTCCAGGTGCATTAGTCACACCAAAAGGCATTACAGAATACTCATAATGTCCATACCTTGTTCTGAAAGCAGTCTTCTGAATATCCTCGGTTTTCACACGTATCTGATGATACCCAGATCTCAAATCTATCTTGCTGAACACACTCGCACCAACCAACTGATCCATCAAATCATCAATCCTCGGCAAAGGGTACCGATTCTTGATCGTCACTTTATTCAGTTGCCTGTAGTCCACACACAACCTCATAGTACCTTCCTTCTTCTTAACCAACAACACTGGTGCACCCCACGGTGACACACTCGGACGAATAAATTTCTTATCCAACAGATCTTCCAACTGACTCTTCAATTCAGTTAACTCAACAGCAGACATACGGTACGGAGCCATCGATATCGGCCTAGTACCAGGTACCAAATCAATCGAAAACTCAACTTCACGCTCTGGCGGCAATTCGTTCACTTCTTCCGGAAACACATCAGGAAAATCACACACCACGGCTAGATCGCCAATCACCAGTTTATCTTTAGCCTCCAAAGTCGCTAACAGCATAAACAACTCTGCCCCATCAGCTACTTCTTCATTCACTTGCCTTGCTGATAGAAACAAACTCTTTCCCTCCTCAATCTCAGGAAAGACCACCGTCTTATCAAAACAATTGATAGAAACTCGGTTAAACACCAACCAGTTCATACCCAGAATAACATCAATCTGCACTAGTGGAAGACACACTAGGTCCATCCCAAAGTCTCTACCAAAAATACTCAAAGGACAATTTAAACAAACCGAAGTAGTAGTCACTGAACCCTTCGCAGGAGTATCAATTACCATACTACCAAACATCTCAGATATCTCTAACTTAAGTTTCACAGCACAATCCAAAGATATAAAGGAATGAGTCGCACCTGTGTCAATAATAGCTACAAGAGGAAAGCCATTAATATAACACGTACCTCGGATCAAACGATCATCTGCAGAAGTCTCAGAACCCGATAAAGCAAAGACCTTGCCTCCTGACTGATTCCCTTTCTTCGGCTTCTGACACTGACTTCCAATATGCCCTTCTTCTCCGCAATTAAAACAAATCACTTCCTTGTGCTTGCAATCAGCTATTGCATGGCCAATCTTACCACAGCGAAAACACCTCTTTACTTCAGCAGTGCATACATTACTCTTATGACCAGCCTGACCACATTTGAAGCAAACTATACCAGTAGGAGCACCTCCCCCACTAGCTCTCTGAGCCGGAGCAGCTCTTTGCTTCCCTTTTCCAGCCGGAACATCATATGGCTTGCCACGGTTTTGATGTTGCTTGCCTCTGCGATCACTGACAATCTTGTAATGAGCATTATTGTCCTCTTCAAATATCCTGCAGCTATCAACCAATTCAGTGAAAATGCGTATCTTCTGATACCCAACAGCCTTCTTAATTTCAGAGCGCAATCCGTTCTCAAACTTGATGCACTTCGAAAATTCAGCACCACCACCAGTGTAATGAGGATAAAATTTGGACAACTCCACAAATTTCGCAGCATAATCAGTGACAGACATGTTTCCTTGCTTCAGCTCAAGGAATTCAATTTCCTTCTTACCACGGACATCTTCCGGGTAATACTTTCTCAGAAATTCCCTACGGAATACATCCCAAGTAATGTCTTCACCTGCCGCGGTCAATCTCTCGTGAGTCTCTAGCCACCAGTCATCAGCTTCGACTGCTAGCATGTGAGTACCATACCGAACCTTCTGAGCTGGAGTGCAATCCATAACACGGAAGATTCTCTCAATCTCTTTCAACCATCCCAAGGCTGCATCTGGATCATGCTTTCCCTTAAACACCGGCGGATTCTCTCTCTGAAAAGTCGCCAAGCTACGTGATCCAGCATCCCCACCAGCATTTGGCAAGTTCTGCACCGCTTGTGCCATTGCTTGCATTGCGGCAGCCATTGCAGCGTCATTCCTTCCAGCCATTTCAACTTATCACTACAACACAACTTAAAAGTTAGACTAGTAACAATTACACAATTGTTAGACAGTAACGACACGACAACTGGCCGGACAGACCAACCTGCTCTGATACCACTAATGTAACACCCTTCTAAATACCCCAAATATTTAATTAAAACAACAACAATTAAATCATACATATCAGAGTAAATATTGTCACTCAAGGGTGTCACATAACAACTTCTTCACATAATTCACCGTAAAAATCAGTCATGCTCATTATTTAATCCAACATAAACACTTCTTTAAAAATTCGCAGCGGATAGAAACATTCAACATCTGTAATATCTTAAAATTAACATTTATTCAACAAATAAAACATCCCGTCCCGATGTTACATCTATCAGAGCATGACCCACTAAAACCACTCTAGACTTCAAGCACTAGCTTCTACTCAACTCACTGCTCGTTACCTGAAAAATATAACTGTAAGGGTGAGTTCCTCAATCGATATAACAAATATTATAAATCATCATGTTATGTTAAGTAACTTTACACGTTAATCACCCACATCATATCATGCATTCGGTAGCAGCATATTCAACTCAACATCATATTCAAACACAACGTAAATGCAACTCAAATGAGACTCGACTCTTCATGCATGTGGTACCATTTGGAGTAAGACTCCCAACTTAAAATCATTGCCAGTTTAGTGGGCATCAAGGCATAAGCCTTCAACTTTCAACTTAAAATTTTTGCCAATCCAGGCCAACGTGGTGTGAGCAAAAGCCCCATAATTTTTGCCAATCCAGGCCAACGTGGTGTGAGCAAAAGCCCCGACTTAATGCATATGAATGTATATGGCATGTACAACTTGAAAGTTCAACAACATAATAACAACGACAACATAACAGCTTTTTCAGCAACAACAACTTAAAAATCAACTTTGGCTCATCAGCCTACAACTCAGCATTTTCAACAAAACAACTTATATTCAACTTTGGCTCATCAGCCTACAACTTAATATTTTCCACAAAACAACTTATCAACATATTTGCATCAACATTTCGCAACATAGACTCCACGAATTTATTTATCACAATTGGATACAATAGGCCAATCACCAATTACACTTACATCATAAAAATCAACCATTTTTACATACTGCAACAGTGTTAACCGGTTAACGCTATAGGTTAACCGGTTAACGCAGGACAAAAATACCATTTCTGGCAAAACGCAACAGTGTTAACCGGTTAACGCTATAGGTTAACCGGTTAACGCAGGCAAAACTCAACATTTTTCACAATTTATAACAGTGTTAACCGGTTAACACCCTGGGTTAACCGGTTAACGCAGGCGAAACAGCAGTTCCTGCGCTAACACAAGGCAGAATGCAGAGTTTCCGCATTTTCCGCCGTTGGAGGACTTCCGGACCTCCGATTCGACTTCCGTAAAAAGCCTTTACGCTCAGAACTTCACAATACACTCAACCACAAATTCAATTTCAGCTTTAATACAACTTATTCAACATAATTTCTCAGCATTCTAAATCCCAATTAGGGTCAATCGACGGCTTATCACTACCCATTACATGTTAATCGATAATACCCATTAAACGACGATAAACCCCCCTTACCTGATATAATCCGGCAAATCTCTAAGCTTTAGCTTCTCCGTTCCTCAACCGTGTTTTTCGGCTCTTTGCCCTTCTTCCTCTTCTCTGCAGCTTCTCTGTTTCTCACGTGAAACCTTTTCCAAAAATGAAACCCTTTCCTTATTCCAACTTATATATTTTTCCAATAATTATTATTAATAATAATAATAATCCAATAATTCAATTTATTTAATTAAATTATTAAATATATTATTAACTTAATTAAATAATTCTTTTACTTTATTTGGGGTGTTACATATACCATTTCTTTTCTCATGTTATTTACTAACCAAAAGCACAAAAATATGTCACTAACATTTCTTATTTGCAGCTTGAGCAATCACAAAGTCTAAAAGCTTCTAGGAGATCCTTTGTGCAATGAAAAGGTCAAGAGGAGATGAAAGCAAGCATGGTAATGGTTCCCAAAGCTCTCATCTATCATATATGCCTCCCTAGTATCTCAATTAATCATTTTTGATCAAAGCAAGTCAAGGGGTTTGAGGTTTGTTTCCCAAGGAAACCCTAATTCATCTGATCATCAATAATGCCTTGCTCATGAAGCAACCTCAGCCCATGGTCAAATACCATAAAGGGAAGTTCTTTAATCCATTATTCCATGAATATTTGAACTTATTTGAGTGCCCTCAATCATCAATTCATCAAGGTATGAGTTTTTGACTTGGGAAGTTGATCAATCAATTCATCTGTCTATTTTGAAATGCACTGGAAGCTAACATTTTATGTGTTGGTCAAATGGAAATGATCCCAAGATAAAAAATGTTCTTAAGGACAATGTGAACAACTTTCATGTTCATAGAAAATTTATTTGAATCTTGGAAGATCATCATCCACTCCAAGACATTATAGGTCATTTTGACTGAAACCCTAATTTTGGGTCAACTTCCCAAGAACATAACTCAATCATATTTTATGATTTTGAGGTGGAACCAAATGCATTGGAAATATTATTGTGTCTACTTCAAATGTTATGTTGAACAAAATTTCAAAATCTCAAAAGAAATACATGTGATAATGCAAAACATTATAGGTCACTTTGAGTGAAATGCATTGAAATGGAAAAAAGTCCAACTTCAAGTTCCCACAATTTCTTCATTAAAAATCCAAATGATGCAAAATTTAAGTCCAAATTGATTATTTTGAAAAGATCTACAACTTTCAGGTTGAAGGTTTTATCAGTTGGAGCTTGCATCATTGAGACAAAAGGGCTTGAACATTGGCCAAATTTGGAAACTTCACTCATGCATGTTTTGCATCCTACACTTTAAACTCAAAATTCACTAATTTCCAAGGCCCAATTGAAATTTTGATCAACATATCATTTGTTCCTTATGCAACAAGCTCTCTAACCATTACTCACAAGGTAAACTCATGCACTCAGCCCTTTCCAGCTATAAATACATGTGTTATGCTTCATAATTCTCCAACCCGAAGGCGCCTGAAATGCTGCAAGAGTGAATCCCTAAACCTTCACCATTTGATCCATTGAAGTTCTGTTTTGCAAAAGGAACCAAGGAAAGGGACTCAAATCTCCATAATCCAAAGGTTTTGATCAACTGTTTTTTGCTTCGAATCTCCTTATACTTTGATCCTTTGGCCTTGATATTGTGTTGTCTGAAGTCCTCTCTATAGAGGCATTATTGTTGAATGCTTAATTGTTGAAATCGAGCAAGTTCAGTTGAACATCACGAAACTTCCATCTCTGATTTCTCTCTTAATAGGAATCTAGAGTGGAAGTGAGTGATATAGGAGTGATGTACATCACTTCACCTTTCGAATGGTGCCTGGATTGTCCATTTTAGTGAGCGTTTGAATCTTTGCATTTTTTGATCTTCGTCGGAGCTCACCGGAGAAGACGGTGGCGCTGGCCACCGTCTCTTTGCCAGATCAATTGTGAGCCCTTGGATCTCTTTTCCAGTTTGAATCTTAGCGCTTGGATGTTATGACTTTATTTAATGCATTGTACTTTTCAGTTGACTAATGACTATGGTACGTGCGCACTCCTGATCCATTGGATGTTGCCACGTCAATTAATGAAGTCATCCAACGCTTCCTGATTTTTGCCATTTTCTTATTTTCTGATTTTATTTTCTTTATTTCTTTTAATTCCATTTTATTTCTAAAATTCATATCTCTCTTATTATTGGTCCAAAAAATATGGGACCAATTGCATTTTTTCTCTTTTAATTTCTACTTTCTAAAATTGATTTTTAATATTTTTATTTTATCATTTGCTATTTTTTAACAATTTTCTCTTTTCTGGTTGTTTTTAATTCATTTTAAATATTTTTGATATTCAAAAAAATACAAATATATTTTTCTAACCTCTTTGAATGATGATGGATCTATGAAAAATATTCTCATCAATTTATTAATTGATTTGAGATTTATTTGAGATTTTAGTTCAATTAGGTTATTTTTATTCATTTTTAATTGATTAAAAATAGTTTCTGACTTTTAAAAATGCTGAAATTTTTTGTCAAACTTTGTTTGACCATGTTGAACTTGGG
Source organism: Lathyrus oleraceus (assembly GCF_024323335.1). Lineage (NCBI taxonomy): Eukaryota > Viridiplantae > Streptophyta > Magnoliopsida > Fabales > Fabaceae > Lathyrus > Lathyrus oleraceus. The sequence goes on from NC_066580.1 coordinate 409,018,681, forward strand.
ATAATTCACTTGGACCTTTTAAAGTTGATTTGAAGTGAATTTGAAGTTTGACCTTTCTTTAATATTTTAATTCAAGTTTATTTTCAAATATTAAGAAATGCCAAAAATATTTTGTTATTTCTTGACTTCCAATCTTCATCTCATTTCTGATTTTTATGGTTTGACCTTGATCTTCCCTATCTTTGGTCAACATTTATGGATTGGTACATTTCTTTTCATTTGATGTACTTTATTTTCTTCATTTCCATTATCCATCTTCATCTTCATCTTCGTCTTTTTCTTTTCTTTTTGACCAATGAGTTAAAGGTTGATAAGTTAGCATTGATTAGGGAGGTTTAATTGATTCAAATCTAATTCATCTTGATCAAATGATCAAGTGAATGGCTTTACATTAAGGATAGATTGCTTCTTAAATCATGCAAAGGACTTAAACCAATACAAGATCATTTCTCTTCCTCTTTTTGGCATGGCAAGTTGTTGAAACTTGGTTCACTAATCAAGACTTCTAACTTGTGTTGTTGTCTATATTATTATTGACCGACCTCAGATAGTTGGACTTCTACATAAGTCCAATTACGATTGCTTAACATAGCGCTAAAGTTGCCTTATGGCACACTAACTACTAACACTAACCATTAACAATTAACATTTACTTTTTGCTCTTTACTTTTATACAATTTACTATTCTTGTACATATTATTCATTTGCTTTTTCTTTGCTCATTTGAGCACATGTTTATGTTAATGCAATATGCCTTTTGCTCACTTGAGCACATAATTGTGTATATATTATTATGCTTGTGCTTTTGTTTTGATTGTTGTGGACCAAAATGCAAAGAAATGGACAAATGGACTTAGTTTCTAGGACTTTCCCTATACAAATTGGAGTAAAAGGATCTTAATGTCAAGATGGATTGGAAGAACCAAACCTCTAAACTCACTCTTGTCCATTCTTGTTTTGTTTCATAAAACTTTTGATGTGTGTGCTCTTGTGCTAGGGAATCCTATGAGAGCTCAAATTGAAGAACCATTGCCATGTCCATCCAAAGTGAAAGATACAAGATGCATTGAGAATCTCTTAAGAGACTTGTTTGATTGTTGCTTGAGCTTACTATTATTTTGCTTGCATATTCCAAAGGATGGGAGCTACTTGGATCATCAATATGATCTCAAGAGAGGAACTCCATTTGTGGTCTTGTTTCTTATCCCTTATCTCTTGTATGATTAGGACTCTAGCCATTCTTCTTCTTCTCTCCACTCTAACCCAAGACAAAACCTTTTGTGCAAACATTTAACACTTCTTTTCAAACATTAGAAACCTAAGCCTTATGCATTTGATTTTCAAACTTTCTTTTCATAACACTTATTTTGAATTGAACTTCTAAGTCAACTTTGATCATATTTTGTACATACCCTTTCATTGGTAAATATAACCCATTAAAATGTCTTTTTGTGTTTCAATGGCCACTTTCTTAGGCAAATTTTTATAACCTTTAGCTATTAGGTCTGAGTTATCCTTGAGGTAGATGTAATACTCACCTATATCCTTAGTGATGGACAATGAGTCTTCCATGCTTATTATAGGGTTAACCCCTCACTAGCATGTTGAAGCTATCATCACAGGGTGGATTTGTGGTTTAAGGTTGAGTTTTCTCCCTTGGATAACAAAAGACCTTAAGGCTTTTGGACCAATCAATTCACCAACTTATTTTGAGATTTTTACCCCGAACTACGAGGTTTTGATCCTAATCTTCTTTTAAGATGGTACGTAGGTAATGGGTTTATCCATCTAAACACAAAATGTAAATAAACTTGTATATTCTCTTCTCATCTCTTCAATCATGTTTTCACAAACAAATTTTCACAAAATACCAACCTTACAACAAGTATGAAAAGGGCTCCGTAGGAGTACCTAGGATAATTTGGGTGCTTAAAACCTTCCCATTGCATAACCAACCCCCTTACCCAGATCTCTGACATTTTTACTAGTTTTTGATTTGATAAAACTTTTAGGTTTTTGTTCGCTTTCTAACCATTCCTTTGGATAAATAGAAGTGCGGTGGCGACTCGACTTTTATGGTTTACCTTGGATTTAGTCAATATCTCTAATGGTAACGAATACCCCGCTACAACATGTTCTGGACATCTAGAGTTTTCAAAACCTGGAGGTTGATGAACATACACTTCTTCTGATATTTAACCATTAAGAAATGCGCTCTTAACATCCATCTGATATAATTTGATGGAATGATTTACAAAAAATGAAACAAGTAAGCGAAGGGATTCTAACCTGGAAACTGGAGCAAAGGTTTCATTATAGTCAATGCCTTCTTGTTGACTGTAACCTTATGCCACCAATCGTGCTTTATTTCTGACTACTTCTCCCTTTTCATTCAATTTATTTATGAATACCCATATTGTTCCAATGATATGAGTTCCTTTAGGCTTTGGGACAAGATCCCATACGTCATTCTTTGAGAATTGATCCAGTTCTTCTTTCATTGACAGAACCCAGTCATTGTCTTGAAGTGCCTTATCACAAGAAGTAGGCTCAATCAGAGATACTAATCCTAGAGGAGTTTCTTCAGATACTTTGAATGTTGACCTAGTTCTGACAGGTTCATCTTTGTTTCCCAGAATCAAATCTTCAGAGATGTTTGGGCGATTTCTTGATCTTTTTGGGATAGTTGAGATTTCAGTTGTATCTGGACTTTATTTCTTAGCTTCTTCTGATGCTTTAGTCTTTTCGTCAGAACCTGCAAGAGTTATCTCCAAATCTGCAAGTTTCTCAACTAGCTTTGACTTTTCATGGTCAAGCTTATCATCAAATCTAACATGTATTGATTCTTCCATAATTTTGGTTTCTATGTTGTATACTCTGTAGCCTTTAGAGCGTTCTGAGTATCCTAGCATAATATCTTTTTGTGCTTTTGAAATCAAACTTGTTCAGATGTTCTTTAGTATTAAGAATAAAGCATGAGCATCCAAAAGGATGGAAATAAGAAATGTTGGGTTTTCTTCCCTTGCACAGTTCATAGGGGGTCTTCTCCAGAATAGGTCTTACAGAGATTCTATTATGAATATAACACAATGTATTTACTACTTCAGCCCAAAAGTGCTTAGCCACATTTGTTTCATTGATCATGGTTCTGGCCATTTCTTGGAGTGTCCTATTCTTTCTCTCTACAACTCCATTTTATTGTGGAGTTCTAGGGCAGGAGAAATCATGGGATATTCCATTAGAATTAAAAAGTTCTTTAAAGAACTTATTTTCAAATTTGCCACCATGATCACTTCTGACTCTGATGATTTTAAATTCAAAATCGTTTTGCACTTTAGAACAGAAGCTAGTGAATACAGAGTGAGACTCACTCTTGTGCTTTAGAAATTTTACCCATGTATAACGACTAAAATCATCAACAGTGACCAGTCCATACTTCTTTCCATTGACTTACGTTGTCTTAATAGGCCCAAAAAGGTCAATGTGAAGAAGTTCTAGAGGCTTAGAGGTAGAAACAACATTTTTCTTTTTAAAAGATGTTTTAGAAAATTTTCCTTTCTAACATGCCTCACACAGAGCATCTGAAGAAAACTTCAGTTAGGTAGACCTCTAACTAACTCGAGTTTATTTAGCTGAAAGAGTTTTCTCATGCTAATGTGGCCCAAGCGTCTATACCATACCCATTGCTCTTTGTGAACAGACATCAAAGATTTTACATTTTGATCTTTTAGATCTGAAAGATTTATTTTGTAAATGTTGTTTTTCCTCTTGCCAGTGAATAGAACTATTCCATTATTCTGATTAATTACTTTACATGTTTTTTGATTGAAGATTATATCATAACCGTTATCACTTAATTGGCTTATTGATAACAAGTTATGCATTAATCCTTCTACGTAGAGAACATCAGATATAGAGGGAGGAAATCCATTACCAATAGTTCTGGAGCCTCTGATTCTTCCTTTCTGATTTCCTCTGAAACCTACATAGCCAACATCTTTAAGTTCCAGGCATTGGAACATATGCTTTCTTTCCGTCATGTGTCGCGAGCATCCAGAGTCCAGGTACCATGACTGGTGTCTTAACTCTGCTGTATAAGATATCTGCAACATAAACAATCTTATCCTTTGTTTCCCTGTTGGTGATTTTTTCATATTCATTATAGGAAATGGCATTCAGCAGTATTGTTCTGGCTTTATGATGGTTTTTGAAGTCGTGCTTCTGATCATTTGTCATCATGTTTCTGGCAATGGCAACGCCAACATCAGATACAAGAGGTATGTAGCCAATAGTAACTATGTCCCACAGATCAGCATCATAACCCAGAAAGAAACTTTTGATTCTGTCTTTCCAATAAATCAAATTTTTCTCCATCAAAGATTGGAGGTTTAACATTGTAACTATCTCTTTCATTGGTGTTGGCCATAGTGTTTTTCTCACATTGGATCTCTCTACATTGTTAAGTGTTTGATTAGAAAATCAATAAGAGAGCCAAAGCTCTGATACCAATTAAAGGTAGAGAAAAACAAGAAAGGGGGGTTTGAATATTTTTGAGAGAATAATTTTTTTTTGGAAATTAGACACACGCAGAAACAAATAAATTCAACACTGGATTTTATACTGGTTCACTTGAAATTCAAAGTTACTCCAGTCTACCCGACCAAGATGATTTCGTCTTCAAAAAGGACTTAATCCACTAATCTTGAAAGATTACACAAATAATCATCTAAGAGGTTGCCTTCAAAATATGGATACAAGTGAAGGTTGGCTTCAAAAGACGGATTCAAGAGCTTGGAACAAAATAATAGATGGTTTCCTAAAGGAGGTTAGATTTAATAAATGTGTATCGGAGCATGGCGTGTATGTGAAGACGGATACAAGTGAAGGAGTAATTATCCTTTGTCTGTATGTAGACAGTTTGTTGATAACGGGCAGCAACGAAAAGTGAATTTCTAAGTTCAAGAGTGAACTTATGAAATAATTTGAGATGACCGACCTTGTCCTCATGACATACTTCCTTGGTATTGAGTTCCACAAGTCTAAAAGATGTCTGCTCATGCACCAAAGAAGATATGCGCTTAAGATATTAAAGAAGTTTGAAATAGAGCATTGTAAGTTTGCCATTACTCCAGTTGAGCCGAGGCTACAACTGTTGAAGAATGAGGAAGAGCAGGATGTTGATCCTGTAAGACCCCAATTTTAACCCTAAGATCCCTCATGCTATCTCATCATATGCATTGACATTGGTGTAGCGGGGTATTCGTTACCATTAGAGATATTGACTAAATCCAAGGTAAATCATACAAGTCGAGTCGCCACCGCACTTCTATTTATCCAAAGGAATGGTTAGAAAGCGAACAAAAACCTAAAAGTTTTAACAAAAACTAGTAAAAGAAACAGAGATCTGGGTAAGGGGGTTGGTTATGTAATGGGAAGGTGTTAGGCACCTAAAACATCCTAGGTACTCCTAGGGAGCCCTTTTCACACTTGTTGTAAGGTTGGTATTTTGTGAAAATTTATTTGTGCAAACATGATTGAAGAGATGAGAGGAGAATGTACATGTTTATTTACATTTTTGTGTTTGAATGGATAAACCCATTGCTTACGTACCATCTTAAAAGATTAGGATCAAAACCTCGTAGTTCGGGGTAAAAATTTCAAAATGAGTTGGTGAATTGATTGGTCAAAAAGCCTTAAGGTCTTTTGTTATCCAAGGGAGAAAACTCAACCAAACCACAAATCCACCATGTGAGGATAGCTTCAACATGCTAGTGAGGGGTTAACCCTATAATAAGCATGGAAGACGCATTGTCCATCACTAAGGATATAGGTGAGTATTACATCTACCACAAGGATAACTCAAACCTAATAGCTAAAGGTTATGAAAGATTTTGATTAAGAAGGTGGCCATTGGAACCACAAAACATTTGAATGGGTTATATTTACCAATTAGAAGTATATACAAAATGGTCAAAGTTGACTTAAGGATTCAATTCAAAATAAGTGTTATGAAAAGAAAGTTTGAAAATCAAAAGCATAAGGCTTAGGTTTCTAATGTTTGAAAATAATAGTTAAATGTTTGCACAAAGATTTTGGCTTGGGTTAGAGTGGAAAGAAGAAGAAGAATGGCTAAATCCTAAGCAAAACAAAAAGAGAAGGGATAAAGGAATCAAAACCACAATGGAGTTCCTCTCTTGAGATCATATTGATGATCCAAGTAGCTCCCATCCTTTGGAATAAGCAACCATAGATTATAAGCAATCAAACAAGTCTCACAAGAGATCCTCAATGTATCTTGTTTCTTCCACTTAGATGAACATAGCAATGGTCCTCCAATTAAGCTCAAATGGAAACTCCTAGCATAAAAAGCACACACGTCAAAAGTTCCAATGAAGTAAAACAAGAATGGACAAGAGTGAGTTTAGAGATTTGGTCCTTCTAATCCATCTTCACTATTAAGATCCTTTTACTCCAATTTTGCATAAGGAAGATCCTAGAAAGTAAGTCCAATTCTCCATTTCTTTGCATAGGGAAAGTCCTAGAAACTAAGTCCATTTCTTTGCATTTGGTTCACCACAATCAAAACAAAACACAAGCAAAATAATATATACACAATTATATGCTCAAGTGAGCAAAAGGCAAATGGCATTAACATAAACATGTGCTCAAGTGAGCAAATAGAAAAGCAAATGGATAATATGTGCAAGAATAGTAAATTGCATTAAAGTAAATTGCATAAAGTAAATGTTAATTGTCAATGGTTAGTGTTAGTAGTTAGTGTGCCATAAGGAAAATTTAGCGCTATGTTAAGCAATCGTAATTGGACTTATGTAGAAGTCACAACTATCTGAGGCCGGTCAATAATAATGTAAGCAACAAACACAAGTTAGGAGTCTTGATTAGTGAACCAAGTCCCAACAACTTGCCATGCCAAAAAGAAGAAGAGAAATGATCTTGTATTGGTTTAAGCCTTTTGCATGATTTAGAAGACAACCTATCCTTAATGCAAAGCCATTCACTTGATCAATTGATCAAGATGAATTAGATTTGAATCAAGGAAGGTTAAATCTCCCTAATCAATGCTAACTTATCAACCTTCAACTCATTGATCAAAAAGAAAAGAAGAAGAAGGAGAAGGAGATGAATAAGAGAAATGGAAATGACAAAATGGTAAAAGAAATATAAATGCATTAAATGGAACATCATGTACCAATCCTCATATGTTGACCAATAACATTGAAAGTCAAGGTCATACAATCAAAAACAGAAGTGAGATGAAGATTTGAAGTCAAGAAATGAATAAACTATTTTTGGCATTTTTTAATACTTAAAAATAAACTTGAATTAAAATAAATGGAAAGGTCAAACTTCAAAACTACTTCAAATCAACCTTGAAAGGTCCAAGTAATTTATCCTAAGTTCAACAAGGTCAAACAAAGTTTGGCAAAAAATTTCAGCATTTTTAAAAGTCAGAAACTATTTTTAATCAATTAAAAATGAATAATCAATCAAATAAATCTCAAATCAATTCAAAAATTGATGAGAATATTTTTCATAGATCTATCATCATTCAAAGAGGTTGAGAAAATATTTTTGCATTTTTTGAATATTAAAAACTATTTAAAATGAATTAAAAATAACCAGAAAAGAGAAAATTCACAAAAAATATCAAATGACAAAATAAAAATTATTAAAAATCAGAAATAGAAACTAGAATTTATTTGGGAAATAATGCAATTGGTCCCATAATTTTTGGATTAAAAATGAAAGAGATATGATTTTTTGAAATAAAAGGAATTAAACAAAAATAAAAAGAAATTCAGAAAATGAGAAAAATCATGGCACGTTGGATCAACCTCATTAAATGAGGTGGCACATCCAAGGACTCTCAGCGCGCGCTTACCATGGATCCAAGTCAAAGCGTGCACATGTGAAACAAAGGAAAGTCATAACAAGCAATGGCTAAGATTAAATCTGGAGAATAGATCCAATGGCCAGGATTTAAACTGGAGATGATGAAGCCACCGGAGCCACCGTCTTCTCCGGTGAGCTTCAGGATTCCGGCCAAAATGCAGAAACTCGAAAGGCAACCAAAACGTGCGATCTATACATCATTAGAAAGCTGGGATGATGTACATCATCCCTATACCATCCATTTTCCCTCTAGATCTCCATAGTATGAGAAATCAGAGATGGAAAAATTTGGTGTTCATCATGAATTCAATGAATTTCAAAAATTAAAAGCATAAACATGATGCCTCCATTGAGAGGACTTCAGCCAACACAAAATCTGAGCCAATAGGTCAAAGGATTAGGAGAATCGAAGAAAATACCAGTTGGAATGTAAGCTTGAATTCTGGTATCTTAAGCTTGAAACCTTGCTTGCTTTGCCAAAACAGAAGTTCAATGAGATGTATGGTGAAGGTTTATAAGCATTAGATCTAAGAAAACAACCAGGTGAAGCTGAATTCTAGATCTGAAAATTTTAAGAGAAATGGAACTTACTTCTTTAGTGATGGTTAGGGAAAGATTTCTGCAGCATTTCAGGTTGAAATTGGCGTGTGAAATGAGTGAAATGAAGTCTCTATTTATAGAGAAAATGGCAAGGAGAGTGTGAGCAATCCGTGTTCATGGCATGTGAAGCTTCTTTGCATGAGCTTGCATGATCATGCACAAGGCCCAAAAATAAAGCCAAATGAGTTCTGAACACCAGCCAGATGGAAGTGGACGTGTGAAATGCAAAGGCAATTGCTCATGTAGCAAGATTTCAAGTGAATTCTCCATTTGTACCTAAACAATCATCTCTTCGAAAGTACCATTTAGAAAATCCAAGCATAGGCATATGGGTAATGGTTGGAAAGGTATTTGTATGAGGAACAAATGTTATGTTGGACAAAAACTCATTTGAAGTGTGGAAATTTATGAAATTTTAGTTTAAAGTGTGATGTGCAAAATATGTCAAGGCAAGGTTTCTAAAATTGGCCAACTTTCAAGCCTTTCTGTTTTGATGATGCAAGCTTCAAATGGAAAAATATCCAACATAAAAGTTGTATATATTTTCAAGAAAATAAAAATAGACTTAAATTTTGCATCATTTGGATTTTTGATGAAAGATTTATGGGCACTTGAAGTTGGACTTTTTTGACTTTTAATGCATTTGTCCCAAAAGGACCTATAATGTCTTGCATTATCACATGTATTTCCTTTGCGATTTTGAAATTTTGTTCAACATAACATTTGAATTAGACATCCTAAGATTTCCAATGCATTTGACCCCAACTCAAAATCATAAAATATGAGTGAGTTATGTTCTTGGGAAGTTGACCCAAAATTAGGGTTTCAGTCAAAATGACCTATAATGTATTGGAATGGAAGATGGTTTTACAAGCTTCAAATCAAATTTTATGAACATGAAAGTTGTTCATATTGTCCTTAAGAACATTTTTTCTTTTGGAACCATCTCCCCTTGACCAACACATAAAAAGTTAGGTCTCAGTGTATTTCAAAATAGTCCGATGAATTGACTGATCAACTTCTCAAGTCCATGCCTCATATCTTGATGAATTGATGATTGAGGACACTCAAATAAGTTCAAATATGCATGAAATGATGAATTAAAGAACTTCCCTTGATTGTATTTGACCATGGGTTGAGGTTGCTTCATGAGCAAGGCATTGTGGTGCATAGATGAATTAGGGCTTCTCTGGGGAACAAACCTCAAATCCTTTGACTTGCTTTGATCAAAAATGATGAATTGAGATACTAGGGAGGCATATTTGATGGACGAGAGCTTTGGGACACATTACCATGCTTGCTTTCATCTCTTCTTGACCAAGTCTTTGTACCAATGATCACCTTGAAGCTCTTGACCTTGTGATTGCTCAAGCTACAAACAAAAGATGTTAGTGACATATTTTTTTGCTTTTGGTTAGTAAATAAAATGGGAAAAGAAATGATATACAATTCAAGCATGCTTGGTGATCTCAAACCACTCACAAGGAGTCCCACCCCAAAGGGAAAAGGAACCAAGATGCTAAATGATCCTTGAGGCTATGCAATGCAATGTTATGATGCTATGAGGGATCTTAGGGACAAAATTGGGGTCTTACAATTGGGATCACAACTTGGCATTCTCCCTACCCCTCATACATTGGGTTTGCATTGGGAGAGATCACCAAGCATCATTTTATTGTATTATACTTTGTATTTTATCATTTTTTTTACTAACCAAAATACCAAAAATATGTCTTTGTATGCACTAACTCTTTTGTAGGTAGGGCATGTGCTCACCTTTGATTCATCAAGCTCATATCTAGGGCTTAAGACCCTCAATGCAAGGAGCTCAATCAAGAAGTGATCTACTATGGCTCTAAGCATCATATATGAATCCCCATGATCTTCACATATTATTTTGGTCAAGAAATCATCAAGAGTTTGGAGTTGGTTTACCTTGGAAACCCTAATTCATCTAGGTATCTTGTGTAACTTCTTCAACAAGCTTCTTAACCAAATGATCAAATATTTCAAGGGATACTTCAAATTTAATCATCTTATGCATATATTATCTCCCATGAGTCCCAAAAGTCAATAGAATTGCAAGCTAGCAAGTTGGTTCATGGTGGTTGACCAGAGGAACTCATCTGATCAAAACTAGGGTTCCCTAGACCCCATCTCCTACAATTTTTGTCATATGAAAATGATTCCAAGAGAAATGTTACTCTAAATTACATTATAAACAACATTCATGTTGAGTTATAGATCTAGTTTTTCTTGGAAAGTCATTTTTTGATGGTGAAAGATTATAGGTCATTTTGTCTAAACCCTAATTTGGAGGTCAACTTCCCAAGACCATAACTTGCTCAATTTTTATGAGATGAAATATTTCCAAGTTTCACAATCAAAGTCAAAGGTTTTTACTTCAACTTTTATGTTTGTAGGAATAACTAATTCAAATTTTATGTGCATGTGAGATAAGGATACATTATAGGTCATTTTGGACCAATGCCATTGAACAAGTGATTTTCCTCAACTTTAAAAATGCATAACTCCTTCATATTAAATCCAAATGAAGTCAAATTTGTGACCATTTTGAAGGAATTTAAGATAGATACAACTTTGATGAAGGAATGTTTCTCATTTGAAGCTCACATAAAAACTTAGCCAAGGTGGAATAAGTGAACATGTGGCTTGACACTTGGAATTTTTTTTGACATGTTTGATTTTCCCAACTTCCACCTCAAAGTTTATCATGATCCAGGCTTCAAATCAAAAAGTGTTCAACATGAAAGTTGTTCCTATTGATATAAATTTTCCAAAAAGTCCAATATCATCCATTTTGGACAAGATTTGAATGGGTTGCGCATGGCTTGAACATGAGTGATCATTTGGCACAAATTGAACTTAAAACTTCCACACACCAATGCATAACATTCCAACATGATATGTACAATGGTTGTACTCAATTATGGATCATAAGAAGTGATTACATGGGCCTGTTACACGCCCATACACCCATGCAATGTACATTGCTATTTTTGAAAGTCCGTTTCAAGTGTGCAAATATCAATTGGTTTTTCTATAAATAGGACCCCTTGCCATCAGAATTAAGGACCCTGCGTGCCAGCTTTGATTCCAAACCTCCAAACGATCTCAATTCAAAGGATAATCTTGATAATTTCCATTGGAAATTAAGTTTGAATCTCACTGTTTGGAGATTCAAATCTCCAAGGATCCTGAGCCTTTTGTCCATTCAATTCTACTTGTTCAAGTGTCCTGAGCAAGATAAAGAGAAAGCAAGAGCAAGATCAATCGAGCACAGACCACCATTGAAGATATTTTCCAGAATTTTTCATCTCTTCGATTCTCACTCAATTCTACATAATTCTCTTGGATCTTTGGTTGTCTGAAGTCCTACCAATGTAGGCAACAAGATTGAGTTGCTTTGAGGTTAAATTGAAGCAACTCAGATCGTGCACCTCGAATTTCAACTCCTTGTATCTTTCAATATACTTGGAGTTAGACTAAATTGAGGTCATATTCGAGGTCCTGAGCATTTTTACTTTAAATTCATGTCCTTCTTTTTGATTTTGGTGATGGTTGTGAGTGAACCAGTCCGGTGAAACTCACTGGAGAAGGAGACCGGAGCTTTGGCATCGGTGATACGTTGGCGCTCATCTGAACCACATGATCCATTTGAAATGTTCTAATCTCGCGTGTTGAAACTGATTACCACTTGTGTTGCACGCTGACTCATGACCATGGTGGAATGCGCGCTAGCAGCCACTTGATCTGCCACCTCAATTAATGAGGGAGATCAAGTGGTCCACATTTTTTCTTATTTTCTAATTTTCATTTTATTTGGTTTATTTTCATTAATTCATATTAATTTTAATATTGATCCAAAAAATATGAGAGTTTCACCAAAAAAATTTAAATAAATTCCTCTTTCATTTTATGAATTAAAATTATTTTTTGGATTATTATTAATATTTTTCATGATTTAATTGATTTTGTGAATATTTTTTAATTATTTGAAAATAATTTTAAGTTTCCAAAAATTATGAAATTTTTTCTCCAAGGTCCTTTGACCTTGTTTGACCTATGATAAATCTCATGGCCATTTCTTTGGTGTTTTGATGAGGTTTTAGGAATTTGACAAACCATAATTTGATTTAATGCATTATTTAATTGATTTTAATTGTTTAATTGCAAAATAAATTGTGTTGAGCTTCTAGTTTTGACTTGTTGAGTTCTGGCTTGTGTTATTGAGCCTTGGTCAAGGTTGATTTGATTTTGTTAATTTAAAATCATTGGATTTAGGGGATGGATGAAAGGTACATTTCATCTCCCAAAATGAATGAATGATTTTAATTTTATAAAAGTCCTCCTTTGACCAATTTGTGTTGATTCCATTTCCCCTCCCTCTTCATCTTAATCCCATTCTCTTCTCATTCATTTCATGGACCTATGATATCTCCATATCCTAAGGCTAGTTGATTGTAAAATCAACATGAGTGTGGATGAGATTAGGTCCACCCTTTTGCATATTCTTTTTAAGACTGGTATGTTTTAGGAGCATGGTTCATAATACCACGTCTCTAACATGCATTAACACTAACATTTTTATTGCTCGGCCTCAAATAGTTGTGACTTCTACGTAAGTCCAATTACAATTGCTTAACATAGCACTAAATTGTTGACACAAAGAGACATAACATTCTAGGACGTGAGATGGTAAGTCTCCCCTCTTTCATGGTATTGTGTGGAAACTTGGCCTTTTTTCCTTCCTTTGGAAGATGTCTTGGTTCAAGGATCCATGCTTGTGAAGAGTGGGTTGAGTGTTCTCCAAAGAATGACTTAAATAAAACAAAAGCAAAAGCAATACTGAAATTCTAGTTATCAGACTTTCGATGTCACACGGGTTGTTATGACATCCGATTATGCACAGGCAAGAATTATGCAGAACTCAAAAGTAAGTGCAGTAAATAACACAAGTAATTGTTTACCCAGTTCAGTCCAACATGACCTACGTCTGGGGGCTAGCAAGCCAGGGAGGAAATCCACTATTAGTAGTATTAATTCAGACCTTAAACCAACTGTTTAACCCTATCACTTAATACCTACCCAATGCAATTTCAATCTTACACTAAGATCAGAGTTCCTACTCACTCCCCCTCAATCACCTCAGTGATTACAACCTTTAATTACTATTAAAGACACTTGTGAAGTCACACTTCAAACAACTCTTGATTGTGCTTAACAGCTTTAATCAAGATACACAACACTCACGCTTAAAAGCTTAGAGTGACACAACACTTACAACTCAATGAACACCCTATACCAATGCAATCATCTCAGTGATAATAGCTTGGCTTACAAGTTACGTCTAATACAAGACACACAAAAATACAGCAGTGAAGTATGATGGACACACTAAATCTTCACGCCTAAAATCCCCAGTTCTGAATGAAGGATTGCCATCCTTTTATATTGCAGCACTTGGGCCTTGTACTTGTATTCTCCTGAATTTAAGGTCACACGAGTTCCCCTAAATTCCACATCTAGGTTACTAACAAATAGGCTATTTGGTAGGTTCATTAAATGTAGCTTGGTTGTTGGTTTCCTGGATTTTCTCTTAGCTGTTGAATCCCTGAAGAATAGCCTGAGAAAAATGCTGAAACAGAAAAACTAAACAACCTACAATATAGCATACGCTGTCAGGAATGAATGTCACAACATTCAGTTTGACATCCAAATCAAGGACCATATGCTAAGTCTGTTTTTCCTGAAAATAGACTGTACAAATTTGCTGAACTGTACAGGACCAATTTGTCCATACCTCAGTATCAGCGTACATTAATAAATGTCAAGACATCCAATTTGACATTTACACAATTAGCCTTATGTCAGGTCTATTATCCTCCTGAAGAACAGACTGAGATACATACTGACGTGTAGCAGAAAACCACTCTGCCTATTGTTCAGTATATGTTGTCAATGATGAATGTCATAACATCCAGTTTGACATTCAGACATTAGGCCTTATGCCAGGTCTGGTATTTCCTTGATAACCAGACTGAAAATAAATACTGAGTTCTAACAGAACACCAACTGTTCTATTCCTCAGTATCTGCTGACAGGGATGAATGTTATAACATCCAGTTTGACATTCAATAAATCCTGTATTAGCTAATACTGCTGTATACTACTCAAGTATGTAATGACATCAGCCAATACATCAGAGTACAACTAGATATTCTAACATATAATGCAGTCAAACAAACACCTCCACAGCATGTCATGACATCAGTCAAGACATTAGAATCCAGCTAGTGTTTTACCATACAATGCAGCCAATTACACACCTACAAACTCCCCCTTTGGCAAATTTTTGGCTAAAACGCTTTGGTTTTACAACAGAGTCCATAGCAGCGGAAATCTCACATCTAGCAGGAAATTAACCTAGCTAATACACTCAGAGTGGAAGCACACTCACACACATGGAAGTTAAATAAAAACTTCACATATCAGCACACATACAGAAGTTAAATAAATACTTCTAATTGCAGCACACATAAATACACTCACACTCATTAGAAGTGGAACAACAGCTGCAGCACAACCTCTGGATTAGAGGATCTTGAATATCTGTCCTGAATATCTGTTTAGCAATAAGCAAAACAATCTGTTGTCTCCTGGGGTATCACCTGTTACTCCCCCTTTTTGTCAAAAATGTTGCCAAAGCAACACTTTAAATTACAGACCCACATAAACAGAATTACACATAAATGACAGAATTACAGACTTGGTTTTACCTCACAGTTTCAACAAAGTCAACACCCACTTGATCTTGCTTCACAGCTTTGATCAAGTAGTCACACACTCTTGCTTTACAGTAGGTACCACCATATCAGATGCCATGACTTTGTGTCTGACATCCAGAACCACTCCTGCATGAACATTGTCCTTGAACTCCTGCAGGTGCATAGGCTGCCTCAAGTTAGGATATCTCCTTAACCTCTTGTTATCACACTTGTTGCAAGTGACATAGCTATGATCTGTTGACCAATCAGAGCACACTTCCAATTGTTTAATAGGCAGAGATATTAAACAATACATCTCAAACATCATTGGTTGCTATAAGTTCTCAGAGAGACATATTCCTAGTTTGCCCCTTAAGTTTTCAAACTGAGTAGCATCCAGAGCTTTTGTAAATATGTCAGCCAGTTGGAGTTCAGTGGCTACATGTTCCAAGGTAATCACTTTGTCTTCCACCAGATCTCTGATGAAGTGATGTCTAATGTCAATATGTTTGGTCCTGCTGTGTTGGATGGGATTCTTGGAAGTATTGATGGCACTGAGATTATCACAGAACAAAGTCATGATATTTTGAGAGACATTGTACTCAGTGAGCATCTGTTTCATCCAAACCAGTTGGGAACAACTGCTTCCAGCTGCTATGTATTCAGCCTCTGCAGTGAACAGAGATACACAATTCTGCTTCTTGCTGAACCATGATATGAGATTGTTTCCCAAGAAGAAACATCCTCCTGATGTGCTTTTTCTGTCATCAGCACTCCCAGCCCAGTCAGCATCACAGTACCCAAATAGGACAGGCTCAGAACCATGTGAGTACAGCATCCCATAATCACAAGTCCCATTGATGTACTTGAGAATCCTCTTGACTTGATTCAAGTGGCTCACTTTGGGCTCTGCTTGGTATCTGGCACACACTCCAACTGCATAGGAAATGTCAGGTCTACTTGCAGTTAGGTATAGAAGACTACCTATCATACTTCTATACAAACATTGATCAACACTGGTCCCTCCATCATCTTTGGTTAACTTTAGATGAGTAGGTGCAGAAGTTCTCTTGTTCCTAGCATTATCCATACCAAACTTCTTAACTATGTTTTTGGCATGCTTGCTTTGGGAGAGAAACATAGAGTCCTCCATTTGGTTGACTTGCATTCCAAGAAAATAAGTCAGTTCCCCAACCAGACTCATTTCAAACTCAGATTGCATTTGGTGAACAAAATGTTTTACCATTTGCTCTGACATTCCACCAAAAACTATATCATCCACATAGATTTGAGCAATCATGATTTTGCCATCTTCATCCTTCACAAACAAGGTCTTATCTATCCCACCTTTTCTGTATCCATTTGAGGTCAGAAATTCAGTCAACCTTTCATACCAAGCTCTAGGTGCTTGCTTCAATCCATACAAGGCTTTCCTCAACTTGTACACATGCTTAGGTTGGTTAGGATCATATAACCCTTTCGGTTGTTCCACATAGACTTCTTCATTTAAGTAGCCGTTTAAGAATGCACTCTTCACATCCATTTGGAACAGTTTGAACTTCAGAATGCATGCTACACCTAACAACAATCTGATTGACTCAAGTCTAGCAACAGGTGCAAACGTCTCATCAAAATCAACCCCTTCAACTTGAGTATATCCTTGAGCTACTAGTCTTTCTTTATTCCTAGTAATTACTCCTTTCTCATCTGACTTGTTTTTGTAGATCCACTTGGTACCAATGATGTTAGTCCCTTCAGGTCGTGGAACTAGCTCCCATACTTCATTCCTTTTAAACTGCTCCAGTTCATCTTGCATGGCATTGATCCAATATTCATCAGTCAGGGCTTCTTTCACATTTTTTGGTTCATCCTTGGATACAAAACAGGAATTTGAACTAATTTCCCTTGATCGGATAGTCACACCACTATTGGGATCTCCTATGATAAGATCCTTAGGGTGGTCTTTCTAAATTCTGATAGATGGCATTTTGGTGGGTGCATCTACCTCACATTCAGTAGGAGTCTCCTGTACTTCTTCAGACTTGACTGGTATGTCTGTTGTAGTATCAAGGAAGGTTCCAACATCCTCTATGACATCAATTCCTTCCTCTTTATCATCCATAATAACTTTTATGGATTCCATCGGGACATTGGTCCTATAGTTGAACACTTTGTACGCTCTGCTGTTACTTGAGTATCCTAGGAATATACCCTCATCACTTTTGGGATCCATTTTCCTTCTCTGTTCACGATTTGTGAGAATGTAGCATTTACTTCCAAAGATATGAAAGTACTTCACAGTGGGTTTTCTGCATTTTCATATTTCATACAGAGTGGAGGAGGTTCCTTTTCTCAAGGTGACTCTATTGTGAACATAGCAAGCGGTATTCATAGCTTCAGCCCAAAAGTGCATGGGGAGCTTCTTTGCATGAATCATAGCTCTGGCAGATTCTTGAATAGTTCTATTTTTCCTTTCAACTATCCCATTTTGCTGAGGAGTTATAGGAGAGGAGAACTCATGACTTATTCCTTCAGACGAGCAAAACTCATCAAACTTGGAATTTTTGAACTCCGTACCATGATCACTCCTAATTCGGACAACACAACTGTCCTTTTCCCTTTGAAGTCTGATGCACAGGTCTTTGAAGACATCAAATGTATATGACTTCTCTCTGATGAAGCTTATCCACGTGTATGTGGAATGGACATCAACCACCACATATGCATATCTCTTTCCACCCAGACTTTCAACCTGCATAGGTCCCATTAAGTCCATGTGCAATAGTTCCAGAACTCTGGAAGTTGTAGGATGTCCCAGCTTCGGATGTGACATCTTGGTTTGCTTGCCCACCTGGCATTCTCCACAGACTCTTCCTTCATCAATAAGAAGCTTTGGGATTCCTCTAACTACTTTCTTGGATATGATATTTTTCATTCCCCTTAAGTGTAGATGACCAAGGAGTCTATGCCACAGCTTCACCTCCTGTTCTTCCTTGGCAGAGGAGCACATTGTGGAAAAGTTTGAGAGCTTAGGTTCCCACAGATAACAATTATCTTTGGATCTGGATCCTCTCATAACTTCTTGATTATCTCCGTTTGTCACAACACATAGCTCCTTAGTGAACTGTACATAGTATCCTTGATCACACAGCTGGCTTATGCTGATGAGGTTGGTCGTCAGTCCTTTTACTAACAGTACATTATTCAGTTCTGGGACTCCAGAGAAGTCCAGCTTACCCATACCTTTTATTTTTCCTTTAGCACCATCACCAAAGGTCACATAACTGGGAGTGTGAGGTTGTAATTCCACCAATATATTCTCCATACCAGTCATATGTCTTGAGCAACCACTGTCAAAGTACCAGTCTTCTCTGGTAGATTCCCTTAGAGCTGCGTGAGCTAACCTAGCATACCATTGTCACTTCTTGATGGGGACATAGTGCCTATATGTCTTAAGCTTAGGTCTGACAGGAGGGCCTTGGTTAGGGTAACCATGAAGCCTGTAGCAGAAGGCTTTTATATGGCCAAGCCTACCACAGTGGTGACATCTCCATTTCTGGAATTTCCTCTTCTGATGATTATTCATCCTGGTTCCCTGATGTTGAGACATTGGGTGTGACCTCCGCTTGAATTTCTGAACTTTAGTCTTTGGGCATTTGAGTTCAGCTGAGGTTTTTTCACAAAGCCTAAACCAGATATGGTTCCAGACTTCTGTCCCACCTTTAGGATCTCTTCCAAGGTGTCAGTTCCTTTATTCAGCATTCTGATGGATTTAGTCATTTGATCCAGCTTGGAGGTCAGCAAGGTTATCTCACCATTTAGACCCTCTATGACTGTCAAATGCTTCTGTCTCTCATCTTCCAGCTCCTTGATGAGCTTCTTCTGCTTTTCTCCTTGTACGCGTACTTCTGCACTAGTGACACATAACTTCTTATAAGCTGCAGCAAGTTCATCAAAGGTCAGTTCATCTGCACTTGAGTCATCATCAGTGGCACAAACACTCGTTAGTGCAGTGACATGTTTAGCAGATTCTCCTTCAGATTCACTTTCAGAATCTCCCTCAGACCATGTGACAGCTAGCCCCTTCTTTTGCATCTTGAGGTAAGTAGGGCATTCAGCTCTAATGTGTCCATAGCCTTCACATCCATGACATTGGATTCCCTTGCCTTGTATGAACTTTTCTTCAGAAGTTGATCTTTTCCTGATGTCAGACGGGATGTTCTTGAGATTTGGTCTACCTCTTTGATCAATCTTCTTCACGAACTTGTTGAACTGTCTCCCAAGCATGGCTATGGCTTCTGATATGCTTTCATCACCTCCAGTATATCCTGCTTCTGACTCCTCTTCAGTATTTGATACAAAAGCCACGCTTTTGTTCTTCTTTTCAACATTCTCACACATGCCCATTTCAAAGGTTTAGAGAGAACCAATGAGCTCATCCACCTTCATGATGCAGATATCTTGAGCCTCTTCTATTGCAGTGACCTTCATGGAAAATCTCTTAGGTAATGACTTGAGAATCTTTCTTACAAGTTTCTCTTCAGCCATTTTCTCACCTAAGCCGCCACCAGAGGTGTTTGCAATCTCAAGAATATTCATGTGAAAGTCATGAATAGTCTCATCCTCTTTCATCCTCAGATTTTCAAACTTGGTGGTCAGCATCTGAAAATCTTCACCTTGGAGGTACCTTCATGAGTTATCTTGAGGGTATCCCAAATTTCCTTAGCCAGCTCACAGTGGTGCACCAGTCTGAAGATGTTCTTACTTATTCCATTGAACAATACATTCAAGGCCTTAGAATTTCCAAGGGCTAATGCCTCTTGCTCCTTGTCCCACTCTTCTTCAGGAATCTGCACACTGACTCCATCTTCACCTGTCTTCGTTGGATGTTCCCATCCTTTGTTGACAGCTCTCCAGACTTTGCTATCTAGACACCTTAAGAAGGCTATCATACGAGGCTTCCAGTCATCATAGTTAGAACCATCCAGCATGGGTCGTCTATTTGAGTGTCTTATATCCTTGTCCATGGTACTAGAAAGTAACTTCCCTAGATCTCACCCAGAAATTAATAGGCAGGGTGCCTGCTCTGATGCCAATTGAAATTCTAGTTATCAGACTTTCGATGTCACACGGGTTATTATGACATCCGATTCTGCACAGGCAAGAATTATGCAGAACTCAAAAGTAAGTGCAGTAAATAACACAAGTAATTGTTTACCCAGTTCAGTCCAACATGACCTACGTCTGGGGGCTACCAAGTGTAGCGGTGTATTCGTCGCTATATGATCTATTGATTAAATCATAAGCAAAGTATACAATAAACATAGAGTCGCCACCGCACTTTTATTTATCCAAAGGACTGGCTAAAAAGCGAACAAAAGCCTAAGAAGTTTTACACGTAGAAAACCAATGAAAAGATCAGAGATCGGGTAAGGGGTAAATTACGTAATGGGAAGGTGTTAGGCACCCATCACGTCCTAGGTACTCCTAGGGAACCTTTTTCACACTTGTTGTATAAGAAAAATATTTATTTGTTTTTGGCATATTGTGCAAACATGAGTGGCATGATGAGAAAAGAATGTACATGTTAATTATTTTTGTGTTCGAACGGATGAACCCGTTGCCTACGTACCTTCCATCAAAGGTAAGGATCAAAACGCCGTAGTTCGGCTAAAAACTTCCAAAAGTTAGTGGATTCAATTTTAAAACAGAAGCTCTAAGGTCTTACGTTACCCACGGGAGAAAACTCAACCTTAAGAAACAACAAGTCCACCATGTGAGAAAAGCTTCAACTTGCTAGAGAGGGGTTAACCCTATAATAAGCAAGGAAGACTTACAATTCAATCAACTAAGGACAAATAGGTGAGATTAATATCAACCAACTAGGGTAAATCAAACCTATAGCTAATGTATGAAAACTTAACAAACATGGACAAAGCCACAAAATCATTTGAATGGGTGAAGTTAATTGATTTGGATTATTTACAAAGTATAGTCAAGTTACCATTAAAGTCAATTCAAAATGAAGTATTTACAAAAAAAATGAAGTTTGGAAAATCATGGACTTAAGGTCCAAGTTTCTAATTTGGAAAGAAGGCGAGAATGTTTGCACAACACTTATACAAGTTTGAAAGGTCAACAATGTGAAAAGGATTTGAAACAAAATGGATGGATGGTGGAGTGTAAAACTTCCTGGAGGTTCACCTCTTGAAATCATATAGAAGATGATTCAAGTGTGTCCTTTGGAATAAAGGGACAAGTTAGTAAAATAAAAGACAAGGTGATACCGGATGCCACTCAATGGTCTTATTCCAATCTCACACAAAAGCGGATACCGGATACCAATAAATGGATTTACACCAATCTCCTAAAATAAAGCAATGATACCGGATGCCAATAAATGGTCTTACTCCAATCTCACAAAGGCAAAGCAAAAACAAAACATGGAAGTAAACTGCCAATCTATCTGGACTTAGGTTAACCTCCACATATGATCATAGGAAATACAAATGCCATAGTTACGTGGACTTACAATGAATCCTCACATACAACAACAAGCTCAATCAAAGAGCAAAGAGGATATGAGTGACCAATGAAGTGGTCTTACACTCTATCCCTTCCATGTCATAGGAACAAAAGCCAATCAATATGGACTTACAATTGTCCTCAATGGGAAAACATCAATGTCACAAGGACAAAAGAAATGATCATGCACTAATGGCAGACAAAGATGATACATGCACAATGGCAATCAATGATAGTAAATGCACAATGGCAAATCAAGTAATCATGTATAAATGAATCAAGTAATCAATCACATAAATTCAAGTAGCACACACTATAACCATTCAATGAGGCTCAAGCAAAAGGGTGAGGCATTAAAGCCAACTGTAATAGGGTTCAAGTTGCTCTTAACCTTGCCATTGAGGGGCTAAGGTGAAGCAGATGAAAGGATATGAGGGGTGTGCCCCATCACTCTTATCTCTGGTCAGAGAGAGTATTGAATATCAGAAGGTGTGGGAGTTCAGAAAGATGGAACTCTCTCCACATTTTAGACTCGATGGATCTTGGGTTTGGATCTCAATGCTACAACCATGTAATGGGAGCAAGGAGAAGACTCACAGAATAGTGGGAGATAGGCTACATATCTCTTATATCCACCAATTGCCTTATTTAAAGGACTTTACTTGCTTGGGGACAAACATAAACAATCACAAACATTGCCTCTTAAGGAGGACTTCAGACAGTTGCCTGGCTAAATAACAAGCCAGGTCTTCCAGACTACATGAAGGAGAAGGTGCTATACCTCAATGCAAATGCTATACAAGCAAAGCAATGCAAGTTCTTAAGAGAAGTGAGCAACTAAGGGTACCTGAAATCAATCAAATATAATCAGCATCCCAACATAATCAAACAGACAAGGTAATAAACCAATAGTCAATCACAATCAAACATGTGCAAAGCACAAGGCTCAAAGCTCAAATGAGCCAAGCATCCTACAAAACAAAGAGTTAGTCAAATGAATTCAACTCAAATATGAATCAACCTCCTTAAGGCATTAGCTTTTTAACCTGAAAAGTCAAAGTCAAGCTCAAACATAAGTAACAAGACCACTAGGCCAAGCCTAAGGTCCAAAGGATGGAAAAAAATGTAAACAGCAAGTGAAACATAATCAATGTCAAGATAATTCAAATAAGAAGAGATCCCAATTGGTCTCATATCCAAACTAGGCACTAATTTCATTTTATGCACAAATTAAGGCAAAGTGATCAAAGTTGAATCACATATGAACAACCAGAATGATTACATCCAAAAAAAAAATATCAAAACAGCTCAATAAATTCCACAAAAATTATATCCTAAACAGAGGACATTCAATGAGCTACACATCAATTTTCATGCCATTTGGACAAAAGGAACTATGGGAATTAAATCAACATGTTAAGGCATGCAAAAACACAACCTAAACTAGGTCACAACATGTACACCAACTTCAATCAATGGTAAAACAGTGAGATCAAATTAGAAATGAATGGGACCAAAGCAAAATTGAAGCTATGCATGTTAGGAAGCACTCCACCAAATTTCACATTCATATGGTAAGGGATGAGTATTTAACAATACATGTAAATTTGCTACTCAAGACATAACCCAAAAATGCTAAACAGAAATCAAAAATCCAAATCAATTAGAAAATGGATCAATAAAATCCACAAAAAATCATGGTGAAACCTAACATATACAAGATATCTCATGAAAAAAATCAGAGCCATAGGCCAAGCATAAGCATGGAAAATTAAATCATGAAGTCAGCATAGCATAGTGTGACACATATTGTCACACTCAAAAAGATTAAATCATATCTATCAATCCAGAGATCCAAAAATTACAAATTATACATCAAAATCTCCAGGCATGAGTCAAGAATCATCATATGAAATTTCATTAAATTTGGAGCTAGCATGATTATTTTATGATTAAAATGGTAAAACATACAAATAATGCACACATAACAAATATCAATAAGCCAATCCAAAATTTTACCAGGCACAACTTAAGTTTCTATGCCTAAAACATTCTAGAGAAAAATTGGGATCCAACAAAAAAACTCCCACCTAATTTGGACTAATATTGGATTTTATATGAATTTTTTAAGATTTGTTATATTTATTGAATAATTATTTAAATGATAAATGAATTAATGAATTTAATTAAGTCTGCAAATGGCATTTCCGTAAATACTCTCAGCCAGGCCAAAAACGCGGTAGCTTCAGTAATTCGGTGGCGGCTCGCGATTGGCCCACACAGGCGGTAAACAAGAAAATTGAAACGGAAGCGCATGAATATGGATTAAACACGCGAATTCCAGAATTTTTCACGAACAACACCGTGTTCTTCATCACCAGCTGCGGTTACGAGCTTTTCTCGACCAAATGACACAAACGATATACCGATCTCTTCCTCTTCCAACGTAGATTACAGTTATGGCCATGGTTTTGTCTAAAGGTTAACATACACAAAGATCCATTCGAAAGAAGTTTTGATATGCAATCTTTAAATCCAAATATCTTGATGATTACTTAATGAAAACGCATGATTCAAACGGCAAACTACTCTACGTTCAACATACTTTCAAAACCATATAACAATTGCGTGAATTAACGAGTTCGAAATTTCACCTTCTTGGAGTGCAGTTGGAGATTCAGCGTGTTTTTGGCCTCGATTCTTGAAAACAGATCGTGATTGATGATTATGAAGATGAATGATGATGATTTCGCAGCTCAACGATGCACGGATCAGTAGAAAATCGTAACTGCCATGTGAGAGCAAGCTTGTAGCAGCTGGAGTTTTTGCTCGATTTACACCTCCAAATGCTTCAACAGAAGTTCAATATCACCTGCACATGAAGAATCCACAAAGAAATCGCATAGAGGATCAAAGATTCTTGAGAAAATTGGAAAAAAAGTGAATGTGAAAAGTGGAGAAAGTGAGAGAATTTTAGAGTTTTTTGTGATGAATCTGAAAAAAATGATTATTCCCCTGAGTTTCTGTTATAATTAAGCTTATATATGATTGCCTAATCCCACTCTAATCATGATTAGTCCATTTTTGATAATTAGCAAAATGTGCACTTGTAAGCAATTTGGCATTTTTGCCCTTGGAGAGTTCCATGCAATGTAACAGTGATTTTCCAATTTGAACAAGTCATAATTTTCATTTTGAAGCTATTGAAATTGGTCCCATGCCAAAATTCCATGTACTTTGAGTTTTGGACCATTTTGCCCTTGGTTTTAAATTAGTACACTTGAAAAATGACCTTTTTATGTGAAGGTTTTTGGCAAAATGTGATGATGGCTTATGAAAGTACATATCAAATGTGGTTTGCTCAAAGAAGAACCATCCAATTTGGCCATTCCATGTGAAAGTTATGCCACTTTGAATTTAGGCATTTTCTGAAAATGATTTGACCATAACTTGTCAACCATAAATGGGAATTGAGTGTTCTTGGACTTTTTGGAATGGTGAGATCAAGAACTTCAACTTTCATGTTGGACAAAATTTCATTTGAAGCTTGTATGATGAAGTAATTTTGGGGAGAAAAACTTTCCATTTTGGGCAGGTGAGAATTACAGGTCATTTCCAATTTGGGAAACTTCTTGTCTGACTTCAAATCCTTCAACCTTGATCTTTGAAATGCCAAATGATACTCATATAGACATGAATGAGACCTTTCCAACCATCTCACACCTTCAAATCCCTGATTAAATGCACAGTTGACCACAGTTGACCACAGTTGACTTTTCTAGGGTTTTGGTGGACTGGGCCATGTTCTGATGAATTTCAAGCCTTTTTCTCTTGAGATCTTGATTCCAAATGATATCACAAGTCATATGAACTCTTGATGAATGATCATGGTGCCCAAATTCTTCAAGAATGGCCACCATCTAGCTCAATGGCTGATTTTGACTATTTGACTGATGATTGCTTCAGCTGCAAGAAACAAGGTTAGATGACAATATTTTTGTACTTTTGGTTAGATAACAAATGAAAAGCAATGATATACAAATGTAATACATGCTTGGTGATCAAGAACCACACTCACAAGGTATCCCACCCACTAGGAGGGAAACTAGGGTATGCAATGATCCTTGAGGCCATGATATGATATGATATGGACCATGAGGGATCTTAGGGCCAAAATTGGGGTCTTACAGATGCCCCTATTTAAGGTCATTCTAGCCGGAGAAGTGAAGTTTAGAAATCTTCATATCGACGCGGTAGAATGGGCTTAAATAACAGTAATGAGACGAATTTTGGTCCCTAAGAGACCTCATGATGCAAATGTATGCATGCAATAAGACACAAACTCTGTGGGGATAATGATTCACACAGAAGAAAAGACGATCCATCGGAGTAATTCACTCACCAGGAACAGAGACTCTAACAAGACTCTCATGGACTCTTATTGGGGATAATAAAGAAAAAGAACGCGTGAGCAGGCCACGACTTCGAATTGGGGAAAACAAGACTGGCACAACGTGTGCAAGACACGACTCTGATTAGGGGATAACAGAAATCAGACCGGAGACCTCACTGGGGAAGTAAAGGACTCAAGATGGGGAAAGAAGCAATTCCAAAGGAAAACACTCCTATTGGAAAGAATTCAAGCTGACTCAAAATGCATGTACTGGGGATAACACCAATACAGCAACACAAAATAGCAATACAACTCCGCTGGGGAAATCTAGAAAAAGACTTTCCAGGGGAAACCAAAGATGAGATGTCACCGGTATAAGGGCAACAAGCTCAGGAAGAATGAATATCTAAGACCGGTATAAGGGTGAGAGATATCAATCAATCCAAACATCTGAGAAGGACCTGAAAAAGGTACATAAACTCAGGAAAACCTGACTCCGCAAGGGACCAAGGTCATAATAGGGAGCAGACAGGAGGGAACACCAGGGATACCTAGGTATATAATAGGTGACCGACCGAAACGTGAATTGGTATATATGCCAAGACACTCATCATCCTGAAGAAAGCTAGAAAAACAGACTTGTTTAGGATGGATATCCAATTCCACAAGGAATATGAATCTTACTCTGCGGAGAAAACAATCAAAAGATTGACCCAATAGTGTATGAGACATATTATTCATTACCGGCAGACCGTGAATAATATACTCAAAAGGAAAAGACACCAGAGATACCGAAGTATATAATAGGTGACTAACCAAAGATGTGAATTGGTATATATGCCAAAACACTCATCATCCGAAAGGAGGGCTTGAAAAAGCAAATCGACTTACAGGATGAACATTCGAATCCATAACAGGAAAATGAATCTTACTCAACTGGGGACACAAACCCAAAGAGTGCATGAGATATAATATCCATTACCGTCAGAACGTGGATAGAATACTCGCATGAGATATATCATCTATTACCGGCAGACCGTAGATAATATACTCGCATGGTAGAGAACACCAGAGATACCGAAGTGTATAATAGGTGATCTACTGAAAACGTGAATTGGTATATATGCCAAAACACACATCATCCGAAACACAAACTGGTTAAAGGATGGGCATTCGATTCTACAAAGAATACGAATCTTACTCTACTGGGGAAGATCAACCAAGGGTTCTAACCAAAGAGTGAAAGAGACATATTATTCATTACCGGCAGACCGTGAATAACATACTCATAAGGAGAAGACACCAGAGATACCGAAGTATATAATAGGTGACTAACCAAAGAAGAGAGACAATCGATACCAAGCATCCGGGTAAACGAAAGACAACTCAAAGGGATAAATTGCAAGCATCCGGCAATTATCCAAACAACAAATATTCGATTCCGTAAAGGGAAATAACGAATCTTACTCGACTAGGGAAACACAAAAGGCTTCGACTGAAGAGTGCATGAGATACATTATCCATTACCGTCAGAACGTGGATAACATACTCGAATGGAAGATTATCCACAACCGGTATAAGGGTTAACAAAGGATAAATCGACCGAAAAGAAAGGCATCGGGATACCAAAATTAGGTATATAATGATGACCGATCAAAAGGAGCAAAAATCA
Organism: Lathyrus oleraceus; assembly: GCF_024323335.1. Lineage (NCBI taxonomy): Eukaryota > Viridiplantae > Streptophyta > Magnoliopsida > Fabales > Fabaceae > Lathyrus > Lathyrus oleraceus. The sequence continues at coordinate 409,046,573 of NC_066580.1, forward strand.
TTACCGAGCAAACGGGTAAATGAAAGGCGATCCGCTGAGGATGAATTGCAAGCATCCGGCAATTATCCGCAGGGACTGGCTGGGGATGTATTGAGAATCAATCAATAATCCGGGGAACAAATCACTAGCAAACGGTGAAAAGACCCACTGGCAACTTCAAAAGGGATAACATTGCAAGCAAACGGCAATGATCCAGAAGACTTACTGGGGATACAAGTGCTTACTCAAGAGCAACTACCCAGAAGAAAATAGGAATATCAACATCGAATATTGAATGAAGATAACCACAAAGAGATTAGGGTTTACATCTACCGAATACGGGGCAGAACACCAAAATCTGGCTGAGGAAACAAGAGGTTAACACTACCGACTACTGGGTAGAACCAAAGACTCAGCTGGGATAAAGTTGCAAGCAACCGACAATTATCCACCTGTATCGTAAGATACAAAACTCCGATGGGGAGAACAAAACCACAACGTGGGATTTACAACTACCGAATACGGGGTAGAAGACCACACACTCAACTGGGGATAAAAATCACCACAGGGAGATACCAACTCTGTTAGGGATGAAACCACAACAACAGAAAATTCACCAACAACCAGAACGAACCACAAAGGTTACCTCTGCTAGGGGAAAAGAGATAGGACTTACAACTACCGAATATGGGGTAATAGCCATACTCATGTGGGAATAACCACACATTAGGGTTTACATCTACCGAATACGGGGTAGAAAACCAAAAACTCCGCGTGGGGATGGAATAAATCACGAATCCGCACGAGAAACCAAAATGAGGTTTATAACAAACCACAAACTCTGTTGGAGAGTAAGAAAATAGGATTTACAACTACCCACAACTAGGCAGAAAACCAACAACTCTTGCCGAGGAATACAAGGTATATAACCACCAATTCCATCAAAAGGGCAAGGAAAACTAGGACTTACAACTACCGGTATAAAGGGTAGAAGCCAATCGACTCTTGCTGAGGAATACAAGGTATATAACCACAAATTCTGCCAAGAGGAAAGGAGGAACAATAGGACTTACAACTACCGGTATCAGGGTAGAGGCCCGAAAACTCCGCTGGGGGACAACCCACTGGGAAGCACAAGATACTTGACAAAACGCCGATTCGGGATTGATCCGAAAAGACAGACTGAATCAAGACACGTCCTATGAGAGTATAACTCAATAGGAACATCCATCCCAATATATGTGTTGGGAGGAAACGGAAGAAACCGTCATCCACGAGGATATATCTCAGTGGGGAACTGCAGAAGGAAAGACAGACTTTTTCTACTTACGGGGTTGACTCTATATTGAGAGATTTAAAACCCGACATCCGCTTGGGAAGATCTTTTAGAGAGATCTATGAAGCCCATAGCAGGAGACGCAACAAACAAGAGATATATGGCAAACAATGCAACATGAATATCTGAATGTTTCATGAATATGCATGAATATGTGTTTTTATGTTTGATGAATGCTGACAAAACAGACGTATCTAACACAACAGTCCAGGAATCAAACGTCCGGTACTATACTTCCAGGGGAAAAACCAACTGGAAAGCCAATCTGCGGAGATCTAACATGCTATACGGAAAAGATCTGCGGGTACTGCTGGGGAGCAGCGGATCGGAGATATCAGGATGCACCAAATCTCTGAGTAATGGATCAGCGAAAGTCCCAATTAAGGCATAGAAAGTCACAACGGGCGAACAGCCACCAAGACGAATCTGTTGGGAACAAGAGAAAATCTCAAAAATAATCTGCAGGGGATCTCAGCATCAACTGAGAAACAACAGTCATAGCAACTCCAAACAAATCCGGGGAACAACCCACTGTAGGAGGACAACACCATCCAAGTAGAATATAACTGCATAAGCAACTCTACTGGGGAAAACCGCCGGCTACTCACTTGGGGAACAACCCACTGAAGGAGAAAACATCACGCATGTAGATTCTGTAACAAACCGTTCTACTGAGGGTCGAAAATGCATATGAAGGATCACATCAGTAGATTCTGCAATATAAGCCACTCTACTGAGGGTCGAAACAATCAGGAGATCAATCCAATCTCTGGATGACAGAGCCGTCAACCGACCATACTGGGGATTTGAAGGAGGTTCAACAGGCAATACTGCCACAACAACCGCTCTACAGACAATGCTGAGGAGATATGGATGAAAGATACTGGGATATCAACCCAATCAACCACTGATTAGGAAAATAAATCCTGCTCTGCTGAGGAGAAACAACACTCTGATGGAGAGAAATCAACAACTCTACTGGCAACTGCACTGGAGAGAGTAACAACAACTCTGCTAGCGACTACGATGGGGGTATGAATACCCACTCTACTCGCGACTGTGCTGAGGAGGATAGATGAAGCACGGGGATGCTAACCCACTGACTGAATCTTCCAGAAATAACATCCATGCTGGAGAGAAACTGCTGCTGGAGAAAACTGAGTCTTCAACAACACTCTGCTTGCACTCATGCTGGGGAACAACCCCACCAACAACTATGTTTGAGGGACAACCCCAACAAAGATCTGGAGAAAGGGATACAACCACACCAGGAACATGAACAAACGTCTTACCTGTTGGAAATCATACCACCCTTGGGAGAGCACTGAGACATCCTCAGGTATCCTTTCAATCTCGTGAGTATTCACTTTGTTTAAAACAACAATTTTGAAAAATTTGATTTGTTTAAAACAATGATATTTTATCAATTAAATCATGCGAAACATTTGTTGAATTGAAACAAATAAGAGTGCAAATAATTGGATAAAAGCTCAAATTTATTTGATGGAATGGTAGCCTGCAAATGGCAAGACTCCATAGATCTGTACAAAATTTGAAATCAGTGCTATATATTGGAAGAGGGCTACATTGAACATAATGATCCTTTCTCTACCAATTTGAATCTCGATGTATTCGAAGCTTCAGTTGACGACGGATCGAGAATCCTCTGACGAAAAGACAGCTGGTGACCAGAAAGTCTTGTCAGGATGCATTTACTTGCCAAATCCCTAACTTTTGCCTAGATTGCCCCAGGGTGAGGTACTCAATCTAGCGGGATGCAAATATACATTTCTTTTCAAGTCTCTAATTTTTGCCTGGATTACCCTTGCAGGTTCTCCACCGAGACGCTCCTTTTTGCTTAAGCTGCCCTTTCGGGTTTTCAACTTAGCGAGCTATTCTGTTTTTCATTTGCATATACTTTTTTTTTTAGGCAAAGTATTTCTTGACTGCATCTGAATTCACAGGACGAGTGAAATCCTCCCCATCCATTGCTGTAAGCATCAAAGCTCCGCCTGAAAAGGCTCTCTTAACAACATATGGACCCTCGTAGTTCGGAGTCCACTTGCCCCTGGAATCGGGCACGAAAGACAAAACTTTCTTGAGCACAAGGTCACCTTCTCGGAACACACGAGGCTTGACCTTCTTATCAAATGCTCTCTTCATTCTCTACTGATATAATTGACCATGGCACATGGCAGTTAATCGCTTCTCTTCAATCAAATTCAATTGGTCGTAACGACTCTGAATCCATTCAGCATCAGTCAACTAGGGACTTGAGGGTATAATTTTTCTTTTTTCTTTTTGAAAAAATTTTTTGAAATTTTTTTCCTGATTTTTGATTTTTTTCATCTTTTTCACCCTCTCTTTCTTTTTTTTTTTACATTACATTTGTAATGCCCCAGTTTGACTGTTTTGCTGATTCTCATGATACAGCTGGATGAGCTTCTTTTATGCTTGAGAAGGATAGGAAATCTCATCAGGAATCCCCTTCAACATCATCTTCCTCTGCTTCGAATACAAAGAATTCAAGATTGGGAGATGGCGTTGGATCATTATGTTCAATGGGTTTAGAAATCCCTGCATAATGATTCTGGATAATGAAAAAGCTTTTGTATTTAAACAAGCAAATCATTTATGCAGATGAAAAGGCTATTTTTGTTTTTCAGGGTTTTTTGTGATCACTGATTTCATGCAAAAAAGCAAAAAGTGAAAACAAATGGGAAAACAAATGTTTAACAATGCATTAATTGAATGAAAACATCATTGTATTAAATGCTTTGCCAACAACGTCATCACTTCCCCTTTTGGCATGGGAGAAGGGTTTTAAGCAAAGTGAACAATTACTCTGATCTATGGATGACCGTAGGAACATCTACAGCGACCCAATTGTGGCAGACACCACCAGGTATGACAAAATTATTCAGATCTTCTGCATCCTCTTCCAAGATAGCAGCAGCTTCCTCTTCAGGCTGATCATCATGGATGAATCCTCCACTTGTGAACAAACCTTGCTCATTATATGCCCCAGAACAATAGCCAATGCCATCCCGGGATTGGTTAACCAGGAATAAATCCATCCAAAGCACTCAGTCTGGTGAATATCTCTCTTGAGTTCACAACTCTCTTGCTCTAGACGGTCCATAAATCTGGCAGAGTTGGTTCTTGTAGTACCGGCGAAGTGCGTCTTCAAAATAAATGAAGATCGCAGGGTCAGACCACAGGACGGGAGACTGGAACAAAACACCCGCTTATGCAAATGATGCATGAAGTGTTTGTGCATATGCTTGTTTTTTATTTCAAAGGAACTCGAGGGTTTTATTTGCAAACTTTGAAATATCAACCTTTTGATCGTATATGAGAATATCTCATCAGATATATCAGGTGAAAAAATTTTCCCGGTTTTTCCACGTTTGAATTTTTTTTGCAAATAAACTCCTTTGAGTTCCTTGAAAATTTTCTTTTTATCTGATGATATGGATGCAGATGAATGCATGGATGCATGAATGCAACAATCACACTCAAGGATCAAGCAAAGCACACCAAACAAAGGTCGTGGGAAAGCTCATTGCATCCCTAATATCAATCATCCATTTTGGTGGATTTAGGTTTTCACCTTATCGACACCCAAGTTCCATTGATATTAACGGTACATGAACCGGCTCTAACATCCTTAATATCAACCATCCATTTTGGTAGATTTAGGTTTTACACCTTATCAATACCCAAGTTCCATTGATATTAACGATGTTTGAACGACTCAACCACGAATCACGGGCTTGCTGAGAGTCACGAGCATGGAGTCTCGGTTAAGAACCACCCAAAGGGAGTGTACTAGGGTTTAAACCTGCCAGACATGTTCTACCAGAGGTTCCCATAATCATCGTTCCATCTTTCGAATATTATCGGAGGAACGAATACTCGTATTCCAAAAATATTCTCAAGAGAAACTCTTATGAGTGTAGTATCGCGTAACAATCGCATCAGATCTTACATCTGAACGACCTCCGCACTACGTCCTAAAAATAGGCCAAGATGGGTTTGGTAAACTAAGGTCCTTGGCTTCTAAGGCACATGATTGAACGAATAATGCCTAACCACAGATAACTTGTGTGACATTATCAATCCAACATGACCTCCACCAAGTGAATGGACTCGCAAGTCAACTGGCTAAGGAATACTCCACACCAGTCAACAAGACTGTGCCATTCTCCTATCCTAGAGTGCACTCGAGTTCGGGTATAGAACTCATCTCACAAAGATCACCAAAGCAAACAACATTTGTATATCAAGCAATTCAAACATTACAATCAATACAGTTATCCCAAATTGTACAAAAATAAGTCAAATAACATATAACAGATATCATACAACAAGGGTGAAAAGTAGGCAATACCACCAAGGAGATCCCCAACAGAGTCGCCACTTTTCTGTAGCGGTGTATTCGTCGCTATATGATCTATTGATTAAATCATAAGCAAAGTATACAATAAACATAGAGTCGCCACCGCACTTTTATTTATCCAAAGGACTGGCTAAAAAGCGAACAAAAGCCTAAGAAGTTTTACACGTAGAAAACCAATGAAAAGATCAGAGATCGGGTAAGGGGTAAATTACGTAATGGGAAGGTGTTAGGCACCCATCACGTCCTAGGTGTAAGACCCCAATTTTGGCCCTAAGATCCCTCATGGCCCATATCATATCATGTCATGGCCTCAAGGATCATTGCATGCCCTAGCTCCCCTCCTAGTGGGTAGGTTGCCTTGTGAGTTGATTCTTGATCACCAAGCATGTTTTACATTTGTATATCATTGCTTTTCATATGTTTATTAACCAAAAAGTACAAAAATTTTGTCAGCTTAACCTTGTTGCTTGCAGTTGAAGCAATCATCAGCAATTAGGTCAAAGTCAGTCATTGGTCAGTCAAAGCAGTGGATGGTGACCATTCTTGCAGAATTTGGGCACCATGATCAATAATCGAGAGTTCATATGACTTGGGACATCATTTGAAGTCAAGGTCTCAAAGAATCAGGGTTTGGAACTCATCAAAAGTGGTTCAATCATGCAAAACCCTAGAAAAGTCAACTGAAGTCAAACTTGGTCAACTGTGGATTTAATCAGTGATTTGGTGGATGGAATTGATTTGAAGGAGTTCATTCATGCTTATATAAGCCTCATATATCATGTTAAACCTCATCATGGAAGAATTTGAAGTCAAACAGAAAATTTCCAGAAATAGAAAGTTGACCTGTAATTTTAACTGCCAAAAATGGAAACTTCTTGATCTTAAACTTACATCATGATACAAGCTTCAAATGAATTTTTGCCCAACATGAAAGTTGAATATCTTGTTCTCCCATTTCCAAAAAGTCCAAGAACTCTCAATTCCCATGTATGGTTGTCAAGATATGATCAATTCATTTTCACAAATTCATGAACTTCAAAGAGCCATATCTCATGAACCATTTGGCCAATTTTGATGGGGTTTTTTCCTACAAGCTCTATTTGTTCCCCTCTTTCCAAAAATGCATTCATCTTTTACCAAAACCTCACCATGCAAAATGCCATTTTTGGACTTGACTTCATTAAATTCAAGTGTGTGCAAAAGTTGACTTTTTGATTTAGCAATTTTTACTCACTTTGGCCAATTAGAAATTGTTGGAAATGTTGTTTAAAACCTGTTTGGGGCCCAAACTCGGCCAGAATGCACACCCCATGTGCAAGTGGATGAAAACTTAGCAAATAGCAAAACCACTTCATTGGTGATAATCATGTTTAGCATTTGTTTAGCAATGTTAAAACAGAAGTATATAAACATTATTTCTGCCAAATAAACCCTAGCTGCAGCCATCTAACAACAGATTTCTCTCATTCTCTCAAATCACCATTTTCACCAAATTGCAATTTCTGACCAAAAGCTTCAAACCACTCGAGCAACTCTTGCTTATTTCATCACTTGGTCACCATTTAGAAGCAATTTGCAGCCTCAAATCCCAACTGCACAGCCATTTTCGAGCTCTGTTTCTTCAAGACACTTCCATGGCAGATTTCGTTTTGGACCATTTCAAGCATTGCCAAGCTAGAACTCTCCAACCATTCTTCTTTTAGAAGCTTCATGTACATCTGTTTTGAGGATTTGCAAGCATACCACATCCAAATCATCATTGTGCATCAGTTTTGGTAAGATTTCGAGTTCCTTCTTTTCCTAAATCATGGTATGCAATGTGTTGGTCTCTTTACCCTGATCATTATGAGCTTTAAATGGTTAAAAATGGTCAAGTATTCATTAAGATATGCTGTTTTAAAGTTTGTGGATGCATGATGATTGTTGCTCGATTCATGATTGTTTGTGTGATTTCATGAAAACCATGTTTGGATTATGCTTGTGCTTGGTTTGCTGAATCGATTGATATGTTTGCTGTCGATTTCTGGGCATTTTGGTTTTCCACGATTGTTGGAGATGATGAGGAATACTGTTCCATTCACAAACCCTAAATAATTTTCCAGAAAGTTGGTTTGCACGTATTTGCTGCATTCTGTTTACTGTTCCATCGAGCAACCAATGACAACATTTCATGTGTCCATTTAAAATGGTGCGTTTTGATTAATGAGGGAGGGAATTGCAAAAATGCCACTCGGTCAACCACCTTTGACTTGCTAAACCATGTTATGTATTCATGTTATTACAAATTGTTACTCAACTTCTAAAAATCATTTCTCACTCATCTCAACTCCAAAAATCATGGAATTTTTTGCATCATGTCCTGTTGAATGTCTACTATTTTATCATGATTTTTGCTGAATTTTTGGTTGGCTGGATTTTTAATGGTATTAGGTTTCTTGACATGTATGCACATTTTATACCTTTTGCCATTTCTTTTGTGAAATGATGAGGATGTATCTAATGCCCCTGAAATTTTTTGTGGTTAATCTACACTCATTCATGTTTGTTTTGATGTAGAGTTCTTGAATTTATCATGTTTGGTTGTTAAGATATGAATTTTTGAAGTAGGGTGTGACAATTTGTGTCACACCATTGTTATGCAAGTTCATGATTTTTGTTGACATGCTTCCTGGCTTCTAATTGATGTGAAATTTTGCATGAACCCTCTCTTATACGTCTAGTTCACTTGTGATTTTTCCTGGAATTAATTATGGCATTTCCAAATTGTTTGAGATTTTATCCCCTGTTTGACCAAAATGTTGACTTATGTGATACATCTTGCCATTTCCTTTGTGAAATTCTCATACCTTATTGGATGATCATGAAGTTTTACATGTGCATACTAGACATCTCAAGCTTTGCATTGGTGTTGATCCCATTCATTTTTCATCTGTTTTCATTTAGTTATAATTTTTTGAAGTTGATACATGTATGTTTGACTTCTTTGTGCATACTTGAACTTGCTTTGACTTTCTGATTTTCATTGACTATCTTCCCATGATCCAATTGAGCTGAAATTTTATATGTATGCCATGCTATGGATTGTGATTGACCCTGAATTATTTGATTATTTTTGGAATTGATTATGATTGCTTTTGATGCAAGTCTTTCTGTTGACTTCTATGTGCACCAATTTGCCATGCTTTGCCTTCCTTTGCTTATGAAATCATGATGATGAATGATATGAATGTGGGACCAATTGAGTTTGCTTCTTGAATGTTTGAACTTGATTTTGGTTGACTTTCATTTGCTGTTTTGACTTTCTCATTTGTTTTTGACCCTAGGCTTGTCCTAGTGGTCCTGTTGCTTATGTTTGAGTTCATTGTTTCAGGTTAAGCACCAATGCTTCAAAGAGATCATACAAATTTGATTAAGCTTGATTGTTTATCATGTGCTAACCTCTTTGTTTTGTAGGTTGCTTGGCTCATAAGCCTTTTGCCTTGTGCTTTGCACATTTATCTATCTGTTTGACTGTTGACTTCTGTTTCCTTTTGATTTAAACTGTTGAACTGTGTACTGATTTGTTTGACTATTTCAGGTACCATTAGTTGCTTAGTTCTTTGAACTTGCTTTGCTTTTCTATTTAGCAATTTGATTTGAGGTAATCCCTCTTTCTTCATGTAGTCTGGAGACCCGGCCTGTTATTTGGCCGGGCAAACTGTCTGAAGTCCTCCTTAAGAGGCAATGCTTGTGTGTGTTTATATTTGTCCCAAGCAGGAAAAGTCCTTCAAGTAAGGCAATTGGTAGATCAAAGGGATAAGTAACCTATCACCTACTATTCAGTGAGTCTTCTCCTTGCTCCCATTACATGGTTGTAGCATTGAGATCAAAGCCCAAGATCTATCGAGTCAATAATGTGGAAATAGCTCCATCTTTCTGAGCTCCCACACTTTCTGAAATGCTCTCCCTGATCAGGGATAAGAGCAATGAGGCACACCCCTCATATCCTTTCATCTGCTTCACCTTAGCCCCTCAATGGCAAGGTTAAGAGCAACTTTTGACCCTATTCCAGTTGGCTTCAATGCCTAACCCTCTTGTATGAGCCTCCTTGTATGGTTATAGAGTGTGCTGTTTGATTCTCATTGATTGCTTGATTGTTTCATATGCACATGCTTGCTTGTATGCTCTATGCATTTATCATCATTTATTGCTCATCAATGCATAATCATCTCATTTGTCTTGATGACATTATCATTGTTGTTTGCCCATTGAGGACAATTGTAAGACCATCCATTGGCCATTGCTCCTATGATATGGAAGTGAGTATAAGACCATCACCTTGGCCACTCATCTTATCTTTGCTTGATGCATTTGATTGTATGTGAGGATGCAATTGTAAGTCCCTGTAAGTTGGCATTTGCTTTCCTATGATCATGTGTTGCTTCTGTTCTTGTATGTGAGGATGCAACTGTAAGTCCCTGCAAGTTGGCATTTGTATTCCTAGGACCATACTGTGGAGGTTAGAGTAAGCCCAGATAGATTGGCATCTGACATCCATGTTTTGCTTCTGTTTTTGTATGTGAGGATCCATTGTAAGTCCCTGTAATGTGGCATTGGTTTTCCTATGAGCATATGTGGAGTTAACCTGAGTCCAGATAGATTGGCAGTTGATTTCCATATTTCATCTTCGTTTTCTTTTGAGGAGATTAGTGTAAGTCCATTGAGTGGCATCTGATATCCCGTTCTGTTTTAGGAGATTGGTATAAGCCCAGTGATTGGCATCCGATATCCGCTTTTGTTGATTTTCTTGTTTGTTTGTTATTATCCATTGCCTATTCCAAAGGACACACTTGAATCATCTCCTATATGATTTCAAGAAGTGAACCTTCTAAGAAGTTTTACAATCCATCTCCATCCATTCATCCCCATTATGTCCTAAACCTTTTCACACATTGATTTCAAACTTGACATAGTTATTGTGCAAACTTCTTCATGTTTTCTAACTAAAAACCTGGACTCAAGTCCTTGACTCTTTTTTCAAAATCCATTTCATAACACTTCTTTCGAATCAATCTTAATCATACTTTGACTCTCATTTTTCATAATCACAATCAATTAACTTCACTCATTCACTTGTTTTGGCTTTGTCCATTGTTAATCTTTTCATGCATTAGCCATAGGTTTCAATTATCATTGTGGTTGATGTAAATCTTGCCTATCCTTAGTGAGTTGACAGTAAGACTTCCGTACTGAAAACAGGGCTAACCCCTCTAGTACGTCGAAGCTATCCTCGCGTGGTGGATGTTATTTTTGGTCGAGTGTTCTCCCATTGATAATGAAAAGCCTCAGTGCTATTGTTTAAAATTGAATCCACCAACTTTTGGAAATCTTTTAGCCGAACTACGGCGTTTTGATCCTTACCTTTGATGGAAGGTACGTAGGCAACGGGTTCATCCGTTCAAACCCAATAAAAATTGTATATTCTTTTCTCATCATCCCAATCATGTTTGCACAATATTTATGTCATAACAAATAACAATCTTTTACAACAAGTGTGAAAAGGGCTCCCTAGGAGTACCTAGGACGTGATGGGTGCCTAACACCTTCCCATTGCGTAATTTACCCCTTACCCAGACTCTCTGATCTTTTTATTAGTTTTCTACGTGTAAAACTTCTTAGGCTTTTGTTCGCTTTTTAGCCAGTCCTTTGGATAAATAAAAGTGCGGTGGCGACTCGAAAATCATTGTATCTCTTGCTTATGATTTAATCAATAAATCATATAGCGACGAATACACCGCTACACTAGGTACTCCTAGGGAACCTTTTTCACACTTGTTGTATAAGAAAAATATTTATTTGTTTTTGGCATATTGTGCAAACATGAGTGGGATGATGAGAAAAGAATGTACATGTTAATTATTTTTGTGTTCGAACGGATGAACCCGTTGCCTACGTACCTTCCATCAAAGGTAAGGATCAAAACGCCGTAGTTCGGCTAAAAACTTCCAAAAGTTAGTGGATTCAATTTTAAAACAGAAGCTCTAAGGTCTTACGTTACCCACGGGAGAAAACTCAACCTTAAGAAACAACAAGTCCACCATGTGAGAAAAGCTTCAACTTGCTAGAGAGGGGTTAACCCTATAATAAGCAAGGAAGACTTACAATTCAATCAACTAAGGACAAATAGGTGAGATTAATATCAACCAACTAGGGTAAATCAAACCTATAGCTAATGTATGAAAACTTAACAAACATGGACAAAGCCACAAAATCATTTGAATGGGTGAAGTTAATTGATTTGGATTATTTACAAAGTATAGTCAAGTTACCATTAAAGTCAATTCAAAATGAAGTATTTACAAAAAAAATGAAGTTTGGAAAATCATGGACTTAAGGTCCAAGTTTCTAATTTGGAAAGAAGGCGAGAATGTTTGCACAACACTTATACAAGTTTGAAAGGTCAACAATGTGAAAAGGATTTGAAACAAAATGGATGGATGGTGGAGTGTAAAACTTCCTGGAGGTTCACCTCTTGAAATCATATAGAAGATGATTCAAGTGTGTCCTTTGGAATAAAGGGACAAGTTAGTAAAATAAAAGACAAGGTGATACCGGATGCCACTCAATGGTCTTATTCCAATCTCACACAAAAGCGGATACCGGATACCAATAAATGGATTTACACCAATCTCCTAAAATAAAGAAATGATACCGGATGCCAATAAATGGTCTTACTCCAATCTCACAAAGGCAAAGCAAAAACAAAACATGGAAGTAAACTGCCAATCTATCTGGACTTAGGTTAACCTCCACATATGATCATAGGAAATACAAATGCCATAGTTACGTGGACTTACAATGAATCCTCACATACAACAACAAGCTCAATCAAAGAGCAAAGAGGATATGAGTGACCAATGAAGTGGTCTTACACTCTATCCCTTCCATGTCATAGGAACAAAAGCCAATCAATATGGACTTACAATTGTCCTCAATGGGAAAACATCAATGTCACAAGGACAAAAGAAATGATCATGCACTAATGGCAGACAAAGATGATACATGCACAATGGCAATCAATGATAGTAAATGCACAATGGCAAATCAAGTAATCATGTATAAATGAATCAAGTAATCAATCACATAAATTCAAGTAGCACACACTATAACCATTCAATGAGGCTCAAGCAAAAGGGTGAGGCATTAAAGCCAACTGTAATAGGGTTCAAGTTGCTCTTAACCTTGCCATTGAGGGGCTAAGGTGAAGCAGATGAAAGGATATGAGGGGTGTGCCCCATCACTCTTATCTCTGGTCAGAGAGAGTATTGAATATCAGAAGGTGTGGGAGTTCAGAAAGATGGAACTCTCTCCACATTTTAGACTCGATGGATCTTGGGTTTGGATCTCAATGCTACAACCATGTAATGGGAGCAAGGAGAAGACTCACAGAATAGTGGGAGATAGGCTACATATCTCTTATATCCACCAATTGCCTTATTTAAAGGACTTTACCTGCTTGGGGACAAACATAAACAATCACAAACATTGCCTCTTAAGGAGGACTTCAGACAGTTGCCTGGCTAAATAACAAGCCAGGTCTTCCAGACTACATGAAGGAGAAGGTGCTATACCTCAATGCAAATGCTATACAAGCAAAGCAATGCAAGTTCTTAAGAGAAGTGAGCAACTAAGGGTACCTGAAATCAATCAAATATAATCAGCATCCCAACATAATCAAACAGACAAGGTAATAAACCAATAGTCAATCACAATCAAACATGTGCAAAGCACAAGGCTCAAAGCTCAAATGAGCCAAGCATCCTACAAAACAAAGAGTTAGTCAAATGAATTCAACTCAAATATGAATCAACCTCCTTAAGGCATTAACTTTTTAACCTGAAAAGTCAAAGTCAAGCTCAAACATAAGTAACAAGACCACTAGGCCAAGCCTAAGGTCCAAAGGATGGAAAAAAATGTAAACAGCAAGTGAAACATAATCAATGTCAAGATAATTCAAATAAGAAGAGATCCCAATTGGTCTCATATCCAAACTAGGCACTAATTTCATTTTATGCACAAATTAAGGCAAAGTGATCAAAGTTGAATCACATATGAACAACCAGAATGATTACATCCAAAAAAAAATATCAAAACAGCTCAATAAATTCCACAAAAATTATATCCTAAACAGAGGACATTCAATGAGCTACACATCAATTTTCATGCCATTTGGACAAAAGGAACTATGGGAATTAAATCAACATGTTAAGGCATGCAAAAACACAACCTAAACTAGGTCACAACATGTACACCAACTTCAATCAATGGTAAAACAGTGAGATCAAATTAGAAATGAATGGGACCAAAGCAAAATTTAAGCTATGCATGTTAGGAAGCACTCCACCAAATTTCACATTCATATGGTAAGGGATGAGTATTTAACAATACATGTAAATTTGCTACTCAAGACATAACCCAAAAATGCTAAACAGAAATCAAAAATCCAAATCAATTAGAAAATGGATCAATAAAATCCACAAAAAATCATGGTGAAACCTAACATATACAAGATATCTCATGAAAAAAATCAGAGCCATAGGCCAAGCATAAGCATGGAAAATTAAATCATGAAGTCAGCATAGCATAGTGTGACACATATTGTCACACTCAAAAAGATTAAATCATATCTATCAATCCAGAGATCCAAAAATTACAAATTATACATCAAAATCTCCAGGCATGAGTCAAGAATCATCATATGAAATTTCATTAAATTTGGAGCTAGCATGATTATTTTATGATTAAAATGGTAAAACATACAAATAATGCACACATGACAAATATCAATAAGCCAATCCAAAATTTTACCAGGTGTAGCGGTGTATTCGTCGCTATATGATCTATCGATTAAATCATAAGCAAGGGATACAATGATTTTCGAGTCGCCACCGCACTTTTATTTATCCAAATGACTGGCTAAAAAGCGAACAAAAGCCTAAGAAGTTTTACACGTAGAAAACTAATAAAAAGATCAGAGAGTCTGGGTAAGGGGTAAATTACGCAATGGGAAGGTGTTAGGCACCCATCACGTCCTAGGTACTCCTAGGGATCCCTTTTCACACTTGTTGTAAAAGATTGTTATTTGTTATGACATAAGTATTGTGCAAACATGATTGGGATGGTGAGAAAAGAATGTACAATTTTTATTGGGTTTGAACGGATGAACCCGTTGCCTACGTACCTTCCATCAAAGGTAAGGATCAAAACGCCGTAGTTCGGCTAAAAGATTTCCAAAAGTTGGTGGATTCAATTTTAAACACAAGCACTGAGGCTTTTCATTATCAATGGGAGAAAACTCGACCAAGACCAACATCCACCATGCGAGGATAGCTTCGACGTACTAGAGGGGTTAGCCCTGTTTTCAGTACGGAAGTCTTATAGTCGACTCACTAAGGATAGGCAAGATTTACATCAACCACAAAGATAATTGAAACCTATGGCTAATGCATGAAAAGATTAACAATGGACAAAGCCAAAACAATTGAATGAGTGAAGTTAAATGATTGTGATTGTGAAAGTAGGGTCAAAGTATGATTAAGATTAATTCAAAGAAGTATTATGAAATGGAGTTTTTGAAAAAGGTCAAGGACTTGGGGTCCAGGTTTTTAATTTGAAAAGCATGAAGATGTTTGCACAATATCTATGTCAAGTTTGAAAGTAATGTGTGAAAAGGTTTAGGACATAATGGGAATGAATGGATGAAGATGGATTGTAAAACTTCTTAGAAGGTTCACTTCTTGAAATCATATAGAAGATGATTCAAGTGTGTCCTTTGGAATAGCAATGGATAGTAATAAACAAACAAGAAAGTCAACAAAAGCGGATATCGGATGCCAATCACTGGGCTTATACCAATCTCCTAAAATAAAACTGGATATCAGATGCCACTCAATGGTCTTACACTAATCTCCTCAAAAGAAAACGAAGATGAAATATGGAAATCAACTGCCAATCTATCTGGACTCAGGTTAACTCCACATATGCTCATAGGAAAACCAATGCCACATTACAGGGACTTACAA
Organism: Lathyrus oleraceus; assembly: GCF_024323335.1. NCBI lineage: Eukaryota > Viridiplantae > Streptophyta > Magnoliopsida > Fabales > Fabaceae > Lathyrus > Lathyrus oleraceus. Next base: position 409,062,351 of record NC_066580.1, read on the forward strand.
TGGATCCTCACATACAAGAACAGAAGCAACACATGATCATAGGAAAGCAAATGCCAACTTACAGGGACTTACAATTGCAACCTCACATATAAACAAACAAACCAACTTATGATCACAGGAAAGCAAATGCCAACTTACAGGGACTTACAATTGCAACCTCACATAAAAAGAAAAACAAAACATGGATGTCAGATGCCAATCTGTCTGGGCTTACTCTAACCTCCACAGTATGGTCCTAGGAATACAAATGCCAACTTGCAGGGACTTACAGTTGTATCCTCACATACAACAAACAAAACAACATGTGATCATAGGAAAGCAAATGCCAACTTACAGGGACTTACAATTGCATCCTCACATACAATCAACAAATGCATCAAGCAAAGATAAGATGAGTGGCCAAGGTGATGGTCTTATACTCACTTCCATATCATAGGAGCAATGGACAACGGATGGTCTTACAATTGTCCTCAATGGGTAAACAACAATGATAAGTCATAAAGACAAATGAGATGGTTATGCATTGACGAGCAATAAATGATGATGAGTGCACAAAGCATACAAGCAAACATGTGCATATGAAGCAAGTGATCAATCAATGAAAGCATTCAGCATACACTATAACCACACAATGAGGCTCATACAAAAGGGTTAGGCATTGAAGCCAACTGGAATAGGGTCAAAGAGTTGCTCTTAACCTTGCCATTGAGAGGCTAAGGTGAAACAGATGAATGGATATGAGGGGTGTGCCTCATTGCTCTTATCCCTGATTAGGGAGAGCATTTGAATATCAGAAAGCGTGGGAGTTCAGAAAGTAGGAACTCTCTCCACATATTATTGACTCGATTGATCTTGGGCTTGGATCTCAATGCTACAACCATGTAATGGGAGCAAGGAGAAGACTCACAGAATAGTAGGGGATAGGTTGCTTATCCCTATGATCTACCAATTGCCTTACTTGAAGGACTTTTCCTGCTTGGGACAAATATAAACACACACAAGCATTGCCTCTTAAGGAGGACTTCAGACAGTTGCCTGGCCAAGTAACAGGCCAGGTCTTCCAGACTACATGAAGAAAGAGGGATTACCTCAAAGCAAATTGCTAAATAGCAAAGCAAAGCAAGTTCAAAGAACTTAAGCAACTAAGGGTACCTGAAATAGTCAAACAAATCAGTACGCAGTTCAACAGTTTAAATCAGAAGGAGTTGGGAAACAGATAAGCAAATGTGCAAAGCACAAGGCACAAGGCTTATGAGCCAAGCCACCTACAAAATAAAGGTTAGATCATGATAAACAATCAAGCTTAAGCAAATTGGATTGTTCTTTTTGAAGCATTTGTGCTTAACCTGAAACAATGAGCTCAAACATAAGCAACAAGACCACTAGGACAAGCCTAGGGTCAAAATGAAATGAGAAAGTCAAAACAGCAAGCCATATCCAATCAAGATCCAATTCAGACATTTAAGAAGCAAACCCAATTGGTTTCAAGTTCATATCATGCATCATCATCATTTTATAGACAAAAGAAGTCAAAGCATGGCAAATTGGTGCACATAGAAGTCAACAGAAAGACTTGCATCAAAAGTCAACTCAAACATTTTCAAAAATCACCAAATAATTCATGATCAATCCTAACACCTAGCATGCTAAGCATGTAAAATTTCATCACAATTGGACAAGTGGAAGGCAGTCAATGAAAATCATGAAGTCAAAGCAAATTTGAATAGGCTCAATGAAGTCAACAGAAAGACTTAGCTCAAAACCAAACATAGTCAATTCCAAAAATCATCAAATAATTCATGGTCAATCACAATCCATAACATGACATGCATATAAAATTTCAGCTCAATTGGATCATGGGAAGATGGTCAATTAAAATCAGGAAGTCAAAACAATTTCAAGCATGCACAAAGAAGTCAAACATTCATGGGTCAACTTCAAAAAATCATAACTAAATGAAAACAGATGAGAAATGAATGGGATCAACACCAATGCAAAGCTCAAGATGTCTAGTATGCACATGTAAAATTTCATGATCATCCCATGAAGTATGAGAATTTACCAAATGAAATGGCAAGATGTATCACACAAAGTCTACAATTGACTAGGCAGAGAATAAAAATCTCAAACAAATCGGAAATGGCATAATTAATTCCAGGAAAAATCACAAGTGAACTAGACATATAAGAGAAGGTTCATGCAAAATTTCACATCAATTGGAGGTCAGGAAGCATGTCAACAAAAATCATGAAATTGCATATCATTGGTGTGACACAAATTGTCACACCCTACTTCCAAAATTCATATCTCACAAACCACATATGATAAATTCAAGAACTCTACATCAAAACAAACATGAATGAGTGTAGATTAACCACAAAAAATTTCAGGGTCATTGGATAAATCATCACAATTTCACAATGGTTTTGGCAAAAGGTATCAAATATGCATACATGTTAAGAAACCTAATACCATTTAAAATCATGCCAACCAAAAATTCAGCAAAAATCATGATAAAATAATAGACATTCATGTGAATATGATGGAAAAAATTTCATGATTTTTGGAGTTGAAATGAATGAGAAATGATTTTTAGAAGTTGAGCATCAATTTGGAATGAACATTGAACAATATGACATGGTTTAGTAGGTCAACATTGACCGAGTGGCATTTTTGCAATTCCCTCCCTCATTAATCAAAACGCAGCGCATCAGCCAAGCAAATGAAATGTTCCGATTGGCTATCACCAATAGAACAGTAACAACACGTGAAAACAAACAAGTTCTGGAAATTCAATTAGGGTTTGTGAATGGAACAGTATTCTTCATCAACATCAAACGAAATTCAAACAACATTACACAAACAGCATGGCAGTGGAACAAAGATATTCATGCAACATTAAACATCAGCAAACAAACACAGTTCATGCAAATTTCTGGATTCTTCTAGGGTTTATAACACAACAGTGAACTTCATCATCCTCATGCAATCGAATTTTTCAACATGCCCAGAAACAAAAATCAAGCACACCATTCGAACAAGTGAAGCAAGTACAAGCATAATCCAAGCATGGTTTTCATGAAGTCATCATCATTAAAGCAAATCGAGCACAATCATGTTTGGTTACAAAATTTGAAATCCAGATTTCTCACAGCACAGTTAACCAATTCAAATGAGACAAGTTGCAATGGACTCAGCATCAAAAGACCTATCCTAAACATCTCATGATTTTGAAAATAGAGGAGATCGAAAACTTACTTGGATTTGAAGAAAAGTGTGGAGCAGTGGTTGTTTGTATGTTTTGCCTTGAAACAGATCTTCCTTATGCTTTAGAATGATGGATTCTTGAGGTAGGTTAACTCAGCAAGGCTTGGAATCCTTCAAATCTCGATTTGCCATTGTTATGCTTTGGAGAAAACAGAGCTCGAAAGGGAGTTCCAGCAGGGGTTTGATGGTTCAAAAGGCTCTCAAATGTTGGCCAGATGATGAAAGAACCAAAGGATGCTCGAGGGTTTTGGAGTTTTTGCTCAGAAAATGCAATATGTGAAAATGCAAGTTGAGAGAGAATGAAGGTTTTTTGTTCTGTTAGGGGCTGCTCCTAGGGTTTAGAATCACAGAAAATATCTTTAAATACTTCTGTTTTAAGTTTCTTAATGAAGTGCTAAACTTGTTTTACTTAAATGAAGCCATTTGCAAATTTGCTAATTTCCAACATATGCACATGGAGGTGTAAGTTCTGGCCGAGTTTGGGCCTTGAACAAGTCTCAAATACCATCTAAAACAGATCCCAAATGGCCAAATTGTTTAAAAATTGCTAAATCAAAAAGTCAACTTTTGCACACACTTGAATTCAAATAAGACAAGTCCAAAAATGGCATTTTGCATGGTGAGGTTTTGGTGAATGATGAATGAATTTTTGGAAAGAGGGGAACAAATGGAGCTTGTAGGAAAAAACCCCACTAAAATTGGCCTTGTGGTTCATGAGATATGGCCCTTTGAAGTTCATGATTTTGTGAAAATGAATCGATCATATCTTACCAACCATACATGGGATTTGGGTGTTCTTGGACTTTTTGAAAATTGGAGAACAAGATCTTCAACTTTCATGTTGGGCAAAAATTCATTTGAAGCTTGTATCATGATGCAAGATTAAGATCAAGAAGTTTCCATTTTTGGCAAATTGAATTACAGGTCCACTTTCTATTTCTGGAAATTTCTGATTTTGCTCCAAATTCTTCCATGATGGTATTTGACATGATATATGAGGCTTGTATAGGCATGAATGAACTCCTTCAAATCAATTCCAACCATCAAATCACTGATTAAATCCACAGTTGACCAAGTTTGACTTCCTGTTGACTTTTCTAGGGTTTTGCATGATTGAACCACTTCTGATGAATTCCAAACCCTAATTCCTTGAGACCTTGACTTCAAATGATGTCCCAAGTCATATGAACTCTTGATTATTGATCATGGTGCCCAAATTCTGCAAGAATGGCCACCATCCATTGCAATGACTGACTTTGACTGATTTTGACCTAATCGGCTAATGATTGCTTCAGCTGCAAGCAACAAGGTTAGAATGACAATATTTTTGTACTTTTTGATTGATAAACATGTGAAAAGCAAAGATATACAAATGCAAAACATGCTTGGTGATCAAGAACCAACTCACAAGGTATCCCAACCACTAGGAGGGGAGCTAGGGCATGCAATGATCCTTGAGGCCATGATATGATATGATATGGGCCATGAGGGATCTTAGGGCCAAAATTGGGGTCTTACACCAGGCACAACTTAAGTTTCTATGCCAAAACAATTCTAGAGAAAAATTGGGATCCAACAAAAAAAACTCCCACCTAATTTGGACTAATATTGGATTTTATATGAATTTTTTAAGATTTGTTATATTTATTGAATAATTATTTAAATGATAAATGAATTAATGAATTTAATTAAGTCTGCAAATGGCATTTCCGTAAATACTCTCAGCCAGGCCAAAAACGCGGTAGCTTCAGTAATTCGGTGGCGGCTCGCGATTGGCCCACACAGGCGGTAAACAAGAAAATTAAAACGGAAGCGCATGAATATGGATTAAACACGCGAATTCCAGAATTTTTCACGAACAACACCGTGTTCTTCATCACCAGCTGCGGTTACGAGCTTTTCTCGACCAAATGACACAAACGATATACCGATCTCTTCCTCTTCCAACGTAGATTACAGTTATGGCCATGGTTTTGTCTAAAGGTTAACATACACAAAGATCCATTCGAAAGAAGTTTTGATATGCAATCTTTAAATCCAAATATCTTGATGATTACTTGATGAAAACGCATGATTCAAACGGCAAACTACTCTACGTTCAACATAATTTCAAAACCATATAACAATTGCGTGAATTAACGAGTTCAAAATTTCACCTTCTTGGAGTGCAGTTGGAGATTCAGCGTGTTTTTGGCCTCGATTCTTGAAAACAGATCGTGATTGATGATTATGAAGATGAATGATGATGATTTCGCAGCTCAACGATGCACGGATCAGTAGAAAATCGTAACTGCCATGTGAGAGCAAGCTTGTAGCAGCTGGAGTTTTTGCTCGATTTACACCTCCAAATGCTTCAACAGAAGTTCAATATCACCTGCACATGAAGAATCCACAAAGAAATCGCATAGAGGATCAAAGATTCTTGAGAAAATTGGAAAAAAAGTGAATGTGAAAAGTGGAGAAAGTGAGAGAATTTTAGAGTTTTTTGTGATGAATCTGAAAAAAATGATTATTCCCCTGAGTTTCTCTTATAATTAAGCTTATATATGATTGCCTAATCCCACTCTAATCATGATTAGTCCATTTTTGATAATTAGCAAAATGTGCACTTGTAAGCAATTTGGCATTTTTGCCCTTGGAGAGTTCCATGCAATGTAACAGTGATTTTCCAATTTGAACAAGTCATAATTTTCATTTTGAAGCTATTGGAATTGGTCCCATGCCAAAATTCCATGTACTTTGAGTTTTGGACCATTTTGCCCTTGGTTTTTAATTAGTACACTTGAAAAATGACCTTTTTATGTGAAGGTTTTTGGCAAAATGTGATGATGGCTTATGAAAGTATATATCAAATGTGGTTTGCTCAAAGAAGAACCATCCAATTTGGCCATTCCATGTGAAAGTTATGCCACTTTGAATTTAGGCATTTTCTGAAAATGATTTGACCATAACTTGTCAACCATAAATGGGAATTGAGTGTTCTTGGACTTTTTGGAATGGTGAGATCAAGAACTTCAACTTTCATGTTGGACAAAATTTCATTTGAAGCTTGTATGATGAAGTAATTTTGGGGAGAAAAACTTTCCATTTTGGGCAGGTGAGAATTACAGGTCATTTCCAATTTGGGAAACTTGTTGTCTGACTTCAAATCCTTCAACCTTGATCTTTGAAATGCCAAATGATACTCATATAGACATGAATGAGACCTTTCCAACCATCTCACACCTTCAAATCCCTGATTAAATGCACAGTTGACCACAGTTGACCACAGTTGACTTTTCTAGGGTTTTGGTGGACTGGGCCATGTTCTGATGAATTTCAAGCCTTTTTCTCTTGAGATCTTGATTCCAAATGATATCACAAGTCATATGAACTCTTGATGAATGATCGTGGTGCCCAAATTCTTCAAGAATGGCCACCATCTAGCTCAATGGCTGATTTTGACTGTTTGACTGATGATTGCTTCAGCTGCAAGAAACAAGGTTAGATGACAATATTTTTGTACTTTTGGTTAGATAACAAATGAAAAGCAATGATATACAAATGTAATACATGCTTGGTGATCAAGAACCACACTCACAAGGTATCCCACCCACTAGGAGGGAAACTAGGGTATGCAATGATCCTTGAGGCCATGATATGATATGATATGGACCATGAGGGATCTTAGGGCCAAAATTGGGGTCTTACACCAAGCCAGGGAGGAAATCCACTATTAGTAGTATTAATTCAGACCTTAAACCAACTGTTTAACCCTATCCCTTAATACCTACCCAATGCAATTTCAATCTTACACTAAGATCAGAGTTCCTACTCACTCCCCCTCAATCACCTCAGTGATTACAACCTTTAATTACTATTAAAGACACTTGTGAAGTCACACTTCAAACAACTCTTGATTGTGCTTAACAGCTTTAATCAAGATACACAACACTTACGCTTAAAAGCTTGGAGTGACACAACACTTACAACTCAATGAACACCCTATACCAATGCAATCATTTCAGTGATAATAGCTTGGCTTACAAGTTACGTCTAATACAAGACACACAAAAATACAACAGTGAAGTATGATGGACACACTAAATCTTCACGCCTAAAATCCCCAGTTCTGAATGAAGGATTGCCATCCTTTTATATTGCAGCACTTGGGCCTTGTACTTGTATTCTCCTGAATTTAAGGTCACGGGAGTTCCCCTAAATTCCATATCTAGGTTACTAACAAATAGGCTATTTGTTAGGTTCATTAAATGTAGCTTGGTTGTTGGTTTCCTGGATTTTCTCTTAGCTGTTGAATCCCTGAAGAATAGCCTGAGAAAAATGCTGAAACAGAAAAACTAAACAACCTACAATATAGCATACGCTGTCAGGAATGAATGTCACAACATTCAGTTTGACATCCAAATCAAGGACCATATGCTAAGTCTGTTTTTCCTGAAAACAGACTGTACAAATTTGCTGAACTGTACAAGACCAATTTGTCCATACCTCAGTATCAGCGTACATTAATAAATGTCAAGACATCCAATTTGACATTTACACAATTATCCTTATGTCAGGTCTGTTATCCTCCTGAAGAACAGACTGAGATACATACTGACGTGTAGCAGAAAACCACTCTGCCTATTGTTCAGTATATGCTGTCAATGATGAATGTCATAACATCAAGTTTGACATTCAGACATTAGGCCTTATGCCAGGTCTGGTATTTCCTTGATAACCAGACTGAAAATAAATACTGAGTTCTAACAGAACACCAACTGTTCTATTCCTCAGTATCTGCTGACAGGGATGAATGTTATAACATCCAGTTTGACATTCAATAAATCCTGTATTAGCTAATCCTGCAGTATACTACTTAAGTATGTCATGACATCAGCCAAGACATCAGAGTACAGCTAGATATTCTAACATACAATGCAGTCAAACAAACACCTCCACAACATGTCATGACATCAGTCAAGACATTAGAATCCAGCTAGTGTTTTACCATACAATGCAGCCAATTACACACCTACAAATACTAACTTCTAATCAATTGACAACTAACATTTAATTTCAAGCCATTTACTTTTATGCACTTTAATTTTGAGCCTTTATTCATTTGCCATATTCATACCATTTAACTTGTTTACTTTAATGTCATTTTCACTTTGCTCATTTGAGCCATATCTTGTGATTATTTTGTGATTGTATATATTTGTTTTTGTTTGTGGTCTTTTTGACCTTAATGTACATAATAACAAAAAAAACCCTAAAAGACATTTTGTGTGGACTGTTGGTTTGCTATGAGACTTTGGACTTAGAATTAGGCAACATTCCATATGCAAAAGGACTTGGCCAATGCCAACTTTCATGAAACCAAGTGCTTGTGATTTGAAACTTCATCTGAAGCAAGTATTGGGATCCTATTTGAGTTCATCTGCTACATGGTCTTATTAAAGCAGTTACTTTGAACATGTGCCTAGTGCCTATCTTTGAGATCATCTGATGCATATGAGATTATGAAGAAGATCATGAAGTTGCTAAGCTTGGATATGGCTATCTTTATTTGATGCCTTGCTCTTCATCTTGCTATTTGTGTATTGATATTGCTTGATTCTAAATTCCAAGGGAATATGGGTTTCTATATGACATTTTGTCTATTGGATTGCAGCCAATTGGTTAGATGTTTTCAACTCTTAACTTTTAAATTGGTGCTTAGGATTATTCTCTTCATCTCCTCCCCATTTCTTTAATTTCAAATCTCTCCCTCATTTAAAAAAAATCTTCTTTGCTTGTGTTAGTTTTCTAAACTTAGACCATTTTGCAAATTAGAAACTTTGGCCTTATGCCATTGCATTTTTAAACTCTTTTATTAATCAAACTTGTAAATGAACTCAACTATACTTGACTTAAAATTTCAAAAGCCAAAAAGAACTAACACTCATTCAAACTCTTTCATGCCTTTTGTGCCTTTGTTAAACTTAAATTTTTGTTAAAAGCAATGCACTCACTTTGAAATTGTTACCACGAGCTACGAGGTTTTGATCCCTCATTTTTATGTTGGTACCTAGGCACAAGTCCGAATGTCTTGTCAAACACAAAAATATAATTAATGAATTCTTTTCTCATCTCTCCACTCTATTTATTGCAAACATCATATTGTACAAAAACACATATGCACACAAAAAAGGGTTCCCTAGGGGTACCTAGGACACTTTGGGTGCTAACACCTTCCCTCTATGTAACCAACCCCCTTACCTATAATCTTTGGCATTTTATTAGTTTTGATTTGAAAACTTCTTATCTTTGGGTTTTGTTCGTACTTTTCCCTTTTCCCTTGGAAACAATAAAAGCGCGGTGGCGACTCTGGTTTTATTAACGTTAAGTTTATTCATAGCTTAATGGTCATGAATTTACCGCTACAGAAATTAAGTGGCGACTCTGCTGGGGAGTAGTCTCTAGTGGGTTTAGCCTACTTTTTTGTGTGTATATAATTATATATTTGATGTTTGTATATTTGTTCGTATGATATAATCTGCTTGTTGTGCTTGGTGATCTCTGAGTGGTGAGATAAGTTCTAACCCGAACTTGAGTGCAATTAAGATAGGAATATGGTATAGTCATGTTCGACTTGTGTGGAGTAGTCCTTAACAAGTTGGCTTGAGATCCATCTACTCAGTGGAGACCCTCTTGGAGTTATGAATGTCACAAAAGTTATTTGTGGTTAGGCATTACTTTCTCTGATTTGGGGTCCGAGAAGCTGAGGACCGTAGAACATTTAACCCCTCTTGGCCTATTTAGGACGTAGTGCGGAGACTGTTTAGGTGTAGACTTGATAACAGTTGTTACGCAATACTACACTCAGACGAGTTTCTCTTGAGAATATTCTGGGTTGATGAGTCAGTCATCCTAACCTGTAATATCCGACAGATGGAATTAAGACCCTGGGAACTTTTTAGAACATGATCTACAGGTTTTTATCCTTAGTTCACTCCTTTGGGATGGTTCTTACTCAGACTCCATGCTAGTGAATCACAACAAACCCTTGATTCTTGGTTGATCCAATCAAGTCTTGTCAATATCAATGGAACTTGGGTGTTGATAAGGTGAAAGCCATGCTCCACTAAAATGGAGGATTGATCTTGATAATGACTTGATTCATCCCTTGAACTTTGTTTGTTTGCCTTGTGTGTGATCCCTTATTTTTGATTGTTGCATTCATGCATTCATGCGCATCATAACATTCATCACACGAAAAATAATTTCAAGGAACTGAGGTCTTGTTTGCAAATATTTTCAGACCATGGATTATGGATGAAGGAACACTAAGAAGTACATTTTCAGATGTTCGGATTTGAAAGAGTTAAGGAAACTATCATCTTTTGTATTAGATCCCTTGGACTTCAAACAACGTTATGGGAAGCTTCTATATGTGTTATCTACTGATGTAGTGGAAGGACTCTTGAGTGTGTTGGTTCAGTTCTATGACCCTCTCTACCATTGCTTCACTTTTCCTGATTATCAGCTCGTGCCTATGTTAGAAGAGTATGCCCATCTCTTGGGAATACCTGTTTCTAACAAAATGCCTTTTAGTGGATTGGAAGAGATTCCCAGATCTCATCTTATTGCCGAAGCTCTTCACTCGAAGAAGTCTGAGATAGAGGCTCATTGGGTGAAGAAAGGAGGATTGTTTGGGTTGCTTTCTGATTTCCTCATCAAGGAAGATACTACCTTTGCTCAAGCCGGTAGTGTGGACGCTTTTGAAGCTATATTTGTGTTTCTCATATATGGATTAGCTTTGTTCCCTAACATTGACGGTTTTGTTGATGTTAACGCCATTAGAATTTTCTTGATTAGGAATCATGTGCCTACTCTGTTGGGTGATATGTACTTGTCTTTGCATCTAAGGAATTATAAAGGTGGTGGAACTATTGTGTGTTGTGTCCCTCTTCTGTACAAGTAATTTATTTCGCCCTTGCCTCAGACGTCTGCTTTTGTGGAGAACAAACAATGTCTATGCTGGTCTCAGAGACTTATGTCTCTCACTAATGATGATATAGTTTGGTATGATTCTTCATTGAGTAGCTTGGAGATTATTGATTGTTGTGGTGAATTCTCTAAAGTTCCCCTCATTGGTACACAAGGAGGAATCAACTACAACCCTGCTTTGGCTCGTCGTCAACTTGGGTTCCCCTTGAGAGACAAACCTAATAACACTTTGTTAGAAGGTCTTTTCTATCAAGAGGGTAAAGATCCCCAACATTTAAAGAAGAAGATTGTGCATGCTTGGCCTAATGTACATAGGAAAGGAAGATCCGAGCTTGGTTCACGCAACTGTGTAGCTTTGGAAGCTTACACTCTTTGGGTGAAGAAGAGAGCTTTTGAATTGAAGATCCTGCATGCTTGTGAAAGACCTATGTCTTTGGTTGTGGCTGAGCCATTAACTCTCCATAACAAAGATATAGAGGAGTTGGAATACGCATTTACCAAGATGAAACAAGAGAAAGATATGTAGGAAAAGCGATTCCATGCTTTGAGTCGAAAGCATGAGGAGTTGCAGCTTGAGTCTAAGGACAAGGATGCACTTATTGAGCTTCTTGAAGACCGAGTAATGAAGAGACCGAGAGAGTCAGAGGTTTCATCTTCCTCTAGTATACCTCAGCCTTCCGTTTCTTGGAAGAAGATTGTTGATCAGCTTGTCCTTGAGAAGACTCAGATGAAGACTTCTTTTGAGTCCGAGATTCGACGCATCCGAAGGTAGTACGTGCCTGCGGCCCGATCTTCTGATATTGTTGTTAGGGATCCTTAGGATGATTAGTCTCCTTTTCTCTTATATTTTTGTATTTTGGTTTCTGAAATTGTACTCAGTGTAATCCTTCCAATTATATAAATAAAAGAGATTTTATGGTCAATCAAATTGTGCAATTGTTATTATTATATATTTGCAAATAAAATAGTATGTTCCTTGAATATAAAAACAATCAAGCATTGTATTTCATGCATCATTTGCATAGCAGGTTTCTTTTTCGTCTGTTGTTTTATTGGTTCTTCTTTTGTGTTTCAGCCAAGCTGACTCATCGATACGATACCCGCCCCAATCATTTGAGGATTATGGAACATCTAGAGCAAGAGAACAGAGACTTGAAGGATGAGATCGCCCGTCTGACTGCCATGATGGAGTCAGTTTTAGATGCTCAAAGTCAATCTTCTCCAACGCCTGCAAGTCCTCCTCCTCAGAGGACTGTTATATCAGAGGTTGTTTCTTCAACCATACCAGCCGCTTATTTTGCGCCTGCCATGCCTGCCGAATTCCCGTGGGGAATGCCACCCAACTTTGTACCTGAAGGTTTTGCGCCCACTTTCGCTTCCATGCCAGCATCTAGCCCGGTCATGTGCCACCACCGATTGTTCACACTCTGCCTCGTGTTGAGGATACCATCTATCATTCTGAGTCGTCTGAGGGCCCTGATGTTTATGAGAAGATGGATGAGATGAAAGACCAATTCCTTGAGCTGCAAAAGGAGTTAAAGACCTTGAGGGCAAAAGATTTGTTTGGTAAGAGTGTTGCGGAACTTTGCTTGGTTCCTAATGTGAAAATTTCGATGAAGTTCAAAGTCCCTGACTTTGAAAAGTATAAGGGGAATACTTGTCCACTCAGTCATCTCGTCATGTATGCTAGAAAGATGTCGACACAAATTGATAATGATCAGTTACTGATTCATTATTTCCAAGACAGTGTGACTGGTGCCGCTCTGAGGTGGTACATGGGTTTGGATATTGTGAGTGTGCGCATATTCAATGATTTGGGTGAAGCATTTGTGAAGCAGTACAAATATAATATGGATATGGCGCCGGATAGGGACTAGTTGAGGTCATTGTCTTAGAAGGACAAAGAGACGTTCAAGGAGTACGTGCAGCGATGGAGAGAGTTATCCACTCAGATCACCCCTCCTTTGGAAGAAAAGGATATGACCAAGATTTTTCTCAAGACCCTGAGCTCATTTTACTATGAGCGGATGATTTCCAGTGCCCCCGGTGATTTTACCGAAATGGTAAATATGGGGATGAGGTTAGAAGAAGGTGTCTGAGAGGGACGACTGTCTAAAGAGGAGGTTTCATCTAGAAAGAAGTATGGCAATGGGTTTTCCATAAAAAAAGAAGGCGAGACTAATGCAGTATCGGGTGGGAGGCAGAGGAGGCCTCATGTTAGAAGGAGTCCATAATTCCGTCAAAACCATCATCAAGTATCATCTATTATTCCGGTATTTTCAAATAATCAATTAATGCCAATTCAACAACAACGTCAACAACAGCCACCACAAAGAACAAACACCTACAACAACAACAAAGTTTTGAGAGGAAGAAGGTATCTTTCGAACCGATTCCTATGTCTTATGCTGAATTGTAGCCATCATTACTTCTCAAGAACCTTTTGCAACCTAGAAATCCCCCGCAGATTCCTGAACCACTTCCATGGTGGTACAAGCCAAAGCTTCACTGTTCCTTTCACCAAGGGGCTTGTGGCCATGATATTGAGAACGGTTACCCCGTGAAGTATGAAGTCCAAAAGCTGGTAAAGAGTGGGATGGTGTCCTTTGAGGATCGTGCACCGAGTGTCAAAGCTAATCCACTACCTGCTCATGGTAACCCTTCTATCAATATGGTGAATGGTTGTCCTAGGGATTTCAAGGTATTTGATGTCTGCTTCATTAGAAGGTCCTTGGTAACGATGCACAAGGATATCTGTTTGGTAAGAGATTGTGAGCATGACCATGATGGTTATGCAATCTGTAGTGTTAATCCCTGAAGTTGTATGGTTGTGAAGAGAGACATCCAAAGGTTGATGGATGTGGGTATGATTCAGATTCTCCAGTCCCGTCATGTGGGTAATGATGTGAATGCCATAGTTCCAGTATTCAAGACGCCAGAGAGAATGGTGATTCAATTTGACAGCAGCAGCAGTAACAGTGTCAGCAATAGATCGCTATCATCGTTGGTTATATAGTTAGCGAGCCCCGTCCCGTATGCATCCGATAAAGTTGTTCCGTATCAGTACAATGCAACCATGTTAGAGAATGGTCAAGAGGTTCCTTTACCTACAACTAGTTTTGTTGTGAGCATTGCTGATGTTACGAAGGTGACCCGTATTGGTCGTGTTTTTGGGTCTGTTTTCCCGAAGGATGTAGAGAATGTCAGTAAGAAGGTTGACGTGCTTGTAGAAAATCTGGTTAGTGCTCCAAAGTGTCATCCTGATGAATCCAGCAGTTTGAAGTCTAGTGATGATGATGAGGTACTCCGATTGATTAAGAAAAGCGAATTTAATATGGTGGAGCAGTTACTCCAAACTCCTTCCAAGATTTCGGTGTTGTCTCTGCTTATGAATTCTGAAGCGCACAGAGAAACATTGCAAAAGGTATTGGAGCAAGCATATGTAGAGCATGCTGTTATGGTGGATCAGTTTGATCATGGCTAACATCACTTCCTGCAACAATTTGAGCTTCTGTGATGAGGAACTTCCTGAGAAAGGTCGAAATCAAAACCTAGCATTGCACATTTCAATAAACTGCAATAAGGATGCTCTGTCAAATGTGTTGGTCAACACCGGTTCTTCTCTGAACGTACTCCCAAAATCAACTCTGTCAAGATTGTTGCATCAAGGTGCTCCAATGAGATATAGGGGCGTGATCATCAAAGCATTTGATTGTTCTCGCAAAACTATGATTGGTGAAGTGGACCTTCCTGTGAAGATAGGTCCGAGTGATTTCCAGATTACTTTCCAAGTAATGGATATCCACTCGACCTATAGCTGCTTGTTAGGAACGCCATGGATACATGAGGCAGGAGCCGTTATTTCAACATTGCATCAGAAACTGAAATTTGTCAAGAATGGTAAGCTGGTTATTGTCGGTGGGGAGAAGGCTTTGTTGGTAATCCACTTGTCATCTTTCTCTTATATAGAAGTTGAGGATGAGATTGGAACTCCGTTTCAAGCTCTATCTATTGCTGAGGAAAAGAGAGTTGGGGAACCTATGTCCTCATTCAAAGATGCGGAGATAATTATTGAAGATGGAAGTTCTAATCAGTGGGGGCAGATGGTAGAGGTCACTAAAAACAAGAGCAGAGCCGGTTTGGGATTCCAACAAGGTTCATCTGAGTTTAGGGCTGAAGATGTACAACCCAGTTTCTGTAGTGGAGAGTTCATTCATGGTAATGAACAAAACTTAGGTGCTGTGATCGAGGGTGATGAAGACAAAGACTGCACCAATTTTGTTACGCATGGAAAAGCTTGCAACAATTGGACTACTGTTGATGTTCTTATTATTGTGCATCGATCTAAGTAATTGCTTTTATTTGTTTTTGAAAATCCTTCTCCTATGCCTAAGGGAGAAGTGAACATTGTTAGGCATTTCAAATTTGATCATCAATAAAATATAATTCTATTCATCCACATCTATGATGTCTTATTTTACTTTTTACTTTTTCTGAAAATGGTAATCACAAAAAACATTAAAAAAAAATGATTTGTCCATCTGCATAATATTTGGTCACCAATTCACTTCTCTAAAATGAAAATATCAAATCATTATGCAGGTTGGTTTCTAAACCCATTGAATACAATGATCCTACTCTATCGCCAAATTTTGAATTCCCTGTGTTTGAGGCTGAGGAAGAAAGTGATGAAGAAGTATCTGATGAATTGTCTCGTCTACTTGAGCACGAGGAAAAAGCCATTCAGCCATTCGAGGAGCAGATTGATCTAGTCAACTTGGGTTCCAAGGATGATGTGAAGGAAGTCAAGATTGGATCTCGATTGTGTCTTGAAGTAAAGAAGGGGTTGATTGATCTTCTCTGAGAGTATTCAGATGTGTTTGCTTGGTCCTATCAAGACATGCCTGGTTTGGATTCTGAGATTGTGGAGCATAGATTGCCGTTCAAGCCAAAATGCACGCTAGTCAAGTAGAAATTGAGGAGGACTCATCCTGATATGGCAGTGAAGATCAAAGAAGAAGTGCAGAAGCAGATTGATGCTGATTTCTGTTGAAATGTATATTTCGTGTCGGGTTTTTGTTATCGTATCCACAGGGATTGTAAGATATCACCGCCGTTCGATGGTTGTATTAATCGTAGCTCAATGTAACAATAGGGTTTTGGTTTTAATCAAGTTATCTTGCATAAAAAGTAATAAATTGCGGTAAAAGTTATGGTTTGATTAAATGAGAAATATTGCCAAAGTTAGGTTTCAATGATCACTTTGCATGTATTTGCTCGGTCAACAATCTTATAAACTCCTTTAGATGATAAATCATTTCACAAAGTCCTCTCAACATGTTTCTCTCGAACACACATTGTGAGTTTTGCCATTTTGATCCATTGTTTCTCTCGAACACAATCTATCAAAATGACAACTTTTTGGTTCAACCTTATGGTGAACAAAATCATTATTACTATCTCTAGCTAACAAACAAGTTTGGATGAAAACCTAGGTCAAGAGTCGGTAAACATCTCTCGATCATAAACCAACACAAAGAGTTTCAAATAGAAACAAAGTTTTCATCATATATTTACCATTAAAGAGTTTACATATGAGGATCCTTACATTTACACACAAAGCTAGTAATCACCTACATCTAACCTTGACAAATGGATGACTTAGCTACTCATTTTCATGGTAGCTTGGTCGGCAAGTAAGGAAAGAAGGTTGATCAACATCCAAGTCGGATAATCGAAGTTGGATGGGAATCCACCTTCTTTTTGTGGAAGATGGTTCTAAGATGAAGAGAAATGAAAACTAGGGCATAAAAGATCCCAAGAACAATGCTGCAAAAATATCTAGAAGAAAGTACAAAAGTGGAAAAAGTTGGTAAAAATGAGGTATGGTGCTCAAAAGTGGCACCTGCTACTTATAGACCACTGCTGGGCTGTCATGCTCGCTAGGCGAGCATAATGGCTCGCCTAGCAAGGGTCTAATATGGGCACATAAGGCACCTGCGCCCAGAGAAACATGGTCTGCTGAACTGTCATGTTCGCCTAGCGAACATACCTTCGCCTAGCGAAGGACACGCTTCAACCTTCGCCCCAGCGAGGTTGAGAGGTTTTGCTACTGGAATGCTCGTTGGGGACTCGCTAGAGCTTCGCCTAGCGAGTGAGTGCTGGCTGCGCTTTTCACCAAAACAGAATGAACTCGCTACCACCTTCGCCTTCAGCTCGCCTGGCGAATTAATTTGACAGTTTACTGGAGCTTTTCGCCTGGAGCTCGCCTAGCGAAGCAGTGCTTCGCCACAGCCTCGCCTAGCGAGCAGGCTGATGAAATGCTTGTATTCTTTGGTTCCTTTGCCAATTTTCTTGTGTCTTCATTTTCAATTAGTTCATGCCTTTTCCTGCACAATAACACACAAATCAAAGGCACCAAGCTTGTTTATCAATGTAATGCATTCCATGTAAAACAAATGTGGTTTTGACAATTTTAGCAAGGAAAAAGAATGAAAGATGCCCACATATGATAGCTCAAATAAGCACTTTTGGGCATCTAACAACTCTCCCCAACTAGATTCTTGCTTGTCCTCAAGCAAAGTATGCCTCTTGAAGGACAAGAGGATTTGCTTTAAGAAACTGGTTTCTCCGAAGTTGGATAAACGGCTCAAACACAAGCGAAATCAGCAAATACAAGTTTCCAACGGTTCGAATAACATAATACATAAGAACTAAAACTTAAATAGCAATGCAAAATATTTATCTATCTACAACAATACTATTCTAAATGAATCATCCTATCTCTCCTCTTCGAATAAGGAATGAAGATTTTACGCGTTTGCAACCGCGGGAATAATCTCACTCTCTAACAAACAATGAAGAAAACAAATAGATTCATACAATGTCTAACAATTATAAATGGTACTGTGGAAGCATAAAGATCACTAAGGGCTTTTAGGGTGCAGCTTGGCTAGGTTAACAAACAAGGGACATTTCTAAGGCCATTGAAACGAAAGTGCCGATGCAAAAGAGACATTCACAATAATATTCACACTACTCGACTTTGTTTCATTTGTTTCTTATTTGTAACCTTCACAACACATATTCCACAACTCAATTTTTATGTTTCACTATTTTTCTTCCAAGCAAGCATTCATTTTCATTCTTTCTATTTTTGTTCTTTTCTTTCACATCAAATATACAAAACAGATGTTTCTTTTCTATATTTTCTATACATACATTTTTTTATGCTTGCTCGGTTTTTCTTTTCTTTTTCAAGAGTTGTGGTACTTACCAATTCTTTTTCGTTCTCCCCAACTTATTTCTTACTCACCCTAAGTGAATGCTCTTAACTTTTTACGGCAAAAGAACAATAATCAAGATTTTCCGGGTTGTAAAAAAAAAGATTTTTGAGATCTCGCTTTATTTCAAGCCGAGATTCAACTGTTTAAGCTCAAAGGGGTTAACAAATACTCTCTCTGCTCACAGGTAAGTTGTTTTTGGATGTAGTTGTGCTCAAAAGAAAACAAGTGCCTTGATCATTTCTAATTGCTTCCACAATTTCACAATAATAAAAGACAAAGCATGAATCTCATGAATCAACAAAACTTATTAGAATCCAGCATTTAAGTGTACAATGGAGGTTTCCTCACAATTTGTGGTTTTAAGTTCTAGATGAAACATTCATTCAATTATGTTGCAAAAAGACAATATTCAATTTACCAAAAAGAGTAAAGTTCCTAATGCATTCTAAAATTCTAGCCGAAGGTAACCATGTACCTTAGCCTCATTCACTTGTTTATTCTTATCATTTCCATCCAAGCTCGGATGCACCTTCATTGGGTACTTCTTGAGGAGCAACCAATCTAGAAGGGTTTGCCACTCAATCAACCAAAAATTTATTAAACACACAAAATTAAAAACATAACTAAATAACATTAACTGAAAATATAAATTTGTTCATGGGGGACAAAACACCCCAATAGTACAACCCAAAATCAAGATACAAAATCCGAAAATACAAATAGAATTGACATAAAAACTGAAAAAAAAATACAAAAACTTAACCCACTAAGGGCTCAGGACTCCTCCTCGCTACCGGCATCAGAACCGATAGCCTCATCATCAACATCATCATCATCAGCATCAGCATCAGCGCCCACCCCCTCACCATAGACAGGCCTGTCCACAGGCCAGTTGGCGTTAAGCAGAAACTGCTCACGCGCCAACAATGCCTGAGCACCGGTGGGGTCATTCCCTCGCAGTTCTAACCTCTGCATACAGTTGTGCATATCTGTCATGGCTCTCTGGGATGCCGCCATCCACTCAAAACTGTAGTCGCACACAGCTCTGAGGTAGGGATCAAGTCCAGGAGTAGAAGTACCAGGACCATCAGAAGCCCGAGTACTTCCTGAGGCTGCACTGCCCCCGGTAGTCTTTGCTCTACAATATTTGGCCACATACCGATCATCGATAGGTGATGGGATCCTTACCTGACCCCGAGACGGAAGTCTCACGCTTGCCTGAACGCATAAACTCATGATCAAACACGGGAAAGCTAGGGGACAATTAACACGAGCCCCCGACTTAAGCCCGCTCTCGACCACGGACTTCAGCTCATTTGCGATGATCCTCGCCACATCGATCTCGACATTGGTGAGGATGGAATGGACCAAATGTGCCACTGGGATCGGCACAGTAGAGGTGTGGGATTTAGGCTGGATGTTGGTCAAAACCAAGAGCAGTATCAGCTGAGCCATGGGAGTCATGTCCTCCCGGTGATACCTCACTGGAACCCCAGATGGGTTCGGCTCAACCGATTTCCCAGGTAAAAGCAGGGCGGCAGTAATGGCAGGAACATCTCGGTGAAGCCTAAGGTCGGTGTGGTATTGGTCTCTCTGGTCAGCTCCCAGCTGGAGCGGTTCCCCAAGGATTCGGTTGATAGCATCCCGGTCAAATGGAATTGGACGCCCGGCCACTTTAGATACCCAAGTAAAGGGCTCGTCGTCGTCGGGCAGTGAGTTAGCATAAAATTCACGCACTGTCGCTATGTCGTAATGCTCTAAGGGACTAATCAACCTATCCCATTTCTTCGCGTCAATCAACCCGGCGAAATTTCTGTAAGTGCCCTGTGGGTTGATCAGAAATCGCTTCTCTGGAAGTATCTTCCGCTTCTCTAGAGCGATGTATCTGGCGGCCTGCTTCGGGCCGACAAACTTGTCTTGGTCAAACTGGATAGGCACTGTCCGAGAAGTAGTTGCTCCCTTTCTTTTCTTACCCGCTCCAGACCTTGACTCCATTCTGCAAAATATACAAAGAAACAACACACACCAAACAAACAGATTAGCCATCAAAGCATAATTTAAAAGACTGCCTTGCTCGCTGCTGCTTCGCCTAGCGAAGTGGCAGCGAACGCTCGCCCCAGGTTCGCCTAGCGAGTGCTAGCGAACCTTACGGGTTTTGGGGTTTTTCAGCATGTTCAGAGATTCTCCCCCAAAACCCATACTCAAAGAGTTCTAACAACAGAACCATAAAGATTTATCAAGCAAATAACCGTTCTATGGAATTGGGGATGACCTATTCGCATGCAAAACCTAAAAATTCCCCAATTCAAAACCTAAAATCCCAAAAATTGCAAACTCCAAAATACCACATGCAACCTCAATGTTTCCCATACCACACTCATCCTATTTGCCATTCAAATTGGAAATTTAGAGTTCAAACAAAAAGAAAAATGTAGTAGGGCAAACCTTAGTTACACGGATTCGGAAATGTGAAGTGAGAAGAGTTTGCAATCGACCGAAAAGAGCAAGTGTTGGTGATAGAGATGCAAATGAGAGAGTTTGAGAAGCTTAGCACAAATTTCTCAGCAGAGCCGTTCAGAAAAGTTTTGTAAGTTTGGGGCAAAATGACCCTGCTGAGATTTAAATAAAAAAAACTGTCCTGCAGCGCTCGCTGCTGCCTCGCCTAGCGAGCAGCTAGCGAGCCTGCTCGCTACTGCCTCGCCTAGCGAGCTGCAAGCGAGCATGACAGCAAGTGCATTGGCAAATGCAGCACTTGCAAGGTCATCATGCACGGGTTTAGCATAGTGTAACTCAATACAACACAACACATAAAACAGTAAATACTTACAATGTTGGGGTGCCTCCCAACTAGCGCTTGTTTAAAGTCGGCTAAGCTCGACGGTGTGATGCTCACAGAGGAGCATCAAGCGGTAGAGCACAGCTCTCGCGATCCACATGACCGCCGAGATAAATTTTCAATCGTTGGCCATTCACTGTCCAACTATCTTTCTGGTCTATGTCTTCAATGACAATAGCCCCATATTCTTTTACCTCTTTCACCCGAAATGGCCCCGACCATTTTGATTTCAACTTCCCGGGAAACAACTTCAACCGGGAGTTGAACAATAGGACCAATTGCCCGGGCACAAATTCTTTGTTACGGAGCTTCTTGTCGTGATACTTTTTTGCCTTTTCCTTGTACAACCAACTTGAGTGGTATGCGGCATTGCGCATCTCCTCCAACTCAAGTAGTTGCACTTTCCTTTTGTTACCGGCCAACTCATGTTCAAAATTTAAAAACTTTAGGGCCCACAAGGCCTTGTGCTCCAATTCAACCGGCAAATGGCAAGTTTTACCAAATACCAATTGAAAGGGAGTTAGGCCAATTGGAGCTTTAAAGGCCGTACGGTAGGCCCATAATGCTTCGTCCAATTTTTGGGACCACTCCTTTTTTGAATTAGACACGGTTTTTTCGAGGATTCTCTTAATCTCTCGATTAGAGACCTCAGCTTGCCCGTTAGCCTGAGGGTGATACGGAGTTGTCACCCTATGCGATACACCGTAATGTTTTAAAATAGTTTCCAAAGGTGCATTACAAAAGTGTGACCCTCCGTCACTTATCAACACTCGGGGGGTTCCGAAACGGGAGAATATGTTTTTCTTCAAAAATTTTATCACCGTTTTGGCATCCGCTCGAGGTGAGGCAATCGCCTCAACCCACTTAGAGACATAATCGACAGCGACAAGCATATACTCATTCCCATAAGAGGGTGGGAAAGGTCCTACAAAATCTATGCCCCAACAATCAAATACTTCCACTTCTTGGATATTTTGGAGAGGCATCTCATCTCTCTTACCTATCCCACCGCTTCTTTGGCAACTGTCACAACTTTGCGCATGGGTATGTGCGTCTTTGAAAATAGTTGGCCAATAAAATCCCGATTGAAGAATTTTAGTGGCCGTTCTAACCCCATTATAATGTCCGCCATAAGGCGAGTTGTGACAATGCCAAAGGATGCTCTGGGCTTCATCACCAGTTACGCATCTCTTTAATAGGTTATCACTACCCAACTTAAACAAGTATGGGTCATCCCAAACATAATACTTCGCATCCGAAAGGAACTTCCTTTTTTGGTTCGAAGTTAGGTCGGCAGGCACAAAACCACTAGCCTTGTGGTTCGCAAAGTCTGCAAACCACAGCCTAACTTGAACCTTAAACAGTTTTTCATCAGGAAATTCTTCCTGGATTTCTTTTTCAGACGCGGTAACCTCCACGTTCACTAATCGGGATAAATGATCCGCTACCAAGTTTTCCGACCCCTTCTTGTCTTTGATTTCTACATCGAATTCTTGTAACAAGAGGATCCAACGGATGAGCCTTTGCTTCGAATCCGGCTTGGTTAGCAGATATTTAATCGCCGCGTGGTCGGTGTACACAACGACTTTAGACCCTATAAGATAAGACCTAAACTTTTCTAGCGCATACACTATTGCAAGTAGTTCTTTTTCCGTTGTGGCATAATTTATTTGAGCCTCGTTAAGAACCTTACTCGCATAATGTATCGCATGGAAAGTTTTGTCTTTTCTTTGGCCAAGTACCGCTCCAACAGCATAGTCACTCGCGTCACACATTAGTTCAAAATTTTCATTCCAACAGGAGCGACTATTATTGGAGCGGTAACCAATTTTTCTTTTAAAACCTCAAAAGCTTGCAAACAATCTTCGGTGAAGAGAAATACCTGGTCCTTGGCGAGCAAATTGCTCAAAGGCTTAGCCACCTTTGAGAAGTCCTTGATAAAGCGCCGGTAGAACCCCGCGTGCCCCAAAAAGCTACGGATGCCCTTCACATTCACCGGAGGGGGTAATTTTTCAATTACTTCAACCTTAGCTCTATCCACTTCAAGCCCCCTTCTAGAGACTTTGTGGCCTAGCACGATCCCCTCGGTCACCATGAAGTGACATTTCTCCCAATTAAGCACCAAATTGGTCTTCACACATCTTTCCAACACCGTCTTCAAATTTGCCAAGCATAGACTAAACGTCCCACCAAATACCGAGAAGTCATCCATGAAGACTTCCATTGTTTTCTCTATCAGATCGGCAAAAATGGCTTGGACACATCGTTGGAAGGTCGCCGGTGCATTGCACAGCCCAAAGGGCATTTTTCTGTATGCGAACACTCCAAACGGACACGTGAAAGCCGTCTTCTCATGATCAACCGGGTCAACCGCAATTTGGTTGTACCCGGAGTAGCCGTCCAAAAAACAATAGTATTGTTGGCCCGATAGTCTTTCGAGTATTTGATCCATAAATGGGAGTGGAAAATGGTCCTTTCGAGTCGCGGTATTCAACCGTCTATAATCTATACACATTCTCCACCCCGTTGCAACTTTAGTGGGGATCAATTCGTCCTTGTCATTTCGGATTACGGTCATTCCACCCTTCTTCGGAACCACGTGCACGGGACTAACCCATGGACTATCCGAGATCGGGTAAATCATTCCCGCATCCAATAGCTTCACAACTTCCTTTCGAACAACCTCTTTCATGGTAGGATTTAAGCGGCGTTGTGGTTGAGCTACCGGCTTGAAATCCTCCTCCATCAAAATCTTGTGCATACAATAGGATGGACTAATTCCTTTTAGATCGGAAAGAGTCCAACCCATAGCTTCTTGATTGGTTTTTAGCACAATGATTAGACGGGCTTCTTCTTCTTTTGTCAAAAGGTTGCTTATGATGACCGGCTTTGCCTCGGTCTCATCTAGAAACACATACTTTAAAGTCGAAGGTAACACTTTTAATTCAATTGGCGTTTTTTCGTCAATGACCTCCTTCTTCAAGTTTTCCTCCTCTACTTCCCATGGTTGTAGGTCGTCTAAACTATCAAGTTCCTTTAAGCATTCCTCAAGAGCTAGCTCTTCTTCAACAGTGAAAACCTCCAATGAGTCGTCAAGAGCTAACTCCATAGGAGATATCTCATGAATATGCTTTGAAACCTCCATAATAGCGTCTTCAATCACATCGATGCGAAAGCTATCATTTCTATCTTTTGAATGCTTCATCGCCTCGAATAGATCAAATGTGACT
The DNA here is from genome assembly GCF_024323335.1 of Lathyrus oleraceus. NCBI lineage: Eukaryota > Viridiplantae > Streptophyta > Magnoliopsida > Fabales > Fabaceae > Lathyrus > Lathyrus oleraceus. Next base: position 409,086,944 of record NC_066580.1, read on the forward strand.
TCCTCATTTTGAACTCGCACCTTCATTAACCCGTCATCAACATCTATCATCATTCTCGCGGTCTTCATGAATGGTCGGCCCAAGATGAGCGGAGCATCATCATCTTCCTCCATATCAATAACAATAAAATCGACCGGGAAAAAGAATTTGTCGACCTTCACCAAAACATCTTGGGCTACGCCATGAGGATGGGTTGTCGATTTATCCGCCAATTGCAACGTCATTCGGATGGACTTAATCTCAATGTTGCCAAGCCTCTTGATAATTGACAAAGGTATAAGATTAATGCTCGACCCCAAGTCAATAAGTCCCTTCCCGACATACACGTCACCAATTTTAACCGGCAATGTAACTCTTCCCGGATCAACCTCTTTCTTAGGAAGCGTCCTTTGAATAATGGCACTACAGCTCGCATCAAGGACGATGGTCTCCGGTTCCGTATACCTCCGCTTTTTGGTTAGTATGTCCTTCATGAATTTGGCATACTTGGGCATTTGTTCCAAGGCTTCGGCAAACGGAATGTTGATTTGCAACTGTTTAAAAATATCCATGAACCGGGCGTAATGCCGTTCATTCTCCCTTTTGGAAGGAGCATGAGGATAAGGAAGGTTTTGGATAGGAGTAGCGCTCACTACCTCCTTTCCCTTTGCAATTCTAGCACTCTTCCATCTAGGCTTTTTCACTACCTCCCTCATTACCTCATCACTTGTGTTTTTCCCCATCTCCACACCTGTTTCTTTTTCAACTTCACCATTATTTTGATTCTTTTCAACTTCTTCACCATCACTCCACACTCCTACTTCACCATCAACATTTTCCTCCACTATTTCCTCCTCAATTTCTTTCTCTTTCTCTCTTTGTTCACTCTCAACTCTTTTTTTATTTTCACTACCCAACTCCCTCCCACTTCTCGTCATAATCGCCTTACAATGCTCCTTAGGATTTGTTTGCGTGTTTGCCGAAAAGGAAGGACCGGGTTGTTGTTCCGCGAGTTGCTTGGCAAGTTGCCCAACTTGAGTCTCGAGATTCTTTATGGCCGTGTCATTGCTCTTTTGATTGACCATTGACATTTGCATGAATTGTGTCAATGTCTCTTCCAATTTAGAATTGACGACCGGCGGTTGTTGAGATTGATACGGATTTTGTGGAGGGTTTTGACGGCTAGAAGAACCACCTCCATAACCTTGGTTATGATAATAGTTGCTTCTAGGTTGGAACCCTTGGTTCCCTTGGAATTGTTGTTGTTGTTGAGGGTGCGGTTGATAAGGTTGTTGTTGTTGTTGTTGTTGTCTCGGTTGATAGTCCCTTTGGTTGGCCATGTAGTTTACTTCGTCAAAACCGGGAGGTGGACAAAATCCGGTGTCATGTTCACCTTTACAAAGTTCACAACAAGCTATTTGTTTAGCTTTTGACGGTTCTCTTAACTCTTTGATTTGTTGCGTTAAGAGTTCCACTTGTTGTGAGATGAGCTTGTTTTGGGCAAGGATGGCATCATTCGTCCCAAGCTCAAGCACTCCCACCTTCTTCAAAGAATTTCCACGACTTTGACTTTGCAGATCATTTAAAGCCATTCGATTGATAATGTCTGTGGCTTCTTCGGCACTTTTTGACATCAACGAGCCACCCGAGGTGGCATCCAACAACGTCTTGCAGTTTGGTTGAAGTCCATTTCTGAAGATATGGATTTGAGTCAATTCATCAAATCCATGCCCTTTACATTTCCTAAGCATGGACTTGAATCTTTCCCACGCTTCATTTAAAGATTCACTGGTTCCTTGAGAAAACACCGAGATGGCCGTCTTTGATTCCATGAATCGGTTATGGGAGAAAAATCTTTCGATGAATTTCTCTTCTAACACGTTCCAGTCTGTCATTACGGCTGGTGTTTGATCTAGGTACCAATCCTTTGCTTTTCCGAGCAAAGCGTGTGGAAATAATCGTCTGAACAACGGAAGCTCCTGAGCCTGATCCACTCCGGCAGCCAATGCTATCTCATAAAATTTTGTGAGAAAAGCAAATGGGTCTTCATGGTCCATTCCGGTGAATGGACTCCCATATAATAAATTCAGAGTTCCCGTTTTCATCTCAGCTTGCCTTCCTGTGTGGTTGGCAAACTGAGCGGTGTTCCTTGGACTATTGATACATGGAGTAGAAATAGGTGGTGGTGGTTGTGGCTCCATGTTTGGTATGAATGGTGGTGGATTTGTGGTTGAAGAACTTTCTCCTTGCTCTTGGCGTTGTCTAGCCTGTTGCCTCCTACGTCTCATTTTGCTATTGAGCCTCCTTGCGGTTCTCTCGATCTCAGGATCAAAAAGAAGTTCGTCCACAGGGATTTGCCCTCGCATAAAACGTAAGCTGCACACTAAACCAAACAAATTACAAGCACAAGTCAAAAATTCACAAGCTAAAACTTAAACAACCATTGCGATGCTCGCAATATCAATTTACAATCCCCGACAACGGCGCCATTTTGTTGAAATGTATATTTCGTGTCGGGTTTTTGTTATCGTATCCACAGGGATTGTAAGATATCACCGTCGTTCGATGGTTGTATTAATCGTAGCTCAATGTAACAATAGGGTTTTGGTTTTAATCAAGTTATCTTGCATAAAAAGTAATAAATTGCGGTAAAAGTTATGGTTTGATTAAATGAGAAATATTGTCAAAGTTAGGTTTCAATGATCACTTTGCATGTATTTGCTCGGTCAACAATCTTATAAACTCCTTTAGATGATAAATCATTTCACAAAGTCCTCTCAACATGTTTCTCTCGAACACACATTGTGAGTTTTGCCATTTTGATCCATTGTTTCTCTCGAACACAATCTATCAAAATGACAACTTTTTGGTTCAACCTTATGGTGAACAAAATCATTCATTACTATCTCTAGCTAACAAACAAGTTTGGATGAAAACCTAGGTCAAGAGTCGGTAAACATCTCTCGATCATAAACCAACACAAAGAGTTTTAAATAGAAACAAAGTTTTCATCATATATTTACCATTAAAGAGTTTACATATGAGGATCCTTACATTTACACACAAAGCTAGTAATCACCTACATCTAACCTTGACAAATGGATGACTTAGCTACTCATTTTCATGGTAGCTTGGTCGGCAAGTAAGGAAAGAAGGTTGATCAACATCCAAGTCGGATAATCGAAGTTGGATGGGAATCCACCTTCTTTTTGTGGAAGATGGTTCTAAGATGAAGAGAAATGAAAACTAGGGCATAAAAGATCCCAAGAACAATGCTGCAAAAATATCTAGAAGAAAGTACAAAAGTGGAAAAAGTTGGTAAAAATGAGGTATGGTGCTCAAAAGTGGCACCTGCTACTTATAGACCACTGCTGGGCTGTCATGCTCGCTAGGCGAGCATAATGGCTCGCCTAGCGAGGGTCTAATATGGGCACATAAGGCACCTGCGCCCAAAGAAACATGGTCTGCTGAACTGTCATGTTCGCCTAGCGAACATACCTTCGCCTAGCGATGGACACGCTTCAACCTTCGCCCCAGCGAGGTTGAGAGGTTTTGCTACTGGAATGCTCGCTGGGGACTCGCTAGAGCTTCGCCTAGCGAGTGAGTGCTGGCTGCGCTTTTCACCAAAACAGAATGAACTCGCTACCACCTTCGCCTTCAGCTCGCCTGGCGAATTAATTTGACAGTTTACTGGAGCTTTTCGCCTGGAGCTCGCCTAGCGAAGCAGTGCTTCGCCACAGCCTCGCCTAGCGAGCAGGCTGATGAAATGCTTGTATTCTTTGGTTCCTTTGCCAATTTTCTTGTGTCTTCATTTTCAATTAGTTCATGTTTTTTTCCTGCACAATAACACACAAATCAAAGGCACCAAGCTTGTTTATCAATGTAATGCATTCCATGTAAAACAAATGTGGTTTTGACAATTTTAGCAAGGAAAAAGAGTGAAAGATGCCCACATATGATAGCTCAAATAAGCACTTTTGGGCATCTAACAATTTCGTTATTACCGCCGAGTATCCGTTGTGGGTGGCCAATATTGTGTCTGTTTCGAAGAAGTATGGAAAAGACCGTATGTGCGTCGATTATAGAGATTTGAATAAAACCAGTCTGAAAGATGATTTCCCTCTACCACACATTGACATGTTGGTAGACAATACAGCTAAATTTAAAGTCTTTTTGTTTATGGACGGATTTTACAGATATAATCAGATCAAAATGGCACCCGAAGATATGGAGAAGACCATATTCCTTATACCCTGGGGAACATTTTGTTATAGAGAGATGCCTTTCAGTTTAAAGAATGCTGGTACAACTTACCAAAGGGCAATGACTACTTTTTTTCATGATATGATGTATAAAGAGATCGGAGTCTATGTTGATGACATGATTGCTAAATCTATTGATGAAGAAGAACATGTTGAACATTTGTTGAAGTTATTCCAGCATTTGAGGAAGTATAAACTCCGCTTGAATCCCAATAAATGTACTTTTGTTGTTCGTTCTAGTAATTTGTTGGGCTTTATTATCAGTAGAAGGGTATTAAAGTTGATTATGCCAAGGTCAAAGAAATACAAGAGATGCCTGCGCCCAAAACTGAGAAGCAAGTCATGGGTTTTCTCGACCGCTTGAACTATATCTCAAGATTTATATCGCATATGACTGCCACTTGTGCGCTAATTTTCAAGCTTCTTCGAAAAGACCAGTATTGTGGTTGGAACAAAGATTGCCAGAAAGCTTTTGATAGTATCAAAGAGTATCTTCTTGAGCCTTCGATTCTGTCTCCGCCCATTGAAGGAAAACCCTTGATCATGTATTTGACTGTGCTTTATGAGAGTATGGGTTGTGTTTTTGGTCAGCAAGATGAATCTGGAAAGAAAGAGTATGCAATTTACTACCTCGGTAAGAAATTCACCGACTGTGAGACTCGGTATTCTATGCTTGAGAAAACATGTTGCGCATTGGCTTGGGCTGCTAAGCATCTGCGCCAGTATATGTTGAATCATACTACTTGGTTGATATCCAAAATGGATCCAATCAAGTATATTTTCGAGAAGCCTGCTTTAACTGGGAGGATTGCCTGTTGGAAAATGTTGTTATCAGAGTATGATATTGAATACTAATCTCAGAAAGTGATCAAGGATAGTATCTTGGCTGACTACTTAGCCCACCAACCAATTGAAGATTACCAGTCATTGCAGTATGATTTTCTTGATGAAGAGATTTTGTACTTGAAAATGAAACATCGTGATGAACCATTGCTTGAAGAAGGGCCAGAACCTGGTTCCCGTTGGGGCATGGTGTTTGATGGAGCTGTTAATCAGTATGGTAATGGCATTGAGGCAATGATTATTACTCCTCAAGGCACGCATTTTCCATTTACAGCTAGATTGACTTTCAAGTGTAAAAATAATATGGCTGAGTATGAAGCTTGCATTATGGGGCTTGAAGAGGCCATTGATCTCAAAATCAAGTATTTAGACGTCTATGGAGATTCAACTTTGGTTGTGAATCAAATCAAAGGTGAATGGGAGGCGAATCAACCTGGTTTGATACCGTATAGAGATTATGCGAGGAGGATTTCAACTTTCTTTACAAAGGTTGAATTTCATCATATCCCTCGAGATGAAAACCGAATGGCAGATGCTCTTGCAACGTTGGCTTCAACGATTATAGTGAAATATTGGAATGAGGTTCCCAATTTAACTGTGATAGGTCTTGATAGGCCATCTCATGTGTTTGTTGTCGAAGAGGTCAAAGATGAAAAATCATGGTATTTTGATATCAAGTGTTTCCTTCAATATCAGATTTACCCGCCTGGGGCGTCTTTGAAAGATAAGAAGACTCTGAGGAGATTAGCTATAAATTTTTACCTAAATGGTGATGTATTGTACAAGAGAAACTTCGATATGGTTCTTCTCAGATGCGTGGATAGACACGAAGCAGACCTATTGATGACTGAAGTCCATGAAGGTTCCTTTGGTACTCATTCCAATGGACATGCTATGGATAAGAAGATGTTGCGAGTAGGTTACTATTTGCTGACAATAGAATCTGATTGTTGCAAGTTTGTGAAGAAATGCCACAAGTGTCAAATCTATGCAGATAAGATTCATGTCCCCCCGACACTGTTGAACGTCATTTCTTACCCATGGCCCTTCTCCATTTGGGGAATTAATATGATTGGCATGATTGAGCCCAAAGCTTCGAATGGGAATCGTTTCATTTTGGTGGCAATTGACTACTTCACAAAATGGGTTAAAGCAACATTGTATGTGAATGTAACCAAGTTGGTTATTGTGAGGTTCATCAAGAATCAGATTATATGCTGGTATGGTATGCCAAGTAAGATCATTACTGATAATGGATCAAACTTAAACAATAATATGGTGAAAGCTCTTTGCAAAGACTTCAAGATTGCACATCATAATTCTTCTCCTTAGAGACCCAAGATGAATGGGGTTGTTGAAGATGAAAACAAGAATATCAAGAGGATCATCCAGAAGATGGTTGTGACGTATAAGGATTGGCATGAGATGCTCCCGTTTTCCTTGCATGGGTACCGTACATCCGTCCGCACTTCAACAGGGGCAACCCTTTTCTCACTTGTTTATGGCATGGAAGTTGTGCTCGCGGTAGAGGTTGAGATCCCATCATTGCATGTCTTGATGGAAGCCAAGTTGATTGAGGCTGAATGGTGTCAAACCAGGTTTAATCAGTTAAATTTAATTGAAGAGAAGAGATTAACCTCCATGTGTCATGGTCAATTATGTCAGTAGAGAATGAAGAAAGCTTTTGATAAGAAGGTCAGACCTCGTGTATTCAGGGAAGGTGACCTTGTGCTCAAGAATATTCTATCTTTCAAACCCGATTCTAGGGGAAAGTGGACTCCTAATTATGAAGGCCCATACGTTGTTAAGAGAGATTTTCAGACGGTGCTTTGATTCTTACAACTATGGATGGTGAAGAGTTCACACGTCCTGTGAACGCAGATGTCGTCAAGAAATACTTCGCCTAAAAAAGAAAAGAACAGCTCGCTAAGTTGAAAACCCGAAATGGCGGCTTAGGCAAAAATGAGCGTCTCGGTGGATGGAAACCAGAAAGGGCGATCCAGGAAAAAATTAGAGACATAAAAACAGAAAAATTATCCTGATAAATTGAGTACCCCATCTTGGGGAAATTTATGAAAAAATTAGGGATTATGACAAGTAACTGCATCCTGTTGATCTTCAGTTTTGAAGACATTCTTGAGCAAGTCTGTCAATTCTGATTCATCATCTCCAACCGTCACCAAGAGCACAGTGGACATCGAAAGTGGTAGAAGGATTAGTGATCATTGTATTCAATGTATCCCTTTTCCATGTAAATTACCATTTCTCAACTTTTGTAAAGATCCATGGAGTCTTGTCATTTTATAGACTACCATTCCATTAAATAAAGTTGAGCTTTTTATCCAATTGTTTCTACTCTTGTTTAATTCAGCCAAATAAATTTAAATTTTATTGTAATCATTTTTTTGAATATTTTTAAAAAGTCAAAAATCATGTTTTCTTAAATATATAAAAGCGGTTATTTTAAGCAATCGATATCATTTTAAAGAATATCAACATCAGTTTGAAGATCGGTAAGCCCTAAGTGCATAATAATATTGGTTCTCCCCAAGCAGTAAGCGTGATCCCTATCTTCATCCCCGACAACATTTTAGTAGCCGAGTCCTGTTGGTATCCCCAACCTGGTTTGTTGGCCTCCCTTGGGTTGTAGGCGTTTTATTGTGGCAGTTTGCACAGCTTCGGCAGAACGTTGATTCCCCGCAAGTCATCGGAGTTATTCCTGATTTTGAACGGCTAGTGTGTTTATCTCCTGCAGGGTTGTCTCCCATTTGATATGATGTTAACCTAAAATTCCCTGCGGAGCTTGTAGCAGTTTCCCCAGCAGATCCTCTCCTTTCTTCCCCACCCAGGGTCGAACTTTTGAGATGTTTGATGTTTGCTCCAGTAGCTGCTTCCCTTATGTGAGGATTGGTCGAGAATTGTATCGATGATTCAAATTAGTGACATTTATATCTCTTGTGATCATCCTGTCAGCATAATCATCATATACATATACATATACTTATACATATACATATACATATACATATACATATACATATACACTCATATAATTTCATTATTTCATTATTGCACTTTGTGATTCATTGTTCATTTTGATCCTTTGCTATGGTGATATACCTTTTTCCCCATACAGATTTGGTATGCCTGTCCTCTTTCAAATGTAGAGTGTCAGCCCATTAAGAAGAAAGAATTTAACCTTTCTCTTTCCCCACTGAGTTATTTCCTCGTGGATGATCCTTATTTCAGCTTCCTCCCCAATTGATTATCTGGATGGAACCACTCCCCTTGAGTTATATCCTTATTGGTTTGAGTCCTTCAATTGACCTTTTATTTCTAGATCTTACCTAGATAGAACCTTTTGGTCCCCTGAGAGCCTATTACCCAGTAACTAGTAATGTTCTTCTCATGTTTGTCACTTTTGCCCAATACCCGGTAGGAACAACCTTTGTTTCCCCAGCGGACTTGCTTTCACGTCTCCTATGAAGTTTATCCTTGATATGTTCATCCTAACCGATGACGAATACTTTTGTAGTGGGGTTTTTGTTACCTTTAGGTTTATTGACTAAACCAAAAGTAAACATACAATTCGAGTCGCCACCGCACTTTTATTTGTCCAAAGGAAAGGCTAAAAAGAGAACAAAAGCCAAGTAAGAAGTTTTATCAAATCAAAAACTGATAAAAATGTCAGAGATCTAGGTAAGGGGGTTGGTTATGAAATGGGAAGGTTTTACGCACCCAAATCATCCTTAGTACTCTAAGGGAACCCTTTTTGCAAATATGTGTTGTAGGTTGGTATTTGTGAAAATATGTGCAAAAGATTGAAGGGATGAGAAGAGAATAGATTATATGTACAAATTTGTTGTTTGAATGGATGAACCCATTGCCTACGTACCATCACAAAGGTAGGATCAAAACCTCGTAGTTCGGGGTAAAAAATCACAAAGATTGGTGAATTGATTTGATCAAAAGCCTTAAGGTCTTTTGTTATCAAAGGGAGAAAACTCAACCTAAACTAACAATCCACCATGTGAGGAAGGCTTTAACATACTAGTGAGGGGTTAACCCTATAATAAGCATGAAAGACTTATAATTTAATCACTAAGGATGAGGTGAGATTTACATCAACCACTATGATAACTCAAACCTATGACTAAAGTTTTTGAAAAGTTTTAAACAAAGGTGGCCATTGGAACCACAAAAACAACTTGAAGTGAGTTATATTTACAAGTTAGATTTATTTACAAAATGAAGTTAAAGTTGGATTAAGATTGATTCATAATTAGTATTGAGGAACAAATTTTGAAAAGTCAAAGGCATAAGGCCTAGGTTTCTAATTTGAAACAATGTCAAAGTTTGAAAGAATAGATTTTGGCTTGGTTAGAGTGAGGAGAAGAAGAGAAGGGCTAGTCCTAAAGCAAAAAAGATAAGGGGAGAAGATAAAACCCTTGGAGTTCCTTTTCTTGAAATCATAGAGATGATTCAAGATGCTCCTTTCCCTTGGACTTAGCAAACAAACAAGCAATCAAACAATTTGAAAATCATTTTGAATGTCGAGTATACTTGGGTATATCTTGTCCATACAATCCCCTGGGGCGTGTATGTCTTGTTGTTTTGCAGGGTATTACTTTTAATTCCTGGCTGAAGCAGGTAAGCCACGGTTTGTTCAAAGATGTTTCAACACTGTCCGTTGGTGTGAGGAGTTGGGTTGTCTAAAGCAAGTTCAGGACTTGTCTCCCCAACCTATTCAAGATCAGGGATTTCTCAACAGGGTTGAGGATGTCTCCCCAGCAGGCTTGAAAGTGGCTCTTTCCCTAGCAAGTCTAAAAGCTTTTAGAACTGTTTTTCCCATGCATTGGTGTCTGTGGGTAGTTTGTCCCTCAGCAGCAGGCCTGAAAGTAGCTCTTTCCCCAGCAAGTCTGAAGACTGTTAGTCCCCACTGAGTCTGAAGGTTGCTATTTCCCCAGCGGTGGTGCCTGTGGGTAGTTTTGTTCCTCAGCCGTCGGGTCTGAAGTACTGTAACCCCCAGCAGGGTCGAGTTCGCAGTTTCCCCAGCAGGGTCGAGTTCGCCTTTCCCCAGCAGGGTTGTGAATGTTTTCCCCAGCCGGGTTATGAATGTTTTCCCCAGTGAAATCTCCAAGCGGATCAGGTTCGGTGAAAATTATCCCCGGTAGAGTTAACCCTGCTCGTGGGTTGGTAGTTATCCCCAGTGGAGATAAGCATTGGTTGTTTCCCCTAGCGGAGTCCCCAAGTGGATTGGATTCAGTGAAAGTTGTCCCCGGTGGGATTATTCTTTCCCAGCAGCAGTATTATTCCCCAGCACGTTTGAGAAGGGTGTGTTCCCCAGCCAGAGATTCCCCAGTTGAGGTGGTTCCTCTACCACGCCCAGAGTGTCAGATCAGCAAAGCATCCGCCGCAGATTTGTTGTGTCTCCCCACGGAGTAGGAGGATCAAATCAGAATTGGGTGCTCAGCAGAGCGACCAGTTTTCCCCGGCAGGAGTTTGCTCCATTTGCATCTTGCATGTAGTAATCATTGCATCCTCAAAATCGTGTAGCATTTCCATTCAATATGGAGCATTACGCCATAGAAGCTCAAACATATGCATACATGTGCTAAACCGGATTGGATTATCCCTAGCAGAGGTGGACCGTTTTGCAACATCTGCACGACACGGTTGCTACAGTTGCTCTTGACAGCGTTCAGGATTGACAATCCCCATAGAGGTTTCTTTCCTCACCCGTCAGTGAGAGGAAAGCTTGACTCCCCAGAGTAGTCCCCGACAAGTGTGTGGCCTTGTCCTGACATGTAGATGTCATCCTTTTGATACCAGTAGGTGTCGTGTTGATTCCCGTGTGGGTCCTTCCTTTTTTGGTGTCAGTAGACATCATCGTTCGATGTCTGTAATATCGAGTTCTTCCTATTCATCGTCTTTCGATGTCTAGTCGTGGTTTCTTTATTCCTATTCGTCCGTTGGCGTCTAGTCGTGGTTTCTCTTCCTATTCATCGTCTTTCGATGTCTAGTCGTGGTTTCTTTATTCCTATTCGTCCGTTGACGTCTAGTCGTGGTTCCTTTCTCCCATTCATCCGTTGATGTCTGGTCGAGCTTTTCCTATTCGTCCTTTGGCATCTAGTCATGGTTTTCTTATTCCTATTCGTCCGTTGGCGTCTAGTCGTGGTTTCTCTTCCTATTCATCGTCTTTCGATGTCTAGTCGTGGTTTCTCTTCCTATTCATCGTCTTTCGATGTCTAGTCGTGGTTTCTTTTTTCCTATTTCGTCCGTTGACGTCTAGTCGTGGTTCCTTTCTCTCATTCATCCGTTGATGTCTGGTTGAGCTTTTCCTATTCATCGTCTTTCGATGTCTAGTCGTGGTTTCTTTATTCCTATTCGTCTGTTGGCGTCTAGTCGTGGTTTCTCTTCCTATTCATCGTCTTTCGATGTCTAGTCGTGGTTTCTTTATTCCTATTCGTCCGTTGACGTCTAGTCATGGCTCCTTTCTCCCATTCATCCGTTGATGTCTGGTTGAGCTTTTCCTATTCGTCCTTTGGCGTCTAGTCGTGGTTTTTTTATTCTTATTCGTCCGTTGGCGTCTAGTTGTGGTTTCTATTCCTATTCATCGTCTTTCGATGTCTAGTCGTGGTTTCTTTATTCCTATTCGTCCGTTGGCGTCTAGTCGTGGTTTCTCTTCCTAATCATCGTCTTTCGATGTCTAGTCGTGGTTTCTTTTTTCCTATTTCGTCCGTTGACGTCTAGTCGTGGTTCCTTTCTCCCATTCACCCGTTGATGTCTGGTTGAGATTTTCCTATTCGTCCTTTGGCGTCTAGTCGTGGTTTCTTTATTCCTATTCGTCCGTTGGCATCTAGTCGTGGCTTCTTTATTCCCATTCATCTGTCGATGTCTGGTCGAGTCTTTCCCATTCGTCCGTTGGCGTCTAGTCGTGGTTTCTCTTCCCATTCATCGCCTTTCGATGTCTGGTTGTGGTTTTTATTCCCATTCATCTGGTGATGTTTGGTAGTGGTTTCTATCTCCGGCGAAAAATCAAAATCCCCAGTAGAGTCGTTGGTAAACGTCTTTTCGGGTCCAGTGGTCCATATCAAATCCCTAGTGGAAGTTGTCATTGGTGAACATTCTTTTCTTTGATCATCCCCTACGGAGTGCAAATTTCTACGGTTCTGTTGGTATTCAATCCCTGTGTACCTTGAAGGTTTGATAGCCGTTGCTCTCATTCGTTCAGGTTCCCAGCTGATTGAATAGGGGCAGCTGTAGCACCTCAAATTTGCACCCCCCATTTGTACATTCATTTCATTTTTTAGGTCATTTGACATCACATTAACATTGCATTAACCTTGCATAGTACCTTGCATCTTATCAGTCAAGACTGGTATCAAGAGAATCCATCTGTGCATGAGACCAGGCATTTCCATGAGATAAAGGCCCTGTGGTTGTTCTAGAGAGCTTATGTGAACTCAAGGTTCATTTTGAAGCAACTTGACCATGTGCTAGAGGCTCAAAGTCCACAGTGCAGTTTCAGGTCATCTGGGGCCCATAAAAGTCAACTGAGGCTAGGAGGTGGAGAAATGGTTTGAGACACTTCATTAATGTCCCAAAGAGGTTTATTCATCATGTCAAACATCTACCTTGAAGATTTTGAAGCCAGATCAAAAGTTTCCCAAAATGGAAAGTGACCTGTAATTTCAAATTTCCAAAAATGGCAAGTTTTTAGACCAACTTCAACTCAACTTTCCAACATCAAAGAAGCTTCAAATGAAATTTTGTCCAACATTAAAGTTGAAGATCTTTCTCTCCCATTTCCAAAAGGTCCAAGATCATGAGCATCTGATGAATGGTTGAGGAGATATGATCAGATCATTGCTAAGTGTGCATGGAACTTCAAAAGGCCATAACTTTTGACTCATAACTCCAAATTGAGTGCTCCTTTTTGCATAATTCTTCTCATGACATGAACTTTCCAAATCCATCAAGGCATTGCATGAAATTTTGTCATATAATCATTTGCTTATTCATGTGATTTTTGGAGGGAAAATCATGAATTCAAAATTGGTGCATCATGTGGACTTTTTAACCATTTCAACATGTTCATAGGAGGATTTTAAGTGAAATTGCATGGCCATTATTACTGTTCACGTGGGATTGCATGCATGGGGTGAAAAAACCAAATTTTGCATAACACCTCTTTTCTCATTAAAATTTAATTAGCCAAGCCTAAGCATGATTAGGAAATGGATTAACATGTCATATAAATAGCTAATCATAACAGAATTTCTCATGATTCACAATTCTAGTTCTAGATTGAAAATTTCCCTCCAAAATTTCTCCCAATCCAAATTCAAATTTCTTCCACATGACCTTGCTGTTTTCTTGCATATTCTTGTTCTGTGACATTGATTTGGTGTAGATCAAGCTCTTAATTGCAGCATTTGGACCAGATTCGTGTGGTGCAAGCTCAAGAACACAAGTATGGAAGTTCAGATTTGAGCAAGATCTAAGTTGTTCCAAGCCTCAATTCATTCATCAAGCTTCATAACAAGTGCTCAAGAGTGGATTTGGATGCTTGCCAAGCCTTGAATCTACCACTGCCATTGTTGAAGCTTCAAGAGGTCAGATTTTCGAGTAGCCTAATTCGTGTTTTTATTGCCATAGATTTGTAGTTCATTGCTTGCTGATTCCACTGGTATAAAGAATATGAAATTTGGTGCAATATTGATGGAGTTATGTTGGGTAGAAGTTTGGATGTTAGATCTTATTCTCTTCGATTTGCTTTATACATTAGGTTTTAGGATTGAAATAATGATATATTTGAATTCCTCATGTCAAGACGATTTGTTTGGTGTATTCATTTCAAAAATCTGCAAAAAAAAAATATTTGACGTTACTGTTCACCACCGTCTCAAGGTAGGAGACGGTGGTTTCCACCGATGTTGGCCGTGTGTGAATAGTCTCCATCCACCGCCTGCAAAACCCTAACCAAGCCAAAACGACGCCGTTTCCATTCCAGGCGCTCCCCCCATTCGATTCCAGCCGAGCGCATTTCCTCATTTTTTTTTTCAATTTTTCCTTTACTTAGTGAAACGACGTCGTTTCGTCCTAGCGCTGGATCTCACTTCGAATCCACCTGATAGCATTTTCCATTTTATTCATCCATTTCATATTATTTTCATGTTATTTCAATGTTTATTTCATTTTTTCCATGATCTTCAAAAAATCACCAAAAATTGAATAATGACCCAATTAATTCCAGGTTTTTTTCTACATGATCCTTGGAATGTCTTCTATTTTTTTATATGAATTTCTGGAATTGTGCATGGCTGGAATTTTGTTTGTGCTAGACTCTTTGAACATGTATGCATTTGTACCATGTCTCATTCATCCTATAATAAATTGCTCATACATGATCCAAATGCCATGAAATTTTGCATGATGATTCTTAACATGTTGATGGATTTGTATGACTTTATTTGGCATTTTTTGCTATTTCCTTCACTGTTTGGGATACATGATTGTATGGTGTGACAATGTGTGTCACACAATTTGATGTTGATCTTCTCCATTTTCATTGCCTTGCCAATTGAGCTCCTCTGTTGATAATTTTTGGCATGATGATTATGTTGCACATATTGATTGCTCATAAAAATTTCCAGATTTGTTTGAGTCATTTCTGTTTTAATATGGAATTTTGATTCTTGATGATCAATTGCATGCTTTGAAATTGCCTTTGCCTTCTCATGCTCATGAAATGAATTGGATTAATGATTTTGATTTGGTCCTTTTTAGTACATGTTCATGATTGTTTAAATGAGCTTTATGTTGAGTTTTAGTTGCTGTTTTAACTTTTTTCTCCACCTTTGACCCTAGGCTTTGCCCTAGGGGTTTGAACTCACATTTGAGCTGTGTATTTCAGGACCAAGCATCCAATTTCCATGGTTGATGTTGCCTCATCATTTGAGTGTTGCTATTTACTTTGTCCACTAACCCTTGCTGTTTGTAGGTCATTTGAGATGATGAAACAATTTGAATGCTTGCACATAAAGCTTGCATGTTGTGTATATTGGTTGTCTGACTGTTGTTATCTGTTGGTTGTTTGTCTGAACATAGTACTGATTGTTTAGCTTTTCTTACAGGTACTTTAGCCGCTTTAACTCATTATTTGAGTTGCTTTGCTTGTGGTTGGCATACCACTTAGGTAACTTCCTATTCTTCATGTAGTCTGGAAGACCTGTCATGTTATGTTGGCAGGCACCTGTCTGAAGCCCTCTTTAAGAGGCAATGTTTGTGGTTGTTTATCTTTGTGCCTGGTACATGTAAAGACCTCCTAAGTGAAGAGGCATTGGCAGATAGAAGGGATGTGCAATCCATCCCCTGCTATTCAATTGAGTCTTTCATCTTGCTCGCACTACGTGCTGATGCATTTTGAATAAACACCCAAGATCATTGTATATCGAGTCAGTCATGTGGATTAGAGTTCCCCATTCTGGACTCCCACACTTTCATTGATTCAAGCTCACCCAGGACGGGTTAAGAGCTATGAGGTATGATCCTCATTTCTCATTTCATCTGCTTCACCCTAACTCTCAATGTTAGAGTTAAGAGCTCAAAACACCCATAACAGAACTGGCTTGTTTGTCGAGGTTGATATGACCCCTTGATTAAAGCCTCACCCTTGATGTTTGAGCCCCCTTGTTGGTGTGTTTACTTCATGCTGTATATGTTTGTGTGTGGTGTGATTGTATCCCCTAGGTTTGCTAGACTCCGCGTAGTCTCGTTTGCATGTCAATTAAGGTAACACGGTTCCTTCGTCTAGGACTTCCTTTCTTGCGTGAGCTTTCCTAAAACACAAACCAACTTGATCCCCTCTTAAGGACACGTTAACTCCTTCTACTACAGGTGAGTAAGTCTCCCAAGGTCGATCATCCGGTAGATTGCGTAGTAATGTTGTTCACATAAAAAACACAAAACAAATAGAAATAGTTTAGCCGAACTACGGCAACTCTGATTCTCATGTCCAGATGAGATACGTAGGCACAAGATGTGGTATCTTGTCGAGTTTGACTAACAACTAACTGTAATCCTTTTCTCTCGCCCCTGTTGCGATTGAGACCTTCCCTTTCTCTTGCCCTAGTTGCAATCGAGACCCTCCTTCTTCTTGTGTTTGTTTGGAGTCTGACGTAAGTCCAGCGATTGGCAGTCGGTTTCCTGTTTGTGTTTCTTTGCTTGGAGTCTGACGTAAGCCCAGCGATTGGCAGTCGGTTTCCTGTTTGCGTTTCTTTGTCTGGAGTTGGATGTAAGGCCAGCGATTGGCATTCCGTTTCCAGTGGTGTGTTTGCTTTGACGTCTCAGCGTCTCCGTTTAGCGTTTTGTTTGGCGTGCGTTAGCCGAGCTACGAGTGCTCTGATTCTTTCTCTGGTTAGAGAAGATACGTATGCACAGGATGCGATATCCTAGCGAGCACGTTTCCCCCCCCCCCCCCCCCCCCCCCGAACTACGTCGACTCTGATGTTTGTGTCTGACAAACTACGTAGGCCCAGGATGCGACATCCTGCCGAGTCCGCTTTCTCCTTCTTTCATCTGTGTTTCACTCCAGTTGTGTGCAGTTTTGAGCAGTTTATTTAGCAACCTTTCTTCTATTCTTTCTGAGTGTGGATCCCGTCGAGTACGACGGATGCGTAGGGGTGCTAATACCTTCCCTTCGCATAACCGACTCCCGATCCTTGCACCTCTGACCGTAAGACCATTTCCTTTCCAGGTTTACTTCGAGCGTTTCCTTTCCCGCATTTGGGATAAATAACGCACGGTGGCGGCTCTGTGTCTTTTCCCGCCGGTTTTTCGCGTAATGCGACACAGGCGCATGTAAGGCCCAATGATGGGTGCAAATCCTTGCTGAGCTCAACTGGAAATGAATTGTCCGTGTACAATGAACTACACAAGCTTGCACATCAAGTTATATCATGAAATGCCAAAATGGTCATAAAAATAAAGCTCTTTGAAACTCCCGCATGGAAAGTCAAAAAACTTAATGTGAGTAATGGTTGGAAAGCTCTTAAAATAAGGAACAAAAGTCATGTTGGGAAAAAATTCATTTGGCATTTGGAAATCAGTGAAAACTGGATGTGAAAGTTTAGGGACAAAATATGTCTAAGTCACCTTTGAAAATTTTCACCAAAAGTAAGCATCTTCAAGCCCTTCTGTTTCAGTGATGAATGCTTCTAACGGAAAAACCTCCAACATCAAAGTTGTAGATATTTTAAATAAAATCAATTTAGACTTAAATGTTGCATCATTTGGATTTTTCATGAGAAAGTTATGGGCACTTGAAGTTGGGAATTGTTCAAATTCAATGACTTAGGTCCAAAGTGACCTATAATGTTTTGTATTATCACATGTATTTCTTTTAGGATTATGATATTTTGTCCAACATAACATTTGAATTAGACATATTAAACTTTCCAATTAATTTGGTCTAACCTCAAAGTCATAAAAAATAAGGAAGTTAGTTCCTTGGGAAGTTGACCCAAAATTAGGGTTTCAATCAAAATGACCTATGATGTTTTGAAATGAATGATGACCTTACAAGTTTCAAATGGATTTTTGATGAACATGAAAGTTGTTCATATGGTTATTAATAACATTGTTTATCTTGGGGTCATCTTCATTTGACAAACACATTAAAAGTTGTATCTCAGTGATCTTTAGTTTAGTCAGATGACTTGACTGATCAACTTTTCAAGGCCAAACTTCAAATCTTGATAAATGAATGATTGAGGGGCCTCACATAGGCTCATATATGCATTAAATAATTAATGAAATAACTTAACTTGGTTAAATTTGGTCATAGGTTGAGGTTGCTTCATGAGCAAGGCACAGTAAAAGCACAGCTGAATTAGGGTTTCCTTGGGAAACAATCCTCAAGCCCTTTGGGTTATCTTGATAAAATTGGAAAATTGAGGTACTTAGGAGACATATATGATGATTAGGAGATTTGTGGACCATTGTCATGCTTTTTCTCATCTTCATCTAGCCATTTCATTGAGCTTATGAGCCTCCTAGGAGCATGGGGCACATGATCACTTGAGCTTCAAAACAAAAAGAGTTAGTGACATATTTTTGTGCTTTCGGTTAGTAATCAAAATAAGAAAAGCAATAATATACAATACAAGAACGCTTGATGGTCTCAAACCACTCACACAAATCCCAACCTAGGGTTAAGGAGCCAAACATGTTATGTTCCTTGAGGCAATACACTTGTGCAATGATATGATGCTATGAGGGATCTTAGGGTCAAAATTAGGGTCTTACAGATGCTCCTATTTAAGTTCATTCTATACGGAGATATGAAGGTTAAAATCTTCGTCTCGACGCGGTAGAATGAGCTTAGATAATAAGAAAGAGACGAATTTTGGTCCCTAAGAGACCTCATGATGCAAATGTATGCATAGAAAATAAAATCTTCATGGTGAATAAAGTCCACAATGGAAAAGAATTCAGGAGAAACTGAAAAACCCAATAGGGGTAACACACTCACTAAGGAGACAGAGACTCTGGGGAAAAGGTAAAAGTGCGTGAGCAGGTCACGACTGGGAAACTTACTGGGAGACACGAAGGGATTCTGTGAAAATAAATCGATGGAAAGACTCGAACTGACGCAAAGATGCATGTATTAGGGAATATGCCAATACAGCAAAACTATCCACAGAGGATACATCGGATAAAAATCCTGACTCAGGCGGGGATGTCTACAAAGGACTCAGCTGAGGAAGAAACAACGAGATATTACCAGTTACTGGGTAATAAACCCAAAGAGAGACATGTCATCGAAACACCGGTTACTGGGTGAGAGAACAACATGCTCAGGGAGACAGAATATCTAAGACCAGTATAAGGGTGAGAGATATCAATCATCCAAAACATTTGAGGAGGACCCAAAAGGCACCTCTCAACTCAGGAAAATCTGACTCCACAGGGGACAAAAGTCATAATAGGGAGCAGAAGGAAGGAACACCAGGGATACCGGTTACTGGGCATATAATAGGTGACCATTCAGACGTGAATTGGGAACATATCCAAGACACTCATCATTTGAAAGGAGGGCTGAAAAAAGCAAACTCGACTTACAGGATGGGCATTCGATTCCATAAGGAAATACGAATCTTACTCGACTGGGGAAGAAAAAAGACTTCGACTGAAGAGCGCATGAGATATATTATCTATTACCGTCATAACGTAGATAACATACTCGCATGGAAGATTATCCACAACCGGTTACTGGGTTAATAAAGGATAAATCGACCGAAAAGAAAGGACATCGGGATACCGGTTACTGGGTATAAAATGATGACCAATCAGAAGGAGAAACAATCATTACCAAACAAGGGTAAATGAAAGATGACTCGGCAGGGATGAATTGTTTGATAAAAGCAATTATCCAAGAGATATATCATCGGCTACTGGGTGGTATACTCAAAACGAAGGAATATCAATACCGATTACTGGGTAAGGATAACCAACAAAGAGGGGATTACATCTACCGGTTACTGGGTAGAAAACCACAATAATAGGACTTACAACTACCAGTTACTGGGTAGAAGGCCACAACATCCACTAGGGAAAGGATGGACAATTACTGGTTACTGAGCAATCCAACAATTAAACCACAGGGAACTGCAAGGGATAACAAGAAAGTAGTCAGTCTAGGAACAAACTAGAAAGACACAACTAAATAGGGCTCAACCCAATGAGAATATAACTCAAGGGAGTAATTCCATCCCGATATACAATTGGGAAGGAAACTGAAACAATAATCATCCACGAGGACATAACTTAGTGGGGAAGGAAGAAGGAAAGATAGACACTTTTTCCTTACGAGGCTGACTCTAAATGGAGAGAT
This sequence comes from Lathyrus oleraceus, assembly GCF_024323335.1. Classification (NCBI taxonomy): domain Eukaryota; kingdom Viridiplantae; phylum Streptophyta; class Magnoliopsida; order Fabales; family Fabaceae; genus Lathyrus; species Lathyrus oleraceus. Next base: position 409,106,927 of record NC_066580.1, read on the forward strand.
CAGACACAAACATCTGCTTGGGGAAGAACATTTCTCCAATAGCATGAGATAACAAGCAAAGATATATGGCAAAGAATGCAAATTATAAATATCAGAATGTTATGATTATGCATGTATATGTATGATTTGTGTATGATTAATGCTGACAAATAGACGTTTATAACACAAACGGGTCCAAGAATCAGGATCGGACATCCGGCGAAACTTCTCAAAAAGAAGGGCGAAGCCTACAGGAGAATCCAGTTCTGGTGGGGATAGGCAAAGTCACAATTGCCAACTATCAGGGACTTCTCGTCCATTCTCGGGAACAAGTGGCTGAGAATCGATAAGATCCGCCGTATAAGAAACTCTACTGGGGAACTTATCAAGGAAAGATATAAAATTTTGTGGGGAACAAATGCCAAACAGATGCCCATCCATCAAAACACTCCCTTCTAACTACTGAAGAGACAACTCTGCTAAGGGGAGAAAAAACAATCTGCTCCGCTGGGGAAAGCAGCAACACCTTTTCTTCAGTATCTCTCAATTAGAAGAAATCTTCAACCACGGAGTGGATACAAATTATCAAACTCAGGTCAGGCAAACCTGCCGGGGATAAGCTGTAGGCAACCCTCAAAGGACACCGCCTTGGCTGAGGGAAACGGAAATGAATCCTTCGTCAACCCATGACATGCCGGGGATGGAAAGAGAAATAAACCCTCAACCAACTGCTCTAAACCACTTCCTGCTGAGGAGGCAACATGAAAGTTGATGAAAAGGACAGAATCATACCAGAAAATGAACAAATGTCTTACCTTTTTGGAAATCGTACTATTCTTGGGAGAGCACTAAAGACGCTTCGACTATCCTTTCAGTCATTGTGAATGTTCATTTTGTCTAAAACAGTTTATAAAACTTTATTTATTTAAAAACAATGATATTTATCAATTAAAACATGCAAACATCTGTTAGACAGAAACAAGTAAGAATGCCAAGAATTGGATAAAGGCTCGAATTTATTTAATAGAATGGTAGTCCGTAAATGGCGAGACTCCATGGATCTTTACAAATTTGAAACTGGTGATATTCATGGAAAAAGGGCTACATTGAACATAATGACCGTTTCTCCACCAACTCTGAATTCGCTGTATTTGACGCTTCGGTTGACAATGATTAAGCGAGAATCCCTAACAAATGACAGTTATAGAACAAAGTCTTGTCAGGATGCAGTTACTTGCTAAATCCCTAATTTTTGCCTAGATTGCCCCAGGTTGAGGTACTCAATCTAGCGGGATATATATATTCATCATTTTTTTTATGTCTCTAACTTTTGCCTAGACCGCCATTTTGGGTTTTCAATCCACCGAGACGCTCATTTTTGCCTAAGTTGCCCTTTCGGGTTTTCAACTTAGCGAGCTATTCTGTTTTTATTTTAAATGGAGTATCTCTTGACTGCATCAGAATTCACAGGACGAGTGAAATCCTCCTCATCCATAGTTGTAAGCAACAAAGCGCCGCCTGAAAAGGCTCTCTTAACAACGTACAGACCTTCATAGTTTAGAGTCCACTTGCCCCTGGAATCGGGCGCGAAAGACAAGACTTTCTTAAGCACGAGGTCGCCTTCTCAGAACACACGAGGCTTGACCTTATTATCAAAGGCTTTCTTCATCCTTTTCTGATATAACTGACCATGACACATGGAAGTTAATCTCTTCTCTTCAATCAAATTCAGTTGGTCATAATGACTCTGAACGTATTCAGCCTCAGTCAACCTGGCCTCCATCAAGACTCTCATTGATGGGATCTCAACTTCCACCGGGAGCACAACCTCCATGCCATATACAAGAGAGAAAGGGGTTGCCCCTGTTGAAGTGCGGAGAGATGTACGATAACCATGCAAAGCAAATGGCAGCATCTCATGCCAATCTTTGTACGTCACAACCATCTTCTGGATAATCTTCTTGATGTTCTTGTTACACAGCTCTTTCATCATCTTGTTGTTCAAGTGAGATCCATTATCAGTAATGATCTTGTCTGGCACACCATATCGACATATAAGTTGGTTCTTGATAAACTTCACGACCACCTGCCTGGTCACATTCGGATACGATGCCGCTTCAACCCACTTGGTGAAGTAATCAATAGCTACGAGAATAAAACGGTGACCGTTCGATGCCTTTGGTTCAATCATGCCGATCATGTCAATTCCCCACATGGAGAAAGGCCAGGGTGAGGAAATAACATTCAGAAGTGTCGGGGGAATATGAATCTTATCCGTGTAGATCTAACACTTGTAGCATTTCTTCACATATTTGCAGTAGTCAGACTCCATTGTTAGCCAATAGTAGCCTGCTCTCAACATCTTCTTCGCCATGGCATGTCCATTGGAATGAGTACCAAATGAACCCTCATGGACTTCAGTCATCAACAAGTCTGCTTCATGTCTATCCACGCATCTGAGCAGGACCATGTCAAAATTCCTCTTGTAAAGCACATCGCCATTAAGGTAAAAACTGCCAGATAATCTCCTCAAAGTCTTCTTATCTTTAACAGATGCCCCAGGTGGGTAAGTCTGACTCTAAAGAAAACACTTGATATCATAATACCACAACTTATCATCTTTTACTTCTTCAACTGCAAACACATGAGCTGGTTTATCCAAGCGCATCACGGTAATATTGAGGACTTCATTCCAATACTTCACTACCATCATTGAAGCAAGCGTAGCAAGAGCATCCGTCATCTGATTCTCATCTCGAGGAATATGATGGAAGTCAACCTTAGTAAAGAAAGTTGAAATCCTCCTCGCATAATCTCTATATGGGATGAGGTCGGGATGATTCGTCTCCCATTCACCCTTAATCTGATTAACAACAAGGGCCGAATCACCCTAAACGTCAAGATGTTTGATCCTAAGATCAATACACTCTTCCAAACCCATAATACAAGCCTCATACTCCGCCATATTATTCGTGCATTTGAAAGTTAGAGTTGCTGTAAAAGGAAAATGTGTACCTTGAGGAGTAATAATCATTACCCCAATACCATTTCCATACTGATTGACAGCATCATCAAACACCATACCCCATCGGGAACCAGGCTCTGGTCCTTCATCGAGCGTGGGCTCATCACAATCTTTCATCTTCAAATATAGAATTTCCTCATCAGGGAAGTCGTATTGCACAAACTGATAATCTTCAATTGGTTGATGTGCCAAATGGTCAACCAAGATACTATCTTTAGTAGCCTTTTGAGCTCGATACTCAATATCATACTCAGATAATAACATCTGCCAACGGGTGATCCTCCCAGATAAAACAAGCTTCTCAAAGATATGCTTGATTGGATCCATTTTGGATATCAATCAAGTTGTATGATTCAACATATACTGGCGTAAACGCTTAGCAGCCCAAGCCAAAGCACATCATGTCTTCTCAAGCATTGAGTATCGAGACTCACAGTCAGTGAACTTCTTACTCAAGTAGTATATTGCATATTCTTTCTTCCCTGATTCATCTTGCTGACCCAGGACACAACCCATGGAATCATCAAGCACAGTCAAGTACATAATCAACGGTCTCCCTTCAACAGGCGGAGACAGAATCGGAGGCTCAGACAAATACTCTTTGATACTGTCGAAGGCCTTTTGGCAATCCTCGGTCAAATCATGACGTTGATCTTTCCGAAGGAGCTTGAATATAGGCGCACATGTGGAAGTCATGTGGGATATAAATCTGGAAATGTAATTCAAGCGGCCAAGAAAACCTCGGACTTGCTTCTTAGTTTTAGGCGCATGCATCTCCTGTATTGCTTTGACGTTGGCAGGATCAACTTCAATACCTCTTTCGCTAACAATAAAGCCCAAAAACTTGCCGGAACGGACTCCAAATGTACACTTGTTGGGATTCAGGCGGAGTTTGTACTTCCTCAAATGCTGGAAAAGCTTCAACAAGTGTTCTACATGTTCAACTTCCGTTTTCGACTTCGCAATCATATCATCGACATACACCTCAATCTCCTTGTGTATCATATCATGAAACAAGGTAGTCATAGCTCGTTGAAACGTGGCTCCGCCGTTCTTTAAGCCGAAGGGCATCACTCGATAACAAAATGTTCCCTAAGGTGTGATGAATAATGTTGTCTTCTCCATATCCTTGGGTGCCATTTTAATATGATTATAACCGGAAAATCCGTCCATAAATGAAAAGACATTGAATTTAGCCATATTGTCTACCAACATATCATTGTGTGGAAGAGGAAAATCATCTTTCGGACTAGCTTTATTCAAGTCACGGTAATCCACACATATTCAGACTTTTCCATCTTTCTTAGGCACAAGCACAATATTGGCCACCCATTGAGGATATGTAGAAGTCACAAGAAACCCCGCATCAATTTTCTTCTGAACTTCTTCTTTAATCTTTACTGCCATATCAGGATGAGTTATTCTGAGCTTTTGCTTCACAGGCACACACTCAGGCTTCAATGGTAAGAAATGTTGCACAATATCAATATCCAGACCAGGCATGTCTTCATACGACCAGGCAAAGACGTCGACATATTCTCGTAGCAACGCAATCAACCCCTTCTTAACAGACTCTTCAAGGAGTGCCCCAATCTTCACTTCACGAATGCGATCTTCAGACCCCAAGTTGACTGTCTCCAGATTCTCAAGATGTGGCTGAATGATCTTCTCCTCGTGCTCAAGCAGACGGGTAATCTCATCAGGAATCTCTTCAACATCATCTTCTTTTGCCTCAAATACAGGAAATTCAAAGTTGGGAGATGGTGTTGGATCATTATGTTCAATGGGTTTGATTAACCTGCATAATGATTTTGAGTATAAAAGAGATTTCAGAATTCAAACAAGGCAAATCATTATGCAGATGAAAAGATTGATTTTATTCTCTTTTTTTAGGGTTTTATGGTGATCACCAATTTCATGCAAAAAGCAAAAAGGAAAAATAATTTTGGAAAAACAAACATTTAACATGTGATTATTGAATGAATATCATTGTATTAATCAAATTATGCTAACAATGTCTTCACTTCTCCTTTTGGCATAGGAGAAGGGTTTTTGAACAAAATGAACACATTACGTTGACTTGTGGATAACTGTTGGAACATCAACAGTGATCCAATTATTGCAGATTCCTCCGGGTATGACAGTGGGCAAGGTCTTCCTCTTCATCATCTTCAATAATGGCAGCAGCTTCCTGATCTTCAATAGTGTGGATGAAACCTCCACTCTGGAACAACCCATGATCATTGGAAACACCAGAAGAATACCCTATTCCAGCTCGGGACTTGTTATCTTCCATCTTTATCATTTTCCCCAAACCAGTAGTTGCACCATGCTTAATGGCCAACTTTGCATCATTATAGGAGACAAATGAAGAAAGTCCTTTCCTCGAAGGCTCAACAATAGACAAGGCTTAGAACGGAGTCCCAACCTCATCCTCAACGTCAATATAGGAGAAGGAAGATAAATGACTGACCAAGAGACCCTTCTCTCCACCTATCACCACCAACTTTTTATTCTTAACGAACTTCAACTTTTGGTGCAGGGGGGATGTCACTGCGCCTTCCTCGTGAATCCATGGTCTGCCAAGCAAACAACTATAAGATGGATGAATATCCATGACCTGGAAAGTGATCTGGAAGTCACTAGGTCCAATCTTGATCGGGAGTTCTAATTCACCAATCACAGTTTTGCGCGATCCATCAAATGCCTTCACAACCACTCCATTCTGCCTCATGAGAGGCCCCTGATACGCAAGTTTAGCCAGAGTGGATTTTGGCAACACATTGAGTGATGACCCTATGTCCATCAACACATTGGACAAGGAATCATCTTTACAGTTCATAGATATGTGTAAAGCCAAATTGTGGTCTTTTCCCTCCTCGGGAAGATCTGCATCACAGAAGCTCAAATTGTTGCAAGCGATTATATTTGCAACAATGCTATCAAACTGCTCTATTGTGACATCGTGGTCCACGTATGCCATGTCCAACACCCTCTGCAAAGCTTCACGGTGTGGCTCCGAATTCATTAACAAAGATAAGACAAATATCTTTGATGGAGTCTGTAGCAGCTGATCAACAACATTATATTCACTCCTTTTGATGAGCCTCATCATCTCATCATCATCCTCTTTCAAAATGCCAGACTGGCCGACCAGGATAGGAGTGTTATTATTCTTAATAGCAACAGGGTTAACACCCTTAACAACAGGAACAGAAATATTTGAAGAAGAAGTCCCCACGGGACCGGCAGGATTAACAACAGTTCTCTTCACGACATCTTCATGGGATTTCCCGAGAAAACACGACCACTACGGGTCACACCACTGACGTCTAAAATGCTTACCACAGAAGTTAAGGGCAACGAAACCTCTTTTCCATCCTCCAGCATAACAGCGTTATATCGGTATGGAATAACATTGTCTGATACATACGGGACAGAGCCCGCTGGCTTAATCACAAAAGCTGGAGATACCTTCTTCTTGCTCTCATCATACTTGACAACAACAGGCTCAGGAATTTTAAACACAGGAGTAATTACATCAACTTCATTCTCATTACAATTCTGAAGTATCTCAATCATCCCTTGATCAATCATCTCTTGGATATCCCTTCTTACTTGACGACATCCTCTTTCATTGATAGTGCGCACCTGGCACCTATCATGGTCATGCTCGTAGTGACTGTGTTCACACAACAGCTTGTGCATCTCGACCAAAGATTGCCTTATGTCATTCACATACAGGACTTTGTATTTGCCAGGGCATCCTTGGACCATATTAACAACTGCTTTCCCATGCTCGGGCAATGGTTCTTCTTCACGTTCGGACCTATGTCCTCAAAAAACAATATCCCACTTCTCACAAGGTCTTGCACCTTGGTCTTTAATGGATAACAGTTCTCCACATCATGTTCGGGAGCACCGGAATGATACACACAATGAAGCTCTGGCTTATACCACCATTGAGGATTGGTTGGTACAGCAGGAGGATCCCGCGGAGTTATCGGCTTCCTATCTATCAAGGAAGGATAAAGCTCAGCATATGTCATCGGAATCAGGTCAAAAGTTACCCTCTTCCTCTCGTAGTTGTTGGTGCTGGTGTTATTATTGTTGCGAGGCTGGTAGGCCTGTTGTTGTTGACGATGTTGTTGTTGTTGATGAACTTCTCGGAAAGCAGGTGCTATATGAGCCACCTGGTGTTGGTTGTTGGTTGGACGCACGTCCTTCCTCCTTACAGAGGGCCTTCTTTTAACATGAGAGGACACAACATGAGTCTCTCCCTCTTTCTTCCTAGAAAAGCCTTCATACTTATTTGCTGAGGAACCATCATCTCTAGATAAATGTCCTTCCCGGACCCCTTCCTCTAATCTCATCCCCATATTCACCATTTCGGTGAAGTGTGAGGGAGCACTAGCAATCATCCTTTCATAATAGAAAGAGCTCAAAGTCTTCAATAAGATCTTTGTCATCTCCTTCTCTTCAAGGGGTGGCACTATCTGAGCTGCCAATTCTCGTCATCTCTAGGCGTACTCCTTGAAGGTCTCCTTATCCTTCTGCGACATTGCCCTCAATTGGTCCCTATCTGGAGCCATATCCACAATATATTTATACTGCTTAATGAAGGCCTCACCTAGATCGTTAAAAATGCGGATTCTTGCACTCTCCAGCCCCATATACCACCGAAGCGCAGCACCTGTCAGGCTATCCTGAAAGTAGTGGATCAGTAGTTGGTCGTTGTCAGTCTGTGTTGACATCTTGCGAGCATACATCACAAGATGGTTGAGCGGGCATGTATTTCCCTTATACTTCTCAAAGTCAGGCACTTTGAATTTAATAGGGATCTTCATGTTGGGCACCAGGCACAACTCAGCAGCACTTTTCCAAAAGAGGTTTTTACCCCTCAAAGTCTTCAGTTCCTTGCGCAGCTCAAGGAATTGATCTTTCATTTCATCCATCTTTTCATATACGTCCGGGCCCTCAGATGGCTCAGAATGATAAATGGTGTCTTCAACACGGGGAAGGGTGTGCATAACAGGAGGTGGCACAGACAGGACCGGGCTAGATGCCGGCAAAAAAGCGAGAGTAGGAGCGAAACCCTCTGGTATGAAATTGGGGGGCATTCCCCAAGGGAATCCGGCTGGCATAGACGGAGTGAAGTGGGTTGTCGCAACACACATTGTTGAAGTTGCTATCTCAGATATGATAGTCCTCACGGGAGGAGTTGCAGGAGTTGGTGAAGCTTGGCTCTGTGCGGCTAGAACTGACTCCATCATGGCAGTCAGCCTAGCAATCTCTTCCTTCAGGTCCCTGTTCTCTTGCTCCAGGTGTTCAATTATCCTCGGATGATTGGCTCTAATATTATACCGGTGCGTCAGCTTGTCTTTAAAATAAATAAAGAGCAAAGAGTTAGACCACTGATCAAGAGCTTGGAACAAAACCTGCTTATGCATATGATGCATGCAATGCTTGTGCATATGATTTGTTTTTAATTAGAGGAACTTTTAGAGATCTATTTGCAAATATTTGAAAGTATTCAACTTTTAAGACATATATGGAATACTCATAGAAATAATATTTTGCAAACTTTTTACACCAATGAAGTAGTACAGTTTTGGTAACTGTAGTACCTCAAATTTGCACCCCCATTCATGCATACATTTCATTTTTTTAGGTCATTAACATTACATAGTGCATTGCATCATATCAACTAGAACTGGCATCAAGGGGATTCCTCAGGGCAAGAGAGCAAGTTTTCCTTGAGTTGAAAGCCACATGAGAATTCTAGAGAGCTTATACGAATCAAGGTTCATTTTGAAGCAACTTTGCCAAGTGCTAGAGGCTCCAAAAGTCATCAGTGCATTGCCAGGTCATCTGGGCCCCATAAAAGTCAACTGAAAGTCAACTGAGGGCTAGGAGGTGGAGAAATGATTTGAGACACTTCATTCATGTCCAAAAGAAGTTTATTCATTATGTCAAACATCTACATTGAGGGTTTTGAAGCCAGATCAAAAGTTTCCCAAAATGGAAAGTGACCTATAATTTCAAGTTTCCAAAAATGGCAAGTTTTTGGACCACTTTCAACTTGACTTTCCAACATCAAAGAAGCTTCAAATGAAATTTTGTCCATAATAAAAGTTGAAGATCTTTCTCTCCTATTTCCAAAAAGTCCAAGGTCATGAGCATCTGATGAATGGTTAAGGAGTTATGAGCAAATCATTGCCAAGTGTGCTTGGAACTTCAAAATGCCATAACTTTTGATTCAAAGCTCCGATTTAGGCCACTCTTTTTGCAAGTTGCTTCTTTTGACCTATAGTTTCTAAATCCATCATTGCATTGCATGGAATTTATTCACATGAGCATTTGGCCATGCATGTGCTTTTTGGAGGGAAAATCATTAATTTGAATTTGGTACATCATATGAACAAAATTCCAATTCCAACATGTGCATGGGATGATTTTAAGTGATTTTGAGCATGCACATGGTACTGTTCACGTTCATGTTGCCATGCATAGGGTGAATTTTCCAATTGTGCATAACACCTCATATCTCATTAAACTTTCATTAGCCATGCCTATGTGTCATTAGCAAAGTGATTAAGGAAGCATATAAAAGCCTAATTGTAACAGAATTTTCAGGCTAACACATTCTAGATCTAGATTTGAGTTTTCCCTCCATTTTTTCTCTCAATTGAATCTTCAATTTTCTTCACATAAGCCATTGATTTTATTGCATATTCGTGTTCATTGAGCTTCATTGAGTATGGACCAAGCATGGGATTGAAGGTTTTGGTGGAGAATCAAGCTGTGCAAGTACATGAAGGTGAACATGGAAGCTTTGAATTGATCAAGATCCAAGCCACTTCAAGGGAGATTTCGTGCAAAAAGCTTCATAACATCAATATAGGAGTGAATCTGGAGATTGCTAGCCTTTGAATCCACTGTTTTCCTCCACTACTCTCCAAGAAGGTTGGAAATCGAACCTTTTAATTCTTGATTTTATGCACATAATGTTGTAGATCTTTCCATGCTGATCATTCTGATATAAATTTCATGAAAAATGGATGAATATTGGATGAGATATGAGTGTTTAAGGTTGGATGCATGAAAATGTTTTCGATCGATTCTCTTAATCCATGGAGATTTAAGCCAAACCAATGCTCGATCCGTGTTCCTCATGAAATAAGCTTTCCAACGGTATAGGCCATGCGAAATTCTACAAAAAAATTCATGGACATCTACTGTAGCGCCACCGTCTTCATGAAGAAGACGTTGGAAACCACCGTCCCCACACTGTAGCGCCACCGTCTGGTTAGGGTTTGCTGTAGCGCGCGATTCGATTCTCCCTGAGCGCATTTTTGTTTTCCATTCAATTCTTCACCTGGCCAAAACAATGGCGTTTTGTACAGCGCGCCGTACCTCACTTCGATTCTCGCCTCCAGCATTTGTGAATCTTTATTCCTCATGCGCTTCTATTTTTGTGATACTCAGTTCATTTCTTACCTCCATCGTTTTTTCAAATTAACTTCACCTTTTCTATTTCCCTCCAATTATCATGTGCATTAGTTCATTAATTCATAATATTTTCATGCAACTTGTAAAAATCATAACAAATTGAAAATTAATCCAAATCACTTCCAATTTTTTGCTACATGTTCAGTGAGATGCCTATTATTTTGTGGTGTGATTTTCCTGATTTTATCATTTCTGGATTTTGGATGGTGAATTGTTATTTGAACATGTGTGAAAATGTGATATGTTGTACCAATTCTTTTGTGGAATGCTCATACTTCAATTTCCATGAAATTTGGTATGCTGATTCCCAACATGTTGCCTAATTTTTGAGGTTTGGTTGTGCATTTTTAGCATTTTTCATTTCTGTTTTAGGCACATGAATGTATGGTGTGACAATGTGTGTCACACAATTTGATGTCATACTTGTTCATTTTCATTTCTAGGTCAATTGAGCTCCGTTGATTCCAATTTTTTGTATGATACTTGTGTTTGGCATGTTGTGTGCGCATAAAAGTTTTCATGATTGTTTGATTCATTTCTGTTTTAATTTGGAATTTCTACTCTTGATGTCCAAATGTTGATCCCATTGTGTGCCTTTGCCCTATTTTGTGCAATTGATGACTTTGCCATTTGATTTAGGTTTGGTCCTTTTTAGGACATGTTCTTAATTGAATAAGTATGCTTCATGTTAGATATTGGTTGCTGTTTTGACTTTTTATTTCGCCTTTGACCCTAGCCTTGGTGCTAGTGGTTTGTACTCATCTTTTGAGTTTTGCATTTCAGGTTCAAGCTCCTAGTCCCAATGGTTTATGTTGATCTCATGAATTGAGATGCAAAATTCTTTGTCCACTAACCTTTCTTGTGTTGTAGGTTCCTTGGTGATGAACTCACTTGAGTTGTTGACTTGCATTGTGTATATTGGTTGTCTCGATGTTGACTGTCAGTTTGGTTTGTCTGAATGTGAATATTGACTTGTTTGATTTTCTTACAGGTACTTTAGTAGCTTTAACTCATTGCTTGAGTTGCTTTGCTTTGCTTGTGGTTGGCATACCACCTAGGTAATCCTTCTCTAACTCCATGTAGTCTGGAAGCCCTGTCGTTTTTGTTTGACAGGCATTTGGCTGAAGACCTCCTTAAGAGGCAATGTCTGTGATTGTTTATATTTTTTCCATGTACTTCAAGTCCTCCTAAGTGAAGAGGCGATTGGCAGATAGAAGGGATTTGCAATCAATCCCCGTCTATTCAGTTGAGTCTTTCATCTTGCTCGCACTACGTGCTGATGCATTTGAATAAACACCCATGATCCTTGTATATGGAGTCAGTCAAGTGGAGTAGAGTCCTACATTCTGGACTCCCACGTTTTCATTGATTGAAGCTCACCCAGGCCCGGGTTAAGAGCTATGAGGTCTTATCCTCATTACCTTTCATCTGCTCACCCTGACGGTCAATGTCAGTGGTTAAGAGCCTCAAACACCCCTTCCAGTGTTGGCTTGTCTGTCAAGGTTGATATGACCCCTCGACTAAAGCCTAGCCTTGTATGAGCCGCTTGTTTGCATATAGCGTGTGTTGTTGATTGCTTGTTTACTTATCATGTTTGTTTTGCTTGAGGAGTCAGATGTAAGACCAGCGATTGGCTATCTGTTTCCTGGTTTGTTTCGTGGAGTTAGATGTAAGACCAGCGATTGGCTTTTTGTTTCCCATTTGTTTTGGAGTTGGATGTAAGCCCAGCGATTGGCATTCCATTTCCAGTTTTCGTAGTTCTCTCTTGAGACTTTCTTCGTGTCCCTATAGGTTTGCTAGACTTCGTATAGTCTCTTGTTTGCATGTCAATTAAGGTAGCACGGTTCCTTCGTCTAGGACTTCCTTTCTTGCATGAGCTTTCCTAAGACACAAACAAACATTACTTTCCCTTAAGAACACGTTGACTCCTTCTACTACAGGCGAGTAAGTCTCCCAAGGTCGAGCATCCGGTAGATTACGTAATAACGTCGTTCACCTAAAAAACACCAAACAAATAGAAATAGTTTAGCCGAACTACGGCAACTTTGATTCTCATATCCAGATGAGATACGTAGGCACGAGATGCGATGTCTTATCGAGTTTGACTGACAACTAACTTTGATCCTTGTCTCTCGTCCTCGTTGCGATTGAGACCTTCCTTTTCTCTTGCCCTAGTTGCACTCGAGACCCTTCTGCTTTGTTTGTGTGTTTAGAGTCTGATGTAAGTCCAGCGATTGGCATTCGGTTTCCTATTGGTGTTTGTTTGTTCGGAGTCTGATGTAAGTCCAGCGATTGGCATTCGGTTTCCCGTGTGTTTGTTGTTTGTTTGGAGTCTGATGTAAGTCCAGCGATTGGCATTCGGTTTCCTGTTTGCGTTTCTTTGTTCGGAGTCGGAAGTAAGCCCATCCATTGGCAGTCTGTTTCCAATTGTGTGTTTCTTTTGACGTCTCAGCGTCTTTTCAACTTTTTGTTTCGGCGTGCGTTAGCTGAGCTTCGAGTGCTCTGATTCTTTCTCTGGTTAGAGAAGATACGTATGCATAGGATACGATGTCCTAGCGAACACGTTTCCCATTTTCCCGAACTACGTCGACTCTGATGTTTGTTTCTGACAAACTATGTAGGCCCAGGATGCGACATCTTGCCGAGTCATCTTCTTCCGTCTTCTTTCATATGTGTTTCACTCCAGTCTTGTGCAGTTTTTGAGCAGTTATTTAGAAACCTTATTCTATTCTTTTTTAGCATGGATCCCGTCGAGTACGACGGACGTGAGGGGGTACTAATACCTTCCCCTTGCGTAACCAACTCCTGATCCTTGCAATCTCTGGTCGTAAGACCATTTCCTTTCCAGGTTTACTTCGAGCGTTTCCTTTCCCTCCCTTAGGATAAATAACACACGGTGGAGGCTCTGTGTCTTTTCCCCTCGGTTGTTTTTCGCGTATGCGACAGTAACCAAATACAATACAAGAGAAAAGGAAATGAACATCCTATGGAGCCCTAGGAACACTCATCCAAAGCTTTCGAGATCGGAAGATAAGTTGCACGAAGCCTCTTCACCTCTCTCTCATAAGCTGCTTCCATATCGGCCTTCTCCTTGGCAAGCTGATCATACTTCCTCTTCCAGAACCTAGATGAATGAGGAAGAAGAGAAGTAACCACATCATTAGGCTCATCAATAACCTAATGCTCTAGAAACTCTATCATTGTATCCTTATCTTTGAGCTGCTGAAGAAGTTCCTCACGCTCACGAACCCATGCACGCGAACGGTCTTCATCTCTCAGCTCCTCTACGCCTTGATTAGGGAGGGTTGAAGGCCCAACCATAACCATAGGGGTAGGTCTCGGATATTCGTATGGCATGCGGTACTCAAGAGCTATCCTCCTCACCCATGCGGTGTAGGGTTCCAAAGCAATGCAATTCTTCGGACCAAGCTCATTCTTCCCTTTCCTATGAACTTTGCACCAGGCGCAAACCATCTTATCCTTCAAGTTCTGGGGATCTTTACCCTATTGAAAGAATAAGCCTTCCAACAAAATGTTGTTAGGTTTATCCTTTAAGTGGAACCCAAGCTGGCGGCGAGCCAAAGTTGGATTCTAGTTAATTCCACCACATGTACCAAGAAGAGGTACATTGGAGAACTCACCACAAGAGTCAATAATCTGAACGCCAACATAAACACGAATGTACCAAGAGATATCATCATTAGTGAGAGACATGAGTCTCGCAGACCATCGTAGACATCCCTTGTTCTCCTTGAAGGCAAGTGTCTGAGGCAAGTGAAAAATAAACCACTTGTACAACAGAGGCAGACAACATACAATGGAACCACCACCCTTTGCATTCCTCATATGCAAAGAGAAATAAGTGCCACCCAACAGAGTCGGAATAGGATTAAGAGAAGATAAAATCCTAATAGCATTCACATCCACGAAGTTTTCGATGTTGGGAAATAACACTAGCCCATAGATGAGTAGTACAAATATGGCTTCAAAAGCTTCCTCACTCATGGCCTTCCCAAACAAAGTAGCTTTGGCAATCAGAAAATCAGATGGGAGACCTTGAATTCCACCTTTGGTAGTCATATTAGCAATAATGTCAGATACATCCACATGGAGCATGTCAACAATCTCTTGAGAAGACGGAATCTTCTCCAAGCCACTGAACGGCAACTGGTCAAGAATAGGTATACCCACATTATCGGCATACTCCTCAAGTGTAGGCAAAAGCTGGAAATTCGGAAAAGTAAAGCACCGATACAGAGGATCGTAGAACTGCACCAACACACTCATCAGACCTTCATCCACCTTGGTAGAAAGAATAGACAGGATATGTCAAACTCCTTAATTCTTTCAAGTCAGGTTGTCGGAAACTGTACTTCTTCGTATTCCTTCTTTGCTTATCCATGTCTGAAAATTTGTAAATAGACCTCTTAAGTTCCTTGAAATTTTTTATTGTTGATGATATGAATGCATGAATGCATGGATGCAACAATCACACTCAAGGATCAAGCAAGTCACACCACACAAAGGTCACGGGATGGCTCACGTCATTGTCAATATCAATCATCCATTTTGGTGGATTATGGTTTACACCTTATAAACACCCAAGTTCCATTGATATTGAGAATGTACGATAACGGATCAACCACGAATCAAGGGTTTGTTGTAAGTCACAAGCATGGAGTCTTGGTTAAGAACCACCCAATGGGAGTGTACTATGGTTAAACCTGACAATCATGTTCTAAAAAGGTCCCCATAGTCATCATCTCATCTTTCAGATATTATCGGATAAAATGACTACTCGTATTCCAAAAATATTCTCAAGAGGGACTCTTATGAGTGCAGTATCGCGTAACAATCGCCTCAAATCTTACACTTGAACGACCTTCGCACTACATCCTAAAATAGGCCAAGATGGGCTAGGTATCTAAGGTCCTTGGCTTCTAAGGTTTATATTGGAAATAATAATGCCTAACCACGACTACTCGTGTGACATTATTAACCCCAATAAGACCTCCACCAAGTGAATGGGCTTGCAAGTCAACTTGCTAAGAAATAACTCCACACAAGTCAACAAGACTATGCCATTCTCCTATCATAAGTGCACTCGAGTTCGGGTATAGAACTCATCTCACAAGAAACCACCAAGCATACAAGCAATTAATATATCAAGCAATTCAGACATTACAAACAATTCAGTCATCCCAAATTTGCACAAAAATATGTCACTAATAAATATAAACATACAACACACATAAGCAAAAAGTAGGCTAAACCCACTAGAGATGTGTATTTATCCCCAGCAGAGTCGCCACTTTTCTGTAGCGGGGTTTTCGTTACCTTTAGGTTTATTGACTAAACCAAAAGTAAACATACAATTCGAGTCGCCATCGCACTTTTATTTGTCCAAAGGAAAGGCTAAAAAGCGAACAAAAGCCAAGTAAGAAGTCTTATCAAATCAAAAACTAATAAAAATGTCAGAGATCTAGGTAAGGGGGTTGGTTATGAAATGGGAAGGTTTTACGCACCCAAAACATCCTTAGTACTCTAAGGAAACCCTTTTTGCAAACATGTGTTGTAGGTTGGTATTTGTGAAAATATGTGCAAAAGATTGGAGGGATGAGAAAAGAATATATTATATTTACAAGTTTTTTTTTGTTTGAATGGATGAACCCATTGCCTACGTACCATCACAAAGGTAGGATCAAAACCTCGTAGTTCAGGGTAAAAAATCACAAAGATTGGTGAATTGATTTGATCAAAATCCTTAAGGTCTTTTGTTATCAAAGGGAGAAAACTCAACCTAAACCAACAATTCACCATGTGAGGAAGGCTTCAACATACAAGTGAGGGGTTAACCCTATAATAAGCATGAAAGACTTATAATCTAATCACTAAGGATGAGGTGAGATTTACATCAACCAATATGATAACTCAAACCTATGACTAATGTTTTTGAAAAGTTTTAAACAAAGGTGGCCATTGGAACCACAAAAACAACTTGAAGTGAGTTATATTTACAAGTTATATTTATTTACAAAATGAAGTCAGAGTTGGATTAAGATTTATTCATAATTAGTATTGAGGAAAATATTTTGAAAAGTCAAAGGCATAAGGCCTAGGTTTCTAATTTGAAACAATGTCAAAGTTTGAAAGAATAGATTTTGGCTTGGTTAGAGTGGGGAGAAGAAGAGAATGGCTAGTCCTAAAGCAACAAAGATAAGGGGAGAAGATAGAACCCTTGGAGTTCCTTTTCTTAAAATCATAGAGATGATTCAAGATGCTCCTTTCCCTTGGACCTAGCAAACAAACAAGCAATCAAACAATTTGAATTCAAGCTCCTAGGATCTCCATTTGGCTTGTTTCTCTTAACTTGGCTACTCATGACAATGGTCTTCTTTACTATCTCAAGATGGAATCCCTATCACACAAGAGCAAACATCAAAAAGTTTACATCACAATAAGCGGAATAGACAAAGGATAAGTTTTGGAAAGGAAGTCCTTTAGAGTCAACTTTGAAATTTAGCATTCTAAAGGCATGAGGCCTAGTTGCTCTTCAAAAAGTTTAGCATTCTAAAGGCATGAGGCCTAGTTGCTTTTGAACTCCTTTAAGCATAGGTATATCCTAATTCTAAGTCCTTTCTCCTTTTTGCATTTGGTTCACATCAAAACAAACACAAACAAAACAAGATAGCAATATATTTATATACAATAATGAGCTCAAATGAGCAATGGGAAAATGACATAAACATAAAATATGTGCTCAAGTGAGCAAAATGAAAAGCAATATGAATAAATGAGGAAGAAATGAAGTGCAATAAAGTAAAGGGCAAGAAATTAAATGCTCCAATTAAAGTTAGTAATTAGTATGGTTATGTTAGTTTGTCATAAGACAATGTAGCGCTATGTTAAGCAATCGTAAGTGGACTAATGTAGTAATCACACCTATCTGAGGTCGGCCAATAAAACTATAGGCAAATAAACACAAGTTAGATATCATGACTAGTAAGCCAAGCTCCTAAAACTTTCCATGCCAAAACAAAAGGGGAAGGGCCTTGTATGAACTTTAGGTTTTTTACTTGACCAAGAAGCAACCTATCTTGGACACAAAACAACTTACTTGATCTTGGATCAAGTTGAGTTTGGTTTGGATCAAAGAAGATTAAACCTCTCATTTGTCAAGACTAACCATAAGACATTAACTCATTGGCCAAAATCAAAAGAAAGGGATGAAGATGAAATGAATGGAAAGAGAATTCATGTATCAAATTTAATTGATCAAATATGAACCAAGTCATCACCAATCAACGCCAAACAGAAGAGAAATGAAGATCACAAGTCAACAAGTCAACCCTAATTTTTTTGGTATTTTTGAATTAAAAATAAATGCAAAATAAAATAATTAAAATATGGTCAAACCTCAATTTTAATTCAAATCAACTTCAACAAATCCGATTAAATTCTCATAGGTCTAACATGGTCAAACAAACTTTGACAAATTTTCTCAATAATTTTTGAAAACAGAAACTATTTTAAAAACAATTAAAAACAATGAAAAATAACACAATATGAATTAAAATCTCAAATAAATCTCAAATCAAATAGGAAATTGATGAGACTATTTTTCATTGACTTATCATGATCCATAGGTGTTAGGAAAATATTTTTGGATTTTTCAAATATCAAAAAGTAATTAAAAATGAATTAAAACTATTAAAACTCAAATAATTCATAAAAAATATTAAATGAAGTCACAAAAATAATTAAAAATCAAAATATGAAACTAGATTTTTCAAGAAAATTTTTGGCGTTGGTCTCATATTTTTGTGACTTCAAATAAAATATTTATGAATTTTTGAAAATAAAAGGAATTAACTGAAATTAAAAAGAAAATAAGGAAAATAGAAAAATCCAGCGCCATCATGTCATTTCATTAATTGACGTGGCAAGGCATCAAGGGCTCAGAGGCGCGGATACATGGTGTGCCCTGGTCAAACGCGTAGCACAATGATTTAAAAGAAGTAAACACATGGAACGACCATGATTATAACGTGGAAGCATGATCCAATGGCTCTGAAGCATACCACATGGTGATGGTGGTGGAAACCGCCATCTTCTCCGGTGATCCAACCATTTCTGGCCACCACGCGCAGGAAAATAAATTGCAATGAAAATGAAAAAAGAGGATATCAAAATGAAGCTGAGGTGATGTACATCACCACTGTAACCATAGATCATCCTTACCATTCCTATTTAGAGAGAAATGTGAGCTTGAAAGTCATGGTGTATGAACTGAAATGGCACGATTTGCAAAATTAAGACCACCACTGACCTGCCTCAAGTGAGAGGACTTCAGAAAACAACACAAACCAAAGAAAATCACATTGTATGGCAAGATCTAGATCAAAAAAGTTTGAGGTTCTACCTCTGAAATGAAGCTTCAAATGCCACGAGTTCTTCAAGCTCTTGATCTACTTTTGCTCTGGAAGTGTGATGGAGATGATAGGTTAAGGAATTGAGCTTTGAAAATCAACTAATGATGTTGAAATTCAAGCTTGAAAAAGAGAAAGAAAACTGAAAATTCCTTTAGTGAGGGTTGGGATTTCAATTCAGCAGCAATTCAGATCTCCACTTGGTTCCCAATTGAATGAGAATGCACACTTTTTTATAGCTGAAATGGATTGGCAAGCATGGTTCCCTCGTGTGCATGGAATTTGAATTCTCCCTGCATGGGCATGTACAGGCGCATGTAAGGCCCAATGATGGGTGCAAATCCTTGCTGAGCTCAACTGGAAATGAATTGGTCGTGTACAATGAACTACACAAGCTTGCACATCAAGTTATATCATGAAATGCCAAAATGGTCATAAAAAGAAAGCTCTTCGAAACTCCCACATGGAAAGTCAAAAAACTTAATGTGAGTAATGGTTGGAAAGCTCTTGAAATAAGGTACAAAAGTCATGTTGGGAAAAAAATCATTTGGCATTTGGAAATTAGTGAAAACTGGTTGTGAAAGTTTAGGTACAAAACATGTCTAAGTCACCTTTGAAAATTTTCACCAAAAGTAAGCATCTTCAAGCCCTTATGTTTCAATGATGCAAGCTTAAATGGAAACACCTCGAACATCAAAGTTGTAGATATTTTCAGGATGATCAATTTGGACTTATAGTTTGCATCATTTGGATTTTTCATGAGAAAGTTATGGGCACTTGAAGTTGGGCATTTTTCAAATTCAATGACTTAGGTCCAAAGTGACCTATAATGTTTTGTATGATCACATGTATTTCTTTTAGGATTATGAAATTTTGTCCAACATAACATTTGAATTAGGTATCTTAAATTTTCCAATTCATTTGGTCTCACCTAAAAATAGTAAAACATAAGGAAGTTAGGTCCTTAGGAAGTTGACCCAAAATTAGGGTTTTAGTCAAAATGACCTATAATGTTTTGAAATGAATGATGACCTTCAAAGTTTCAAATGAATTTTGTATGAACATGAAAGTTGTTCATATGGTTCTTAAGAATATTTTTTATCTTGGGGTCATCTTTATTTGACAAACACATTAAAAGTTGTATCTCAGTGATCTTTAGTTTAGGCAGATGACTTGACTGGTCAACTTTTCAAGGCCAAACTTCAAATCTTGATAAATGAATGATTGAGGGGCCTCACATAGGCTCATATATGCATAAAATAATGAATGAAATAAATTCACTTGGTTAAATTTCATCATAGGTTGAGGTTGCTTCATGAGCAAGGCACAATCAAAGCAAAGCTGAATTAGGGTTTCCTTGGGAAACAATCCTCAAGACCTTTGGGTTATCTTGATAAAATTGGAAAATTGAGGTACTTGGGAACATATATGATGATTAGAAGCTTTGTGGACCATTTTCATGCTTTTTCTCATCTTCATCTAGCCACTTCATTAAGCTTAGGAGCCTCCTAGGAGCATGGGGGCACATGATCACTTGAGCTTCAAAACAAAAAGAGTTAGTGACATATTTTTATGCTTTTGGTTAGTAATTAAAATAAGAAAATCAATAATATACAATACAGGCATGCTTGGTGGTCTCAAACCACTCACACAAATCCCAACCTAGGGTTAAGGAGCCAAACATGATATGATCCTTGAGGCAATGCACTTGTGCAATGATATAATGCTATGAGGGATCTTAGGGTCAAAATTAGGGTCTTACAACTTTCTTCCCCTGCTTTGAGTTTACCCTTGATATATTCATCCTAACCGATGACGAATATTCTCCCTTTTGGTATTCTACCCAGTAACTGGTAGTTGTAATCCCTATTTTGTTCCCCAGAGAGTTAACCCTTAATATGTTCATCCTAACCGGTGACAAATTTCCTTCTCTTTGCGGTCTTCTGCCCAGTAATTGGTCATTGTAAATCCCCCATTTTCCTTCACATAGTTTATCCTTGATATGTTCATCCTAACCGATGACAGATATTCTCTTTTTGGTATTTTATCCAGCATTCGATAGATGTAATTCCTACTTTTTTAGGCAGTTTATCCTTGATATGTTCATCTTAACCGGTGACGGATATCCTCCCTAGAATCCCCGGGCAAGTCTATCCTTGATATGTTCATCCTAACGGATGACGAGTTTTCTTTCCTTTGAGTTTATCCTTGATATGTTCACTTTAACTAGTGATGGATATTCTCTCTCTTTGGTCTTCTGCCAAGTAACCGGTAGTTGTAAATCCTATTTTGGCTTTTCCCAGCTGTTTATTCTTACCTAGTAATCGGTAATGAATACATCTCCTGTTTGCCTTCAGCAAGTCATCCTTGATATGTTTACCCTAACCGGTAACGGATGTCCTCCCTGTCAGAGTTTGTTATTCATTTGCCCAGTAACCAGTAATGGACAATATACTTTTGTTACTCCGGTGTCGAAGATCGTTTCTTCCCTAGTAGAGTTTGAGTGCGCATTTTCTTGGTGAAATCTCTGTTTCCTGCTTGGCTCAAGTATTTTAGCTTTGTTCTGATCTACTCGCTTCCCTTGGAGATGTCCTTTTCCCCCGGTTGAGTCTTTCCATGTATTTATTTTCATGGAATCCCTCGAGTCCCTAATAGTTTTAAAGTCGTAGTCTGGCCTACGCATAATATTTTTCCCCCAGAGTCTTTGTCTCCCCAGTGAGTTTTCCTTGTGGAATGCATTATACTCCTGTGGATTTTCGATCTCTCCATATTCTTTTCCTTTGTGGAAACACTTCACCACAAAGATTATTTCAACATTTCATATCATATGCATCATGAGGTCTCTTAGGGACCAAAATTTGTTTCTATATGTTGTTATTTAAGATCATTCTACTGAGTCGATGCGAAGATTTTAACCTTCATCTCCTTAGTCAGAACGTCCTTAAATATGAGCAGCTGCAAGACCCCAATTTTGACTCTAAGATCCCTCATGCTATCTCATCATATGCATTGGCATTGGGATCACAACTCGACATTCTCCTTACCCCTCATACATTGGGTTTGCATTGGGAGAGATCACCAAGCATCATTTGATTGTATTATACTTTGTATTTTATCATTTTTTTTACTAACCAAAATACCAAAAATATGTCTTTGTATGCACTAACTCTTTTATAGATAGAGCATGTGCTCACCTTTGATTCATCAAGCTCATATCTAGGGTTTAATACCTTCAATGCAAGGAGCTCAATCAAGAAGTGATCTACTATGGCTCTAAGCATCATATATGAATCCCCATGATCTTCACATATTATTTTGGTCAAGAAATCATCAAGAGTTTGGAGTTGGTTTGCCTTGGAAACCCTAATTCATCTAGGTATCTTGTGTAACTTCTTCAACAAGCTTCTTCACCAATTGATCAAATATTTCAAGGGATACTTAAAATTTCATCATCTTATGCATATATGATCTCCCATGAGTCCCAAAAGTCAAGAGAATTGCAAGCTAGCAAGTTGGTTCATGGTGGTTGACCAGAGGAATTCATCTAATCAAAACTGGGGTTCCCTATACCCTATATCCTACTATTTTTGTCAAATGAAAATGATTCCAAGAGAAACGTTACTCTAAATGACATTCTAAACAACTTTCATGTTGAGGTCTAGAGCTAGTTTTGACTGGAAAGTCGTTTTTTATGGTGAAAGATTATAGGTCATTTTGTCTAAACCCTAATTTGGAGGTCAACTTCCCAAGACCATAACTTGCTCAATTTTTATGAGATGAAAGATTTACAAGTTTCATAATAAAATTCAAGGTGTCTAATTAAACTTTGATGTTTGTAGGAAGAGCTAATTCAACTTTTATGTACGTGTGATATAAGGATACATTATAGGTCATTTTTGACCAATGCCATTGAACAAGTGATTTTGCTCAACTTCAAAAATGTATAACTCCTTCATATTAAATCCAAATGAGGTCAAATTTGTAAACATTTTGAATTACTTTGAGAGAGCTACAACTTTGATGAAGGAACGTTTCTCATTTGAAGCTCACATAAAAAGTTAGCCAAGGTGGAATAAGTGAACATGTGGCTTGACACTTAGAATTTTTTTTTACATGTTTGATTTTCCCAAATTCTACCTCAAACTTCATCATGATCCAAGCTTCAAATGAAAAAGTGTTCAACATGAAAGTTGTTCCTCTTGATATAACCTTTTCAAAAAGTCCTTTTTCATCCATTTTGGACAAGATTTGAATGGGTTGCGCATGGCTTGAACATGAGTGATCATTTGGCAGAAAATGAACTTAAACCTTCCACACACCAATGCATAACATTCCAACATGATCTCAGCTATGCCTGTACTCAGTTATGGGTCAGAAGAAGTGATTACATGGGCTTGTTACTGTAGTGGGGTATTCGTTACCTTTAGATTTATTGACTAAATATAAAGTAAGCATACAATTCGAGTCGCCACCGCACTTCTATTTATCCAAAGGAAAGGTTAGAAAGTGAACAAAAACCGAGAAGTTTTATCAAATCAAAAACTAATAAAAATGTCAGAGATCTGGATAAGGGGGTTGGTTATGCAATGGGAAGGTTTTAAGCATCCAAAACATCCTTAGTACTCTAAGGGAGCCCTTTTTACAAATGTTGTATGGTAGGTTGGTATTTATGAAAAAATATTTGTGCAAACATGATTGGGGAGATGAGAAAAGAATATACAAGTTATTTACAATTTTGTGTTTGAATGGATAAACCCATTGCCTACGTACCATCTTAAAAAGGTAGGATCAAAACCTCGTAGTTCGGGGTAAAAATCTCAAAATAAGTTGGTGAATTGATTGGTCAAAAGCCTTAAGGTCGTTGGTTATCAAAGGGAGAAAACTCAACCTAAAACCACAAATCCACCATGTGAGGAGAGCTTCAACATACTAGTGAGGGATTCACCCTATAATAAGTATGGAAGACTTATAGTCCAATCACTAAGGATACAGGTGAGGTATATACAACCACTATGATAAGTCAAACCTAATAGCTAATGTTTATGAAAAGCTTTGGCAAAAGTGGTCATTGGAACCACAAAACAATTTGAGTGAGTTGTATTTACAAATGAAAAGTATTCACAAAATAAAGTCAAAGTGGACTTAAGATTCAATTCAAAATAAGTATTATGAAAAGAGTTTGAAAAAATCAAAGGCATAGTGCCTAGGTTTCTAATTTTGAAAACAATGTTAATGTTTGCACTAAAAGTTTGGCTTGGGTTAGAGTGGAGAGAAGAAGAGAAGGGCTAGGTCCTAAACATGCAAAGATGAGAGAAGAGAAATAAAACCACTTGGAGTTCCCTTCTTGAGATCATAAAGATGATCAATGTTGCTCCTTTCCTTTGGACTTAGCAAGCAATAAGCAATTAACTCAAGCAATCAAGCAAAAATTCAATCATGCTCCTAGGAATCTTCCAATTTGGATTTGTCTCTCTTGTCTTGAATGCTCATGACAATGGTCCTTCTAAATAGCTCAAGTTTGGTATCCCTATCACAAGAACATACAAATCAAAAAGTTCCACAATGCAATAAAAAGAATGGACAAAAGTGAGTTTAGAATTAGGAGTCCTTTCAAATCATCTTTCAAGATTAAGCATTCTAAAGGCATGAGGCCTAGTTGCTCTTCAACATATTTAGCATTCTAAAGGCATGAGGCCTAGTTTCTATTTAAACTCCATTTAGCATAGGTAAGGTTCTAAATCTAAATCCTTTCTCCATTTGCATTGGATTCTTACAAATAAAACAAAATAAGCACAAGGCAATAGTATATACACAATAATGTGCTCAAGTGAGCAAAAGGCAAATTGCATAAACATAAACAAGAGCTCAAGTGAGCAAAGGGCAAAGACAAGTGAATTAATGAGCAAGAAATTAAATTGCATTAAAGTAAATTTCAAAAATTAAATGCTTGAACTAAAAGTTAGTAATTAGTAGTTAGTGTTAGTGTGCCATAAGGCAATTTAGCGCTATGTTAAGCAATCGTAAGTGGACTAATGTAGTAGTCACACCTATCTGAGGTCGGCCAATAAAACTATAGGAAAATAAACACAAGTTAGAGATCATGACTAGTAAGCCAAGCTCCTACAATTTGCCATGCCAAAAGAAAAGAAGAGTGACCTTGTATGGATTTAGGTTTTTTGCTTGACCAAGAAGCAACATATCTTTAATGCAAAGCAGTTCACTTGATCTTTGATCAAGATGAATTTGATTTGGATCAAGGAAAGGTTAAGCCTCTCATATGTCAAGGCTAACCACCAATCATTAACTCATTGGTCAAAAAGAAAAAGAAGAAGAAGAAGAAGAAGATGGAAATGGAATGTACATAATTGAAATTCAAAAGACATAACCAAAACACATTGATCAAACATGAATGGAATCATCATAAATCAATGGTAAACAGAAGTGAAATGAAGATTAGGAGTCAAGAAATAACAAAAATATTTTTGGTATTTTTTGGAATTAAAATAATACTTGAAATAAAATGAACAAATAAAGGTCAAACTTCAAATCCAATTCAAATCAACTTGGAAAAGTCCAATTGGATCATCATAAGTCTAACATGGTCAAACAAGGTTGACAAAAAATTTCATCATTTTTTGAAAATAAAAACTAATTTTAAACAATTAAAAATGAAGAAAAATAACATAATTGGACTAAAATCTCAAATAAATCTCAAATCAATTAAGAAATTGATGAGAATATTTTTCATAGATTCATCATTATCCAAAGGTGTTAAGAAAATATTTTTGGCATTTTTGAATATCAAAAAGTATTTTAAATGAATTAAAAAAGACCAAAAAAGAAATAATTCACAAAAAATATTAAATTGAATCACAAAAATAATTAAAAATCATTTTTAGAAGTTATGAATTTTTAAAATAAAATGGAATAAAAGAAAATAAAAATGGAAATTCAGAAAATAGCAAAAATCCACAGCGCTTGGATCCCACTTCATTAATTGACGTGGCTAATCACAAGGTTGGGAAACACGCGCGCATGATGAACCTTGGTCAACAGCGAAACACATTGCAATAAATGAAGTCAATCAAACCAAGAGCCAAGATTAGATCTGGAAGAGTGAATCCAACGGCTCAGGTTCAAACGCGTGGGGACGGTGGTGTACACCACCGTCTTCTCCGGCGAGAAGGCCAGTTCCGGCCACCTGTTGCAGGTTTTCAAACCTCAACTAAAACGCGCGATCTATACATCATTTGAAAGTTTGGGTGATGTACATCACCCCTGTAACCTTAATTTCCACTCAAGATCCCTATAGAAGAAGAAACCTGAGATGGAAAATGAGGTGTTCAATCTGAACTTGTTCAATTCACAAAATTAAGATCACAAATCAATTGCCTCTCACATGAGGACTTCAGAGATGCCAACCAATACAAAAAATGTTCAATATACAAAGAGATTCGAAGGAAAACAGTTGGAGTGAAAACCTTTGAAGTGCAGTTTATATGAGCTTGATCTAATCCAAATCTTCAGTGCAGCTTGATCTTGAAGTAACAAGGAAGCAAGGCTAAGGAATTTGGAAGCCAAAGATCAACCAATAAAGTTGAAATTTGAGCTTAAAAAATGGAGAAAATATTTAGAATTCCTTTAATGGAGGGTTGGGGATTCAGTTGTGCAGAGCTTCAGGCGCCTTTAGGTTGATTTTTGAAGTGAACAAAGCATCCTATTTATAGCCAAGACTGATGCAATGCAATGAAAAATTCATGTGTGCATGAACTTGGGTCCTCCATGCATGGGCCTGTACAGGCGCATGTGAGGCCCAAACCCAATTGTATTTGAGTGCTGATGATCAAACAAATGGATTTGGACGTGCAGATGGCAATGCATTGGCTTGTGCATGGAATTTTGACATGTTATGCATAATTGAACCTAAAACTTCCCCTCTTCGAAAATGCCACTTGCAAAATTGAAACATAGGCATGTGGGTAATGGTTGGAAAGGTCTTGACATAAGGAACAAATGTTATGTTGAACAAAAATCCATTTGGAGTTGGGAAAATATTGAAAACTGGCCATGAAGTTCAATGTACAAAACATGTATATGGAAGTTTTGCCAAAATGGACCAAATTCAAGCCCTTCTGTTTCAATGATGCAAGCCTCAAATGACAAAATTTATAACATCAAAGTTATATATATTTTCAAGACAATCAATTTGGACTTAAATTTTGCATCATATGGAGTTTTGATGAGAAAGTTATGGGCACTTGAAGTTGGACTTTTTCACATTTCAATGGTTTTTGTCCAAAGTGACCTATAATGTTTTGTATTATCACATGTATTTCTTTTAGGATTATGAAATTTTGTCCAACAAAAACATTGAAGTAGACATCTTAAAATTTCAAATTCACTTGGTCTCACCTCAAAATCATAAAAAATGAAGGAGTTAGGTCCTTGGGAAGTTGACCCAAAATTAGGGTTTCAGTCAAAATTAGGGTTTCAGTCAAAATGACCTTAAGAACATTTTTTCCCTTGGGGTAATCTTCATTTGACAAACACATCAAAAGTTAGGTGTCAGTGGATTTCAAAATAGTCAGATGAATTAATTGATCAACTTCTCAAGTCCAAACTTCAAATATTGATGAATGAATGATTGAGGACACTCACATAAGCTCATATATGCATAAAATTATTAATGAAAGAACTTACCTTGATTGTATTTGAACATGGGTTGAGGTTGCTTCATGAGCAAGGCACAGTCAATGCATAGTTGAATTAGGGTTTCCTTGGGAAACAATCCTCAAGCCCTTTTGTTTATCTTGATCAAATTGATAAATTAAGGTGTTTGGGAGGCACATATTATGATTGAGAGCTTTGGGAACCATTGTAATGCTTGCTTTCCCTTCATCTGGCCACTTCAATGGGTATATTAGCCATCCTAGGAGCCTTGGATCACATGATTGCTTGAGCTTCAAAACAAACAAAGTTAGTGACATATTTTTGTGCTTTTGGTTAGTAAACAAAATAATAAAAGCAATAATATACAATTCAACCATGCTTAGTGGTCTCAAACCAACTCACACAAGTCCTAACCCAAGGGTTAAGGAGCCAAGATGCTATGACCCTTGAGGCAAATGCAATGAGCAATGATATGATGCCATGAGGGATCTTAGGGTCAAAATTAGGGTCTTATAGATGCCCCTATTTAAGGTCATTCTAGCCGGAGATATGAAGGTGAAAATCTTTGTCTCGACGAGGTAGAATGGGCTTAAATAATAACAAAGAGATGAATTTTGGTTTCTAAGAGACCTCATGATGCAAATGTATGTATGTAAAAGTAAATACTCTGTGGGGATATATGTCCACAAAGAAATCAGGAGAAACTGAAAATCCAAAGGAGTAATACACTCACTAGGGAGACAGAGACTCTGGGGGAGTAAAGGGTAAAAAATACGTGAGCAGGTCACGACTTGAAACTGGCTGAGAGACACGAAGGGATTCCATGAGAATAAATCAATGGAAAGACTCGAGCTGACGCAAGGATGCATATATTGGGGCATATGCCAATACAACAAACTATCCATAAATCATACCTCGCATAAAAATCCGGACTCGGATGGGGAATATCCAGAAGAGAATTCAGTCGAGAAAACGACAAGTGAGGTATTACCGGTTACTGCGTAATAAACTCAAAGAGACATGTGATCAAGACACCGATACAAGGGTGAGAGAACAACATGCTCAGGGAGAAAGAATATCTAAGACCGGTATAAGGGTGAGAGATATCAATCGTCCACTCATCTGAGGAAGACCTAAAAAGGTATGTTTCAACTCAGGAAAATCTGACTCCACAGGGGACAAAAAGTCATAATAGGGAGCAGAAGGAAGGAACACCATGGATACCGGTTATTGGGCATATAATAGGTGACAAACCAGGCGTGAATTGGGGAATATTTCCAAGACACTCATCATCCGAAAGGAAGGCTGGAAAAAGCAAACTCGATTACAGGATGGACATTCGATCCCATAAGGAAATACGAATCTTACTCTACTAGGGAAGATCAAAGACTTCGACTGAAGAGCGCACGAGATATGTTATCTATTACCGTCAGAACGTAGATAACATACTCGCATGGAAGATTATCCACAACCGGTTACTGGGTTAATAAAGGATAAATCGACCGAAAAGAAAAGACATCGGGATACCGACTACTGGGTATAAAATGATGACCAATCAATGGGAGAAACAATCATTACCAAATAAGGGTAAATGAAAGATGACTCGCTGGGGATAAATTGTTTAATTAGAGCAATTATCCAAGAGATATATCATCGGTTACTAGGTGAATACTCAAAAATGAAGGAATATCAATACCGAATATTGGATAAAGATAACCAACAAATAGGGGATTACATCTACCGGTTACTGGGTAGAAAACCACAGAAGAGAGTACCCGTCATCGGTTAGGATGAACAACAATCAAGGTTTAACTCTACAAGGGGAACAAAATGGGGTTTACAACTACCGGTTACTGGGTAGTAAACCACAGAAATAGGACTTACAACTACCGGTTACTGGGTAGAAGGCCACAGAAATAGAACTTACAACTACCGGTTACTGGGTAGAAGGCCACAGAAATAGGACTTACAACTACCGGTTACTGGGTAGAAGGCCACAACATCCGCTGGGGAGAGAATGAACAATTATTGTTTACTAAGTAATTGATCACTCGAACCACAGGGAAGTGTAGGGGAAATAACAAGAAAGGAGTCAGTCTAGGAACAAACTAGAGAGACGCAATGAAGCAAGACTCAACCCAATGAGGATATAACTCAGGGGAGTAATTCCATCCCAATACATATTCAGGGAGGAAACTGAAATAATAATCATCCACGAGGATATAACTCAGTGGGGAATATAGAAGGAAAGATAGACACTTTCTGGCTATGGGGCTAACTCTACATGGAGAGATCAGACACAGCCGTCTGCTTGGGGAAGGATATTTCACCGCTAGCAGGAGATAAGAAACAAAGATATATGGCGAAGAATGCAACATGAATATTTGAATGCTATAATTATGCATGTATATGCATGGTTTATGTATGATAAATGCTGACAAATAGACATATCTAACACAAACAGGTCCAAGAATCAATGGACAGACATCCAGTACAACATCTTAAAAGAGAAAGCCAAGCCCACAGGAGAAATCCAATCTGATGGGGGCAATAAATACCAGGAAACCAATCACCGCTGAGGATCGGGGGAAGTTGCTGCCAGGGACAAAGACCATTGCTAGGGGAACAAGCAGGATCACCGGGGATCAGAGACCACTATTGGGAATAAGCAAAGGGTCACAACCACTAAAGCTAGGGATCTTCCAACAGTATGAAGAGACATGGATAAGATCAGTCATAGAAGAACTCTACTGGGGATCTTATCAGGGGGTGGTGTGGAATTCTGTGGGGAACAACCACCAAACAGAAGCACATCAAATCAATCATTCACTTCTATCCACCGAGGGAAACATCTCTGCTACGGAGAAGGAGAGCCAGTCACTACACTGGGGAAGGAATAAACACATCTTCCTCGAAGTTCCAAAGCCAAACTAAGATCAGGTAGAGCCTTAGCTAGGGAAGCTACACGGATAAGATTCACCGTAGAAGTAACTCTACTGGGGAACTTATCAAAAGGGGAGATATGGAACTCTGTGGGGAACAACCACTACACAGGAGTTTCAATAATCACCAAATTTCCTCAAACTGCTACAGAAACAATCTCTGTCGAGGAGAAGAGAAACACCGCTCCGCTGGCGATAGAAAATAAACATTTACATCACCCGCTCTGCTAGGAGGAAACCATCCGAGAAGGAGGAAGTAACAACAATCAGGCTCCAATCAGGTAACTCCACTAGGGAAAAATCGCTGATGACTGAACCAGGGATAACCTGTAGGCGATCAGCTGGAGATAATCCTACTGGTGACCAAACTGGGGAAGTCTAATGTGAGCAACCCTGCTGAGGATGAACAGTGGGCAAACCTGCTGGAGATCAATGTATGTGAATCCGCTGGGGATAAGCTACAAACCAATTTGTTGAAAATTCCCCTCATGTTGGGATTTCCTGCTCACTTTGTGGGAGATTTCCAATCTGAATGAGGGAAGACCAACTTCCTCGAAAAAGATAGCATGTCAATTTATCAATCTATAAGGGATTTTAGGTCAATCCACACAAGGGATGACAACCATACAATTGATAAAACACAGATGCTAGATCCAGACTCACTGGGGAGCTAGAAGACTGAAACCAAACTCCAGATTCACTGGGGACTTTGGTGGTGTATTACCTTTCTGCGCTCATTGAGGAGACAACCTGAAAGATGATGAAGAGGACATAAATATGCTAGGAATATGAACAAATGCCTTACCCTTTTGGAAATCTTACTATCCTTGGGAGAGCACTGAAGACATTCCATTTATCCTTTCAGTCATTGTGAATGTTCACTTTGTTTAAAAATAGTTTATAAGACTTTATTTGTTTAAAACAATGATATTTATTAATTAAAACATGCAAACATTTGTTGAACAGAAACAAATAAGAGTGCAAGGAATTGGATAAAGGCTCAAATTTATCTGATGGAATGGTAGTCTACAAATGTAAAAACTCCATGGATCTTTACAAATTTGAAATTGGTGATATATATTGGAAAAAGGCTACATTGACCATTATGACCATTTCTCCACAAACTCTGAATCCAATGTATTTGAAGCTTCAGTTGACGATGTCTGAGCGAGAATCTTTGACAGAAGACGGCTTGAAAAAACAAAGTCTTGTCAGGATGCAGTTACTTGCCAGATCCCTAATTTTTGCCTAGATTGCCCTAGGGTGAGGTACTCAATCTAGAGGGATATATATTCATTTTTTTATGTCTCTAACTTTTGCCTGGATCGCCCTTTCGGGTTTTCAATCCACCGAGATGCTCATTTTTGCCTAAGACGCCCTTTCGGGTTTTCAACTTAGCGAGCTATTCTGTTTTTATTTTTAGGCAAAGTATTTCTTTACTGCATCTGAATTCACGGGATGAGTGAAGTCCTCCCCATCCATAGTTGTAAGTATCAAAACACCTCCTGAAAAGGCTCTCTTAACAACATATGGGCCTTCATAGTTTGGAGTCCACTTGCCCCTGGAATCGGGCACAAGAGACAAGACTTTCTTGAGCACAAGGTCACCTTCTCGGAACACACGAGGCTTGACCTTCTTATCAAAGGCTTTCTTCATCCTTTGTTGATATAACTGACCATGGCACATGGCAGTCAATCTCTTCTCTTCAATTAAATTCAGCTGGTCATAATGACTCAGAACCCATTCAACCTCATTCAACTTGGCTTCTATCATGACTCTCATTGATGGGATCTCAACCTCCATGGAGAGCATAACCTCTATGTCGTATACAAGGGAGAAAGGGGTTGCCCCTGTTAAAGTGCGGACAGATGTACGATAACCATGCAAAGCAAACAGCAGCATCTCATGCCAATCTTTGTACGTAAGAACCATCTTCTGAATAATCTTCTTGATGTTCTTATTAGCAGCTTCAACAACCTCATTCATCTTGGGTCTATAAGGAGAAGAATTATGATGTGCAATCTTGAACTCGCTACACAGCTCTTTCATCATCTTCTTGTTCAAGTTAGATTCATTGTCAGTAATGATCTTATTTGGCACACCATAACGGCATATGAGTTGATTCTTGATAAACTTCACAACCACCTGCCTGGTCACATTTGCATACGATACTGCTTCAACCCACTTGGTGAAGTAATCAATTACTACGAGAATAAATTTGTGACCGTTGGACGCCATTGGCTCTATCATGCCAATCATGTCAATTCCCCACATAGAGAAAGGCAATGGTGATGAAATCACATTCAGAAGTGTCGGGGGAATATGAATCTTATCCGCATAAATCTGACACTTATGGCATTTCTTCACATATTTGCAGCAGTCAGACTCCATTGTCAGCCAATAATAACCTGCTCTCAACATCTTCCTTTCCATGGCATGTCCATTGGAATGAGTACCAAATGAACCCTCATGGACTTCAGTCATCAACAGGTCTGCTTCGTGTCTATCCACGCATCTGAGCAGAACCATGTCAAAATTTCTCTTATAAAGCACATCGCCATTAAGGTAGAAACTGCCAGATAATCTCCTCAAAGTCTTCTTGTCTTTAACAGATGCCCCAGGCGGGTAAATCTGACTCTGGAGAAAGCACTTGATATCATAATACCATGGCTTATCATTCTTCACTTCTTCAACTGCAAATACATGAGTTGGTCTATCCAAGCGCATGACAGTAATATTGGGGACTTCATTCCAAAATTTCACCATAATCATTGAAGCAAGTGTAGCGAGTGCATCTGCCATCTGATTCTCATTTCGAGGAATATGATGGAAGTCAACCTCAGTAAAGAAAGTTGAAATCCTCCTCACATAATCTCTGTATGGGATGAGGCCAGGCTGATTTGTCTCCCATTCACCCTTAATCTGATTAACAACAAGGGCCGAATCACCATAAACATCAAGATGTTTGATCCTAAGATCAATACACTCTTCCAAACCCATAATACAGGCCTCATACTCCGCCATATTATTCGTGCATTTGAAAGTTAGCCTTGCTGTAAAAGGAAAATATGTGCCCTGAGGAGTAATAATCACTGCCCCAATACCATTTCCATATTGATTTACAGTGCCATCAAACACCATGCTCCATCGGGAACCAGGCTCTGGCCCTTCATCGAGCGTAGGCTCATGCAATCTTTCATCTTCAAATATAGAATCTCCTCATCAGGGAAGTCGTACTGAACAGACTGATAATCCTCAATTGGTTGATGTGCCAAGTGGTCAGCCAAGATACTACCTTTAATAGCTTTCTGAGCTCGATACTCAATGTCATACTCAGATAACAACATCTGCCATCGGGAAATTCTCCCAGTTAAAGCAGGCTTCTCAAAGATATACTAGATTGGATCCATTTTGGATATCAACCAAGTCGTATGATTCAACATATACTGGCATAATCGCTTAGCAGCCCAAGCCAAAGCACAACATGTCTTCTCAAGCATTGAGTATCGAGACTCACAATCAGTGAACTTCTTACTCAAGTAGTATATTGCATATTCTTTCTTCCTTGATTCATCTTGCTGACCCAATACACAACCCATAGAGTCTTCAAGAACGGTCAAGTACATAATCAAGGGTCTCCCTTTCACAGACGGAGACAGAATCGGAGGCTCGGACAGATACTCTTTGATACTATCAAAGGACTTCTGGAAATCCTCGGTCCAATCATGACGCTGATCTTTCTGGAGGAGCTTGAATATTGGCGCACATGTGGCAGTCATGTGGGATATAAATCTGGAAATATAATTCAAGCGGCCAAGAAAACCTCGGACTTGCTTCTCAGTTTTGGGCGCAAGCATCTCCTGTATTGCTTTGACCTTGTCAGGATCAACTTCAATACCTCTTTCACTGACAATAAACCCCAATAACTTGCCGGAACAGACTCCAAATGTACACTTGTTAGGATTCAGACGGAGTTTGTACTTCCTGAAACGCTGAAACAACTTCAACAAGTGCTCTACATGTTCAACTTCCGTTCTCGACTTTGCAATCATATCATCAACATATACCTCGATCTCCTTGTGCATCATATCATGAAACAAGGTAGTCATAGCTCATTGATATGTGGCTCTAGCGTTCTCCAAACCCAAGGGCATCACTCGATAACAGAATATTCCCCAAGGTGTGATGAATGTTGTCTTCTCCATATCCTCGGGTACCACTTTGATCTGGTTATAACCGAAAAATCCGTCCATAAATGAGAAGACATTGAATTTAGTTGTATTATCCACCAAGATATCAATATGTGGTATAGGAAAATCATCTTTCGGACTAGCTTTATTCAAGTCTCTATAGTCCACACACATTCGGACTTTTCCATCTTTCTTAGGCACGGGCACAATATTGGCCACCCATTGAGGATATGTAGAAGTCACCAAAAACTCCGCATCAATTTGCTATTGAACTTCTTCTTTAATCTTCACTGCCATATCAGGATGAGTTCTTTTGAGTTTTTGCTTCACAGGCACACACTCAGGCTTCAAAGGCAGGAAATGTTGCACGATATCAGTATCCATACCAGGAATGTCTTTATACGACCAGGCAAAGACGTCGACATATTCTCGTAGCAATTCAATCAACCCCTTCTTCACATATTCTTCAAGGAGTGCCCCAATCTTCACTTCACGAACACAATCTTCAGACCCCAAGTTGACTGTTTCCAGATTCTCAAGATGTGGCTGAATGATCCTCTCTTCATGCTCAAGCAGATGGGTGATCTCATCAAGAATCTCTTCAACATCATCTTCTTCGGCCTCAAATACTGGGAACTCAAAGTTGGGAGATGGTGTTGGGTCATTATCTTCAATGGGTTTGATCAACCTGCGTAATGATTTTGGATATAAAAGAGATTTTAGAATTCAAGCAAAGCAAATCATTATACAGATGAAAAGATTGATTTTATTCTCTTTTTAGGGTTTTATGTGATCACCAATTTCATGCAAAAAAGCAAAAAGTGAAACTAATTTGGAAAAACAGACATTTAACATGTAATTTTTGAATGAATATCATTGTATTTATGTGCCAACGATGTCATCACTTCTCCTTTTGGCATGGGAGAAGGGTTTTTAAACAAAAATGAACATTACGTGGACTTATGGACAACTGTTGGAACATCAACAGCGACCCAATCATGGCAGACTCCTCCAGGGATGACAAAGTTTCCAGAATCCTCCTCTGCATCATCTTCCACTATAGCAGCAGCCTCCTGGTCTTCGACCGTGTGGATGAAACCACCACTCTGAAACAACCCATGCTTGTTGAAAGTGCCTGAATAATACCCTATGCCAGCCCGGGATTTATTATCTTCCAGCTTAATCATTTGTCCTAAACCAGTAGTTGCGTCATGCTCATTGGCCAACTTCGCATCATTGTAGGACGCAAATGAAGAAGTTCCTTTCTTAGAAGGCTCAGTAATAGACAAGGCTTAGAACAGCGTCCCAACTTCATCCTCAGCATCAATATAAGAAAAGGAAGACAAATGGCTTACCAAGAGAGCCTTCTCTCCTCCTACCACCACCAACTTCTTGTTCTTCACGAACTTTAACTTTTTGTGTAGGGTGGATGTCACGGCGCCTGCCTCGTGAATCCATGGTCTGCCTAACAAACAGCTATATGATGGGTGGATATCCATGACCTGGAAAGTGATCTGGAAATCAATAGGTCCTATCTTGATTGGGATCTCAACCTCGCCAATCACTGTCTTTCTGGAACCATCAAAAGCCTTGACCACCACTCCACTCTGCCTCATGGGAGGCCCCTGGTATGAAATTTTCGCCAGAATGGATTTTGGCAACACATTTAGTGATGGCCCTGTGTCTACCAGCACATTAGACAAGGCATCATCCTTGCAATTCATTGAAATGTGTAGAGCCAAATTGTGGTCTTTTCCCTCCTTAGGAAGATCAGCATCGCAGAAGCTCAAGTTGTTACAAGCAGTAATGTTTGCAACAATGCTATCAAATTGTTCTATTGTGACATCGTGATCCACGTATGCCACGTCCAACACCCTCTACAAAGCTTCACGGTGTGGCTTAGAGTTCATCAACAAAGAAATCATAGATATCTTTGATGGAGTTTGTAGCAGTTGATCTACAACGTTATATTTGCTCCTCTTGATGAGCCTCAGCATCTCATCACAGTCCTCTTTCAACATGCCATTCTGGCCAACAGGGACAGAAGCTCTAACAGCAACGACAGGTTTGTTAACAACAAGTTCTGGATTCGGAGAAGAAGAAGAATTCCCCACAGGACGGGCGAATCATCAACAACATTAGTGTCTCTGGTGTCAGCCTGGGGTTTTAGCGGCGCCGGAAAAAACACGACCACTGCGGGTCAAACCACTGACATCAGAGATACTTGTCACAGAAGTGGAGGGCAGAGGCACCTCCTTCCCATCTTCTAAAGCAACTGCATTATATCGATAGGGAACAGCCTTATCTGAAGAGTATGGAACAGGGCCAGTTGGCTTGATGATAAGAGAGGGAGAAGCCTTCTGCTTGCTATCATCATATCTGATAACAACAAGCTCAGGTATTCTGAATACAGGTGATATAACATTAACTTCGTCCTCATCACGATTCTAAAGTATCTCGATCACACCCTGATCCAGCATCTCTTGGATATCTTCCCTGACTTTGCGACATTCTCTCTCATTGATAGTGCATACACGGCAGCTGTCATGGTCATGCTCATGATGACTGTATCCACATAACAGTCTATGCATCTCGACCAAAGATTATCTGATATGACTGACATATCTGACCTTGTACTTGCCAGGACAACCCTGAACCATATTAACAGCAGATTTCCCATGCTCGGGCAATGAGTTCTTCTTCACATTAGGACCTACATCCTCGAAAAACAAGATACCGCTTCTAACAAGGTCTTGAACCTTGGTCTTGAGAGGGTAACAGTTCTCCACATCATGTCTGGGAGCACTGGAATGATAAACACAGTGAAGCTCAGGCTTGTACCACCACTGAGGGTTGGTCGGTACAGCAGGTGGGTCAAGTGGAGTAATCAGCTTCCTTTCAATTAGTGAAGGATATAATTCAGCGTAGGTCATTGGAATAAGATCAAAAGTGACCCTCTTCCTATCATAGCTAGTGCTGGTTTGATCATCGTTTCGAGGTTGGTAGGCCTGCTGTTGTGGACGATGTTGTTGCTGTTGATACTGTTGATGTTGCTGTTGCTGGTTCTGATGCTGATAATGTTGATTTTCCATGAAAGCAGGTGCTATATGAGCCACCTGGTGCTGGGCACTGGCCGGGCCAACAGTCTTCCTTTTCACAGAGGGTCTTCTTTGTTTGATATGGTGGACACATCATATGCCTCTCCATCTTTCTTCATGGCAAACACCCCATAACATTTGGCAGAAGAACATTCTTCTCTGGTCAGGCGTCCTTCCCTGACTCCCTCCTCTAGTCGCATCCCCATGTTCACCATCTCGGTGAAGTCAGAGGGAGCATTAGCGATCATCCGCTCGTAGTAGAAAGAGCTTAAAGTCTTGAGAAAGATCTTCGCCATTTCCTTCTCTTCGAGAGGGGGCATAATCTGTGCAGCCAATTCACGCCACCTCTGGGCGTACTCCTTGAATGTTTCTATCTCCTTCTGGGACATAGCCCTCAGTTGTTCCCTATCGGGAGCCATATCAATGTTGTACTTGTACTGCTTGACGAAAGCTTCGCCAAGGTCGTTGAAGGAGCGAATATTCACACTATCCAAGCCCATATACCATTTCAATGCGGCACCGGACAGGCTGTCCTTGAAGTAGTGGATGAGGAGTTGATCGTTGTCAATTTGAGTCGACATCTTGCGTGCGTACATCACAAGATGGCTGAGCGGGCAAGTGTTTCCTTTGTACTTTTCAAAGTCAGGCACTTTGAACTTGATAGGAATCTTGACATTTGGCACGAGGGACAGCTCAGCAGCAGATTTGTCGAAAAGGTCCTTTCCTCTTAGATTTTTAAGTTCCTTGCGCAACTCAAGGATTTGATCATTCATAGCGTCCATTTTCTCGTACACATCTGGGCCCTCAGATGGCTCAGAGTGATAAATGGTGTCATCAACTCTCGGCAAAGTATGCACAACTGGAGGTGGCACAGCAAGGACCGGGCTAGATGCCGGTAGAGAAGCAAATATAGGGGCGAGATCCTCTGGAACAAAACCCGGTTGGCATAGCAGACAGAGCAATGTGAGCACTCGCAGCAGGCACGGTAGAGGAAGCAACCTCTAAAATGACCGTCCTCTGGGGAGGAGTTAAAGGCGTTAGAGAAGACTGGCTTTGGGTAGCCAAGAATGACTCCATCAGGGCAGTCAATCTTGCCACTTCCTCCTTGAGTTCTCTGTTTTCTTGCTCGAGGTGATCCATTAGCTTTGAAGAGTTGGCTCTGGTGTAGTACCGGTGCGTCAGCTTGTCTTCAAAATAAATGAAGAACACAGAGTTAGACCACTAATCAAGAGGCCCTGAACAAAACCTGCTTATGCACATGATGCATGCAATGCTTGTGCATATGATTTTATTTTTAATCAGAGGAACTTTTAGAGTTCTATTTGCAAATATTTGGAAATATTAATCGTTTAGACATATATGGAATAATCATATCAATAATATTTGGAAAAATTTTACACCAAAGAAGTATAGTCTTGGTAACCAAATACAATACAAGAGAGAAGGAAAATAAACATCCTATGGAACCCTAGAAACAATCGTCCAAAGCTCTCGAGACTGGAAGATAAGTTGCACGAAGCCTCTTCACCTCTCTCTCATAGGCTGCCTCCATATCCGCCTTCTCCTTGGCGAGTCGATCATACTTCCTCTTTCAAAACCTGGAAGACTGAGGAAGAAGAGAAGTAACCACATCATCAGACTCGTCGATAACCTGGTGCTCCATAAATTCTATCAAAGCATCCTTATCTTTGAGTTGTTGAAGTAGCTCCTCTCGCTCACGGACCCAAGCACGCGAACGATCTTCATCTCTCAACTCCTCTACTTTTTGGTTAGGGAGAGTTTAAGGCCCAACCATAACCATAGGTGTAGGTCTCGGGTAGTCATAGGGCATGCGGTACTCAGAAGCTCCCTTCCTAACCCACGGCGTGTAGGGTTCCAAAGCAATACAATTCTTCGGATCAAGCTCTTTCCTTCCCTTCCTATGAATCTTGCGCCAAGCACGGACCATCCTGCCCTTCAAGTTTTGGGGATCTTTACCCTCTTGAAAGAACACACCTTCTAACAGAATGTTATTAGGTTTATCCTTTAAGGGGAACCCAAGCTGACGACGTGCCAAAACAGGGTTGTAGTTAATCCCACCACATGTACCAAGAAGAGGTACATTGGAGAATTCACCACAAGAGTCAATAATATGCACACCATCATATACACGGTTGTACCAAAAGATATCATCATTAGTGAGAGACATAAGTCTCGTGGACCACCGTAGACATCCTTTGTTCTCCTTGAAGGCGAGCGTCTGTGGCAAGTGCAAAATAAACCACTTGTATAACAGAGGCAAACAGCACACAATGGTACCACCACCCTTTGCATTCCTCATATGCAAAGAGAAATAAGTGTCACCCAACAGAGTAGAAACGAGATTAAGAGTAGAGAAAATCCTAATAGCGTTCACATCCACAAAATTGTTGATGTTGGGGAATAACACTAGCCCATAGATGAGAAGTACAAATATGGCCTCAAATGTGTCCTCACTCATGGCCTTCCCAAACAAAGTAGCTTGAGCAATGAGGAAATCAGATGGGAGACCTTGAATTCCACCTTTGGTAGTCATATGAGCACAAATATCAGATACATCTATGTGCAACAGATCAACAATCTCTTGGGAAGAAGGAACTCTCTCCAAGCCACTGAACGACAACTGATCTAAGATAGGTAACCCACAAGATAGGCATACTCCTCAAGTGTAGGCAAAAGCTGGAAATCCGGAAAAGTGAAGCAACGGTACAAGGGATCATAGAACTGCTCCAACACACTCATCAGACCTTCATCCACCTGAGTAGAAAGAATAGACAGAAGCTTCCCATGGTGAGCTTTGAACTCCAAGGGATCTAATACATAGGATGTCAAACTCCTTAACTCTTTCAAGTCGGGTTGTCTGAAACTGTACTTCTTCATATTCCTCATTTGCTTATCCATGTCTGAAAATTTGCAAATAGACCTCTTAAGTTCCTTTAAAATTTTCTCATTGTTGATGATATGGATGCAATTGGATGCATGAATGCATGGATGTAACAATCACACTCAAGGATCAAGCAAATCACACCACACAAAGGTCACGGGATGGATCAAGTCATCCTTAATATCAATCATCCATTTTGGTGGATTATGGTTTACACCTTATCAACACCCAAGTTCCATTGATATTGAGGATATACAAGAACGAATCAACCGCGAATAAAGGGTTTGTTGCAAGTCACGAGCATGGAGTCTCGGTTAAGAACCACCCAAAGGGAGTGTACTATGGTTAAACCCGACAATCATGTTCTACAAGAGGTCCCCATAGTCATTATCTCATCTTTCGGATATTATCGGATAAATGACTACTCGTATTCCAAGAATATTCTCAAGAGAGACTCTTATGAGTGTAGTATCGCGTAACAATCGTATCAAATCTTACATTTGAACGACCTTCGCACTACGTCCTAAAATAGGCCAAGATGGGCTAGGTAATCTAAGGTCCTTGGCTTCTAAGGTTTATATTGGAAAGAGTAATGCCTAACCACGACTACTCGTGTGACATTATTGATCCCAACATAACCTCCACCAAATGAATGGACTTGCAAGTCAACTTGCTAAGGAATAACTCCACACAAGTCAACAAGACTATACCATTCTCCTATCATAAGTGCACTCGAGTTCGGGTATAGAACTCATCTCACAAGAGACCACCAAGCACACAGGCAATTGAATATATCAAGCAATTCATACATTACAAACAATACAGTCATCCCAAATTTGCACAAAAATATGTCACAAGTAAATATAAACATACAATACAACAAAGGCAAAAAGTAGGCAAAACCCACTAGGAAGTGTTGTATGTCCTTAGCAGAGTCGCCACTTTTCTGTAGCGGGGTATTCGTTACCTTTAGATTTATTGACTAAATCAAAAGTAAGCATCCAATTTGAGTCGCCACCGCACTTCTATTTATCCAAAGGAAAGGTTAGAAAGCGAACAAAAACCGAGAAGTTTTATCAAATCAAAAACTAATAAAAATGTCAGAGATCTGGATAAGGGGGTTGGTTATGCAATGGGAAGGTTTTAAGCACCCAAACATCCTTAGTACTCTAAGGGAGCCCTTTTTACAAATGTTGTATGGTAGG
Organism: Lathyrus oleraceus; assembly: GCF_024323335.1. Taxonomy (NCBI): domain Eukaryota; kingdom Viridiplantae; phylum Streptophyta; class Magnoliopsida; order Fabales; family Fabaceae; genus Lathyrus; species Lathyrus oleraceus. Next base: position 409,148,879 of record NC_066580.1, read on the forward strand.
TTGGTATTTGTGAAAAAATATGTGTGCAAACATGATTGGGGAGATGAGAAAAGAATATACAAGTTATTTACAATTTTGTGTTTGAATGGATAAGCCCATTGCCTACGTACCATCTTAAAAAGGTAGGATCAAAACCTCGTAGTTCAGGGTAAAAGTCTCAAAATAAGTTGGTGAATTGATTGGTCAAAATCCTTAAGGTCTTTTGTTATCAAAGGGAGAAAACTCAACCTAAAACCTTAAATCCACCATGTGAGGAGAGCTTCAACATACTAGTGAGGGATCCACCCTATAATAAGTATGGAAGACTTATAGTCCAATCACTAAGGATACAGGTGAGGTTTATATCAACCATTATGATAACTCAAACCTAATAGCTAATGTTTATGAAAAGCTTTGGCAAAAGTGGTCATTGGAACCACAAAACAATTTGAGTGAGTTGTATTTACAAATGAAAAGTATTCACAAAATAAACTCAAAGTGGACTTAAGATTCAATTCAAAATAAGTATTATGAAAAGAGTTTGAAAAAAGTCAAAGGCATAGTGCCTAGGTTTCTAATTTTGAAAACAATGTTAATGTTTGCACTAAAAGTTTGGCTTGGGTTAGAGTGGAGAGAAGAAGAGAAGGTCTAGATCCTAAACATGCAAAGATGAGAGAAGAGAAATAAAACCACTTGGAGTTCCCTTCTTGAGATCATAAAGATGATCCAAGTTGCTCCTTTCCTTTGGACTTAGCAAGCAATAAGCAATTAACTCAAGCAATCAAGCAAAAATTCAATCATGCTCCTAGGAATCTTCCAATTTGGATTTGTCTCTCTTGTCTTGAATGCTCATGACAATGGTCCTTCTAAATAGCTCAAGTTTGTTATCCATATCACAAGAACACATAAATCAAAAGGTTCCACAATGCAATAAAAAGAATGGACAAAAGTGAGTTTAGAATTAGGAGTCCTTTCAATTCATCTTTTAATATTAAGCATTCTAAAGGCATGAGGCCTAGTTGCTCTTCAACATATTTAGCATTCTAAAGGCATGAGGCCTAGTTGCTCTTGAAAATCCATTTAGCATAGGTAAGGTCCTAAATCTAAATCCTTTCTCCATTTGCATTGGGTTCTTACAAACAAAACAAAACAAGCACAAGGCAATAGTATATACACAACAATGTGCTCAAGTGAGCAAAAGGCAATTGCATAAACATAAACATGAGCTCAAGTGAGCAAAGGGCAAAGACAAATGAATTAATGAGCAAGAAATAAAATTGCCTTAAAGTAAATTGCAAAAATTAAATGCTTGAATTAAAAGTTAGTAATTAGTAGTTAGTGTTAGTGTGTCATAAGGTAATTTAGCGCTATGTTAAGCAATCGTAAGTGGAATAATGTAGTAGTCACACCTATCTGAGGTCGGCCAATAAAACTATAGGCAAATAAACACAAGTTAGAGATCATGACTAGTAAGCCAAGCTCCTACAACTTGCCATGCCAAAAGAAAAGAAGAGTGACCTTGTATGGATTTAAGTTTTTTGCTTGACCAAGAGGCAACATATCTTTAATGCAAAGCAATTCACTTTATCTTTGATCAAGATGAATTTGATTTGGATCAAGGAAGGTTAAGCCTCTCATATGTCAAGGCTAACCACCAATCATTAACTCATTGGTCAAAAAGAAAAAAAAAAAAAAAAAAAAGAAGATGAAAATGGAACGTACATAATTGAAATTCAAAAGACATAACCAAAACACATTGATCAAACATGAATGGAATCATCATCAATCAATGGTAAACAGAAGTGAAATGAAGATTAGAAGTCAAGAAATAAAAAAAAAAAATTGATATTTTTTGGAATTAAAATAATACTTGAAATAAAATGAACAAATAAAGGTCAAATTTCAAATCCAATTAAAATCAACTTGGAAAAGTCCAATTGGATTATCATAAGTCTAACATGGTCAAACAAGGTTGGAAAAAAAACTTCATCATTTTTTGAAAAAAGAAACTAATTTTAAACAATTAAAAATGAAGAAAAATAACATAATTGGACTAAAATCTCAAATAAATCTCAAATCAATTAAGAAATTGATGAGAATATTTTTCATAGATTCATCATTATCCAAAGATGTTAAGAAAATATTTTTGGCATTTTTTAATATCAAAAAGTATTTTAAATGAATTAAAAATAACCAGAAAAGAAATAATTTACAAAAAATATTAAATGGAATCATAAAAATAATTAAAAATCATTTTTAGAAACTAGAATTCAAGAGAAAATTTTTGCAATTGGTCCCATATTTTTGTGATTCCAAATAAAGAAGTTATGAATTTTTTAAAATAAAATGGAATAAAAGAAAATAAAAATGGAAATTCAGAAAATAGAAAAAATCCATGGCGCTTGGATCCCACTTCATTAATTGATGTGGCTGATCACAAGGCTAGGAAACGCACGCGCATGACGAATCTTGGTCAACAACGAAACATATTGCAATAAATGAAGTCAATCAAACCAAGAGCCAAGATTAGATCTGGAAGAATGAATCCAACGGCTCAGGTTCAAACGCGTGGGGACGGTGGTGTACACCACCGTCTTCTCCGGCGAGAAGGCTAGTTCCGGCCACCTGTTGCAAGTTTTCAAACCTCAACTAAAACGCGCGATCTATACATCATTCGAAAGTTGGGGTGATGTACATCACCCCTGTAACCTTAATTTCCACTCAAGATCCCTATAGAAGAAGAAATCTGAGATGGAAAAATGAGGTGTTCAATTCACAAAATTAAGATCACAAATCAATTGCCTCTCACATGAGGACTTCAGAGATGCCAACCAATACAAAAAATGTTCAATATCCAAAGAGATTCGAAGGAAAACAGTTGGAGTGAAAACCTTTGAAGTGCAGTTTGTATGAGCTTGATCCAATCCAAATCTTCAGTGCAGCTTGATCTTGAAGTAACAAGGAAGCAAGGCTAAGGAATTTGGAAGCCAAAGATCAACCAATGAAGTTGAAATTTGAGCTTGAAAATGGAGAAAAAATTCAGAATTCCTTTAATGGAGGGTCGGGGATTCAATTGTGCAGAGCTTCAGGCGCCTTTAGGTTGATTTTTGAAGTGAACAAAGCATCCTATTTATAGCCAAGACTGATGCAATGCAATGAAAAATTCATGTGTGCATGAACTTGGGTCCTCCATGCATGGGCCTGTACAGGCGCATGTGAGGCCCAAACTCAATTGCATTTGAGTGCTGATGATCAAAAAAATGGATTTGGACTTGCAGATGGCAATGCATTGGCTTGTGCATGGAATTTTGACATTTTATGGATAATTGAACCTAAAACTTCCCCTCTTCGAAAATACCACTTGCAAAATTGAAACATAGGCATGTCGGTAATGGTTAGAAAGGTCTTGACATAAGGAACAAATGTTATGTTGAACAAAAATCCATTTGGAGTTGGGAAAATATTGAAAACTAACCATGAAGTTCAATGTACAAAACATGTATATGGAAGTTTTGCCAAAATGGAACAACTTCAAGCCCTTCCGTTTCAATTATGCATGCCTCAAATGACAAAACATCCAACATCAAAGTTGTATATATTTTCAAGAAAATCAATTTGAACTTAAATTTTGCAATATTTGGAGTTTTTATGGTAAAGTTATGGGCACTTGAAGTTGGACTTTTTCACATTTCAATGGTTTTGGTCCAAAGTGACCTATAATGTTTTGTATTATCACATGTATTTCTTTTAGGATTATGAAATTTTGTCCAACATAACAATTGAAGTAGACATCTTAAAATTTTCAATTCACTTAGTCTCACCTAAAAATCATAAAAAATGAAGGAGTTAGCTCCTTGGGAAGTTAACCCAAAATTAGGGTTTCAGTCAAAATGACCTATAATGTTTTGAAATGAATGATGACCTTCCAAGTTTCAAATGGATTTTTTTATGAACATGAAAGTTGTTCATATGGTTCTTAAGAACATTTTTTCTCTTGGGGTCATCTTCATTTTACCAACACATAAAAATTTAGGTCTCAGTGGATTTCAAAATAGTCAGATGAATTGACTGATCAACTTCTCAAGTCCAAACTTCAAATCTTGATGAATGAATGATTGATGACACTCACATAAGCTCATATATGCATAAAATGATGAATGAAATAACTTCCCTTAATTGTATTTTATCATGGGTTGAGGTTGCTTCATGCGCAAGGCATAGTCAATGCACGGTTGAATTAGGGTTTCCTTGGGAAACAATCCGCAAGCCCTTTTGTTTATCTTGATCAAATTGATAAATTGAGGTGTTTGGGAGGCACATATGATGATTGAGAACTTTGGGAACCATTGTCATGCTTGCTTTCCCTTCATCTGGCCACTTTAATGGGTATAGGAGCCATCCTATGAGCCTTGGATCACATGACTGCTTGAGCTTCAAAACAAACAAAGTTAGTGACATATTTTTGTGCTTTTGGTTAGTAAATAAAATAAGAAAAGCAATAATATACAATTCAATCATGCTTGGTGGTCTCAAACCAACTCACACAAGTCCCAACCCAATGGTTAAGGAGCCAAGATGTTATGATCCTTGAGGCAAATGCAATGAGCAATGATATGATGCCATGAGGGATCTTAGGGTCAAAAGTAGGGTCTTACAATTACATGCCCATGCACCCATGCAATGTACATTGCTTTTTTTCGAATTCCATTTCAAGTGTGCAAATATCAATTGGTTTTGCTATAAATAGAACCCCTTGCCATCAGAATTAAGGACCATGCGCGCCAACTTTGATTCCAAACCACCAAACCCTCTCATTTCAAAGGATAATCTTGATAATTTCCATTGGAAATTGAGTTTGAATCTCACTGTTTTGAGATTCAAATATCCAAGGATCCTGAGCCTTTTGTCCATTCAATTCTACTCTATCAAGTGTCCTGAGCAAGATCAAGAGCAAGCAAGAGCAAGATCAATCGAGCACAGACCAGCATTGAAGGTATTTTCCAGAATTTTTCATCTCTTTGATTCTCACTCAATTCTCCATAATTATCTTGGATCTTTGGTTGTCTGAAGTCCTACCAATGTACGCAACAAGATTGAGTTGCTTTGAGGTCAAATCGAAGCAACTCAGATCGTGCACCTCGAATTTCAACTCCTTGTATCTTTCAATATACTTGGAGTTAGAACAAATTGAGGCCAGATTCGAGCTCCTGAGCATTTTTACTTTAAATTCATGTCATTCTTTTTAATTTTGGTGATGGTTGTGAGTGAACCAGTCCGGTGAAGCTCACCGGAGAAGGAGACTGGAGCTTTGGCTCCGGTGATGCGTTGGCGCTCATCAGAACCACATGATCCATTTGTAATGTTCTAATCTCGCACGTTGAAACTGATTACCACTTGTGTTGCACACTGACTCATGACCATGGTGGAATGTGCGCTAGCACCCACTTGATCTGCCACCTCAATTAATGAGGGAGTTCAAGTGGTCCACGTTTTTTCTTATTTTCTGATTTTCATTTTATTTGGTTTATTTTCATTAATTCATATTAATTTTAATATTGATCCAAAAAATATGAGAGTTTCACCAAAAAAATTTAAATAAATTCCTCTTTCATTTTCTGAATTAAAATTATTTTTTGGATTATTATTAATATTTTTCATGATTTAATTGATTTTGTGAATATTTTTAATTGTTTAAAAATACTTTTAAGTTTCCAAAAAATATTAAATTTTTTCTCCAGGGTCCTTTGACCTTGTTTGACCTATGATAAATCTCATGGCCATTTCTTTGGTGTTTTGATGAGGTTTTCGGAATTTGACAAACCATAATTTGATTTAATGCATTATTTAATTGATTTTAATTGTTTAATTTCAAAATAAATTGTATTGAGCTTCTAGTTTTGACTTGTTGAGTTTTGACTTGTGTTGTTGAGCCTTGGTCTAGGTTGATTTGGCTTTGTTGAGTTAAAATCATTGGATTTAGGGGATGGATGAAAGGTACATTTCATCTCCCAAAATGAATGAATGATTTTAATTTGATAAAAGTCCTCCTTTGACCAATTTGTGTTGATTCCATTTTCCCTCCCTCTTCATCTCAATCCCATTCTCTTCTCATTCATTTCATGGACCTATGATATCTCCATATCCTAAGGCTAGTTGATTGTAAAATCAACATGAGTGTGGATGAGATTAGGTCCACCCTTTTGCATATTCATTTTAAGTGTGGTATGTTTTAGGAGCATGGTTCGTAATACCATGTCTCTAACATGTATTAACACTAAAATTTCTATTGCCCGACCTCAAATAGTTGTAACTTCTACAGAAGTCCAATTACGATTGCTTAACATAGCATTAAATTGTTGACACAAAAAGGCATAGCATTCTAGTAAGTGAGATTGTAAGTCTCCCCTCTTTCATGGTATTATGTGGAAACTTGGCCTTTTTTCCTTCCTTTGGAAGATGTCTTGGTTCAAGGATCCATGCTTGTGACAAGTGGGTTGAGTGTTCTCCAAAGAATGACTTAAACAAAACAAAAGCAAAAGCAATACTAACTTCTAATCAATTGACAACTAACATTTAATTTCAAGCCATTTACTTTTATGCACTTCAATTTTGAGCCTTTATTCATTTGCCATTATTCATACCATTTAACTTGTTTACTTTAATGCCATTATTCTTGTGATTATTCTGTGATTGTATATATTTGTTTGTGTTTGTGGTCTTTTGACCTTAATGTACATAATAACAACAAAAAACCCTAAAAGACATTTTGTGTGGACTGTTGGTTTGCTCTGAGACTTTGGGCTTAGAATTAGGCAACATTCCATATCCAAAAGGACTTGGCCAATGCCAACTTTCATGAAACCGAGTGCTTGTGATTTAAAAATTCATCTGAAGCAAGTATTGGGATCCTATTTGAGTTCATCTGCTACATGGTCTTATTGAAGTTGTTACTTTGAACCTGTGCCTAGTGCCTATCTTTGAGATCATCTAATGCATAGGAAATTATGAAGAAGATCATGAAGTTGATAAGCTTGGTGTGGCTATATTTATTTGATATTGCTATTTGTGTATTGATATTGCTTGATTCTAAAATCCAAGGGAATTTGGGTTTCTATATGACATTCTTGTCTATTGGATTTTAGCCCATTGGTTAGATCTTTTCAACTCTTAACTTTTAAATTGGTGCTTAGGATTAGTCTCTTCATCTCCTCCCCATTTCTTTAATTTCAAATCTCTCCCTCCTTTAAAAAAAATCTTCTTTTCTTGTGTTTGTTTTCTAAACTTAGACCATTTTGCAAATTAGAAACTTTGGCCTTATGCCATTGCATTTTTAAACTCTTTTCTTAATCAAACTTGTAAATGAACTTAACTATACTTGACTTAAAATTTCAAAATCCCAAAAGAACTAACACTCATTCAAACTCTTTCAGGCCATTTGTGCCTTTGTTAAACTTAAATTTTTGTTAAAAGCAATGCACTCACTTTGAAATTGTTACCACGAACTACGAGGTTTTGATCCCTCATTTTTATGTTGGTATGTAGGCACAACTCTGAAGGTCTTGTGAAACACAAAAATATAATTAATGAATTCTTTTCTCATCCCTCCACTCTATTTATTGCAAACATCATTTTGTACAAAAACACATATCCACACAAAAAAGGGCTCCCTAGGAGTACCTAGGACACTTTGGGTGATAACACCTTCCCTCTGTGTAACCAACCCCTTTACCTATAATCTCTGGCATTTTATTAGTTTTAATTTGAAAACTTCTTATCTTTAGGTTTTGTTCGTACTTTTCCCTTTTCCCTTGGAAACAATAAAAGTGCAATGGCGACTCTGGTTTTATTGATGTTAAGTTTATTCATAGCTTAATGGTCATGAATTTACCGCTACAGATCCAACTCAATATAGAAGGTTGATTGGATCCTTGCGCAATTTGTGCAATATGCGACCAGACTTAGCATTTAGTCTCGGAATTGTGAGGAAATTCATGGGGAGACGGAAGGTGTCTCACTTGGAAACATTTAAGAGGATCATAAGATATGTGAAAGAATCATTTGACTGCATAATTCTTTTCACACAACGGATATGGGGAAAAAATGCAATTTGACTAGTTTTATCAATTCCAAATGGTGCAGAGATAAAGATGATCAAAAGTCTACAGCTGGATACATCTTTATGTTCGGTGGAACACCATTCTCATGGTGTTCAAAGAAGGAACCAGTGTTGCACTCACGTCTTGTGAGACCAAGTACATTACCGCTTCGTTATGTGCATGCCAAGCCATGTGGCTTATGAATCTATTGAAGAAGTTGGGCAACAATGATGGTGATGTTGTTACAGTCATGGTCTGCATAGTTTTCGCGATTAATCTTGCTAAGAACCCAATTTCCCATGGAAAGACAAAGCATATTGAGATGATATTTCACTACATGAGGGAGCTTGTTAGTGAAGGGAAGTTATGATTGAAATATTGTATAAGTGAAGACCAAGTGGTTGATTTATTGACTAATGGAGTCACAAATGATGTGTTCAAAAGGTTGAAGATGAACATGGGCATGAAAGACTTGGAGCACTTGAATTAAGGTGGTGTGTTAAGAGTTTTTGAGTAATTCAAGTGTTGTAACCGGTTAACAAGGGAGTATAACTAGTTACAGGTGTCAAAATAAGTCAAATAAGCAGCAAAAAAGTACTTAGGAAGTTAGTGTAACCGGTTACGCATTCGCAGTAATTGGTTACCACTGTTAGTTATTTTCAGTTTGTTTCAGATGTAATCAGTTGCAAATTTTGTGTAACCCGGTTACAGACTCAAGTTTTTGATTTCTCTATTATTTGGCTTATGTTATTTGAGCCTTAATCATTTTATAATACTTGTATAAATGCCTTGGATGTATCCTTATCATGACTAATGAAAATACTTTCTCTCTCTCTCTCTCTCAATTTTCTCTTTCCCTCTCCACACTCTAATTTCTCCATTATTCATTTATCTTATGGTTTTAAGTTCCAACATAGCCATTGTTACATCTGATCAGAAGGTCTCTTGTGATTCATGTCATATCATGCATGATTGGTTTTAACTGCCTATTATATATAAACCTCCTCTCATGCCAGAAGGTTTATTATTAATATATTCTCACTCTTATAAGTTACATCTCTTTGATATCACTGATTTGAACGTTTGAGGTGCTAACCTTGCATACTCATCTATACTCTACCGCATCGAAGATTTGGATAATTGTACTGTAATAACTCCTCTTCTACATGTCACTAATATCATGTGTCATACCGGAATAATTTGTATTGCCTTTGCAACATGCTCTAATACTTGAAGATTTAATAATGAAATTTTATTGTTGACAAGTTTTCTTTTTCTAATAATAAGTAAAGAATTGATGCCAACGAGAATATTTTTCTCCATTCAAAGAGAAATTCCCACTTTTCCCCAAGATTTTCAAAATGTATAAAAAAATAACTATTTGTAATTTAAAAAATAACTAGTTATTGTTGAAGATTTTATAATTTTTCTTTTAATATGCAACTTGGCATCCATTTTAAAAAATAACTATTTGTAAGACCCCAATTTTGACCCTAAGATCCCTCATGCTATCTCATCATTTGCATTGGCTTTGGGATCATACCTTGACATCCTCCTTACCCATAATTCATTGGGTTTGCATTGGGAGAGGTCATCAAGCACTTTGATTATACCATACTTTATTTTTGTTTGTTTAATAAACCAAATATCAAAAATATGTCTATGTATAGTTTTACTTCTGTTATAGGTAGTGTGTGCATCCACTCATGCTCCACCAAGCTCGTATCTAGGGTTTGAGACCTTCAATGCAAGGAGACTAATCAAGATATGGTTCACATTGGAGCTAGACATCATATATGGGTCCCCATGATCTTCATTTATCATTTCGATCAAAAATTCACCAAGAGTTTGAAGCTTGTTTGCCTTGGAAGCCCTAATTCATCTAGGTATCTTGTGTGACTTCCTCAATAAGTTTCTTCAACATTTGATCAAATATATCAGGGTATACTTCATTACATATCATCTTATGCATATATGTTCCTCCATGAGTCCAAGAGATCAAGAGAACTTCAAGTTTGCAATTTGGTTCATGGTGGCTGACCAGAGAAAGTCAATTGGTCAGAACTGGGGTTCCCTAGACCCTATCTCCTATATTATTTGTCATATGAAAATGATTCCAAGAAAAACATTACTCCTTATGACATTCCAAACAACTTTCATGTTGAGATCAAGATCTAGTTTTGCTTGGAAAGTCATTTTTTATGGTGAAAGATTATAGGTCATTTTGTCTGAATCCTAGTTAGTAGGTCCACTTCCAAGGACCATAACATGCTCAATTTTTATGAGATGAAAGCCATTAAAGTTTAATGATCAAATTAAATATGTTCTCACCAAATTTTATTCTTTAAATAAATTCAAATTCAACTTGCAAATGCATGTGCCAAGAGGAAACATTATAGGTCACTTTGGGCCATTACCATTGAACAAGAGATTTTCCTCAACTTATAGAATGCATAACTCCTTCATGCCAAATCCAAATGAGGTCAAATTTGTGACCAAATTGAATAGGTTTGAAAGATATACGACTTTTATGAAGGAACTTTCTCCATTTGAATCCCATAGAAAAAGTTATTCAAGGTGGAAGAAGTGAACATTTGGCTTGGTACTTAAAAAAAATCATGTGTGTTTGATTTTCCAAACGTCCACCTCAAAATTCATCATGATCCAAGCTTCTAATGGAAACGTGTTCAATATGAAAGTTGTTATCCTTGTTCTCACCTTTCCAAAAAGTCCAATATCACTTCATTTAGCCAATAATTGGATGACATGCGCATGGCTTCTCTTCAAGGCTCCATTTGGATGAATCTCATGATCACATTCCAATTTCCATTGCATCATTACATGACACACTTTCAGCATTGCACATGATAAAATTTGGACCTTATTATATCATTTCATGGGCCTATCACACACTCATGCAACCATGCAAAAGTGAATTTCTATTTTTGGCATTTTGAATGAAGTGTGTGGAAAGCAAATGCATAGCCTATAAATAAGACCCATCATGCTCAGAATTGAGGAGACCTTGCCCAAGCTTTGAACCTGCAATCCTAACCCTCACCATTGGAGGACAAACTCAAAGGTTTTCAATTGAAAATCTAGTTTCAATTTCACTTCAGTTTTGAAGTTGAAACTCCAAGAATCCAAACCTTTCTTTGATCCAATTCAACTTCTGCAAGCTTCTAAAGTCAAGCCAACGCCAATTGGAAGCAAGATTCAAGCTCCCTCGAAGGTGAATTTTCAGAAATTTCATCTCTTCGATTCTCTCTCAATTCTTCACAATTCTCTTTGATTTTTGGTTGGATGAAGTCCTACCAATGTAGACAACAAGATTGAGTTGCTTTGAGGTCAAATCGAAGCAACTCAGTTCGTGATCCTCAAAATTCAAATCCCTGTATCTTTTTATATACTTGGAATTGGAGAAAATTGAGGCCAGATTCGAGATCCTGAGCATTTTCTATTTGAAATAGTGTCTTTGTTTTTCATTTTCCATTGAGATGAAGTTGGACCAGTCCGGTGGAGGTCACCAAAGAAGATGACTGAAGCGTTAGCTCCGGTGGTGTGTTGGCATACCTCCTGGCCATGTAATAATGTTGGAATGTTTTAATCTGAGTCATTACCTTTGAATACCACATGTGCCACGCGTTGACTGCAATACACCATGGTGTAGCACCTCAAATTTGCACCTCCCATTTTGTACATACATTTTTATTTTAGGTCATTAACATTGCATTGTTCATTACATAGTTCATTGCATGTCATCAATCAGACTGGTCAGAAGATTCAGCTGTGCAAGCAAGCAAGTGCATTCTCCATGGAATCAAAGCCCTAGGGTTGGTACATTGAGTTCATATGATTCAGGGATCATTATGAATTGGTCTGGCAAAGAATTGGAGGCTCAAAGCTCATCAGTCAAGATGCAATTCATCTGAAACCCTAGAAAGTCAACAGAAGTCAACTATCAATTCAATCATGGATTTGAAGGTGGGAGATGGTTAGAGAGGTCTAATTCATGTCCATACAAGTCTCATTTGACATTTCAAACATCAACATTGAAGGATTTGAGGTCAGATCAAAACTTTCCAAAAATAGTAAGTGACCTGTAATTTGAAATTGCCAAAAATGGAAAGGTTTTCTCCTCAAGATTACATCATCAAGCAAGCTTCAAATGAAATTTTGTCTAACTTTAAAGTTGAAGATCGTGTTCTCCCATTTCCAAAAAGTCCAAGATCATGAATTTCTCATGTATGGTTGAAAAGATATGGATCAATCATGGCCAAGTGAACTTTGAACTTCAAACATGCATAACTTTCAAACCATAAGGCCAAATGAATGGTTCTTTTTTGTACATTCATGTCTTGACATACACTATCCAAACGTGCATCACATGCCATGCATTCTCATCACATAATTTTTTGGTTTTTCATTTGAATTTTGGAGGGAATTTTCAAATTTAAAAATAATGCATTGTCCATACATTCTAACACTTGCATTGGCTCCAAAATAGCATTTCAAGTGAAATTCAAACAAAATTCGTGTACTGTTCCATTCATTTCATGCATAAAGGGTGAAATTGCAAATTTGCATCCACACCTTGTTTTCACTAATCCATTGGCAATTGGCTTAAACAGGATTAAGAACTTGATTAACACAGCATATATATACCTAATCCTAACAGATTTCTGCATTAACACAATCAGAATTCAGATCTAGATCTAGGTTCTCACACTTTTGCTCTCACTTTTTTTTGTGAATTTCTTCAAACACATTACCTTTTTCTTGATCAATTCTTCACCTAGAAGCATAGTGGAGCATTATTGAAGCAAGATCCAAGGGATTTCGTGCAGATTTGAAGCAGCTCGAAGCTTGCACTCATCCATGGCAGTTGAGAATTCTGTTGGAATCAAGCTCGAGTAAACATCAAACCTTCATCCATTCAATCATACAAGAGCTTTGGAGCATCTGTTTGAGCTTCTCGTGGCCTGAATCAATCAATTCCACTTCTGCATATTCATCAAGGTCAGAAATCGATCTCCTCTATTCTTAAATTGATTATATGATTGTTGTAGATCTTGTATCACTGAGTAAATTGAGCTTCGAATCACTGATTTCCATGCAGTATTGTGTTAGTTATGCTGATCTAAAGTTTGACATGTGAATGTTCTTAGCTTCGATTTGTTCATGATATGTGGAATTAGGTTAAATCATGCTTAGATTTGTGATGTGTGTTGCAAGATCTACACGATGATGTGCTTGTTTTTTGTTTCTGCGAACATTTGTTCTTGGCTTGTATGAACATGATGACTGCGCTTGAAGATGTTGAAATATTTTCCAGAATTCGCGTGTTTGATCTTTAGAATGTGTAATCAGCGCGTTTGCATGTGTTTTTGGAAGAGAGAGCATGTACTGGTCCAAGTGGCGTATGCATGGCATATTGATTGGTTGTTATTGATTCGTCTTGCCACATCAGTTAAATGAAACGCAGAGTTTCATGCTTGAGCGCACTTCAATTTCAAATGTTTACACCCTTCGATTCCGGCATGAGGCACTTATCCAAATTGCATTTCATTTTTTTTCATTTTTCCTCCATGTTATTCATGTACATTGTTTCATGTTTTTTTTTATTTTTTCTTGCACTTCATAAATTCATAACTAAATGAATATTGATCCAAATAATGTTTGGATTTTTGAATTGTTCTCCTTGTTGTTTCTAGTTTTTTATTTGCATTTTTCCAGAATTTGTGCTCAGATGAAAATTAATTTGGCCTAGGGTTTGTGTGCATGTGTCATATTTTGTACCTTTCTTGGCCTATCTCTTGTGAAATGATGAGATTTAATCCAATGCTTATGAAATTTGACATGCTTAAACTAGACTCTTGGCTGGACATTTTGGTGTTGAGTTTGCATTTTTACCATTTGTGGTTTCTGTTTTATGATCATGTGAATGTAGGTGTGACAATGTGTGTCACACCTTTGCTTGCTCAACTTGATTAATTTGTTTTCCATGCCAAATGAACTCCAAATGATGTGATTTTTTGTATGATGCTTGATATGGATGTTGTGATTGATCGTGAATGTTCTTGGAATTTTTGGATTCATTTCTGATTTGTTTGAGATTTTTCATTCTGGATGGTCATTTGTGCACTTTTGGATAGTCTTGAATTTCAATCATTTGTGAAATGCTTGTTGTTTATCCTATGAATGTGAAATTTTTCACATTGTTTCTAGACATGTTCAAGTTTGTTTTGGCTTTGATTAGAGGTCTTTATCATGTTCCAATTCTGTTTTAGGCTTGTGCTAAGTTGATGTAGCATTTGGTGTCTCATTTGAGCTTGTTTTGGTTGACTTGACTTGATGAATTTGATTACCATGCCTAATCATGTCCAATTGCCCTAATTTTTTGTGTGATGATCATGTTGTGTGTTCTGTTTAGCCATGAATTTTCTTGAGATTAATTGAATCATTTTTAGATTAATGTGCATTTGTTCATTCTGTTGCCTCAATGTGCTTTCAACTTGCATACCTTGCCATGATTGGTTTGTGAAATGAATTTGGTGAATGCTATTGACATGAGACCTTTTGGATTATGTTCTTAATCGATTGAGGTTGATTCATGTTGAATTTCATGTCCTGTTTTGAATTTTTTTCTCCCTCTTTGACCCTAGGCCTTGCCCTAGTGGTTTGTTGCTTATGTTTGAGCTTTGATTTCAGGTTAAGAAGCACATGGCAATTGGGATTGATTCACTTGCTTGAGTTGACTAAATTGGTTGATGTTGACTAACTTTGAGTTGTTTTGTAGGTTGATGCCAAGACATTTGTATTTGAGCTTGTGCCTTGCACGTTGTTGCATTGCTTGCTTGTCTGATTGACTGTGTGATTGTCTGTTTGACTTTTTGAGTTGTATACTGATTGAGTTAGATTTTTTTCAGGTACATAAGTTGCTTAAGTTCTTTTGGACTTGCTTTTGCTTTTGCTTGGTTGCTTAACCATTGAGGTATAACTCACTGACTTCATGTAGTCTGGAAGACCTGTCCTGTTATGTGGGCAGGCACCTGTCTGAAGTCCTCCTTAAGAGGTAATGTTTGTGATTGTTTATCTTTGTCCCCTGTACATATCAAAGACCTCCTAAGTGAAGAGGCATTGGCAGATAAAAGAGATGTGCAATCCATCTCCTGCTACTCAGTGTGTCATCCACTTTGCTCACACACCTTGTGTTGATGCATTGTGGATATTAACCCAAGATTTATGTTGTGTCAGTCATATGTGGAGAAGAGTTCCAACTTTCTGAACTCCCACACTTTCATTTGTCTGAAGCTCTCCCAGGTCAGGGATAAGAGTTGTGAAGTCTTATCTTCACTTCCCATTTCATCTGCTTCACCCTAACTCTCAATGTTAGGGTTAAGAGCTAACATCACCCTGTTACAGTGGCTTGTTTGTCGAGGTTGACATGACCCCTTGACTAAAGCCTAGCCTTGTTTGAGCCCCTCTGTTTGTATATAGTGTGTGTGCTTGCTTTGTGCTTCTGTGACTGTTTGTGCTGTTAAGATAGCTTGCTCCCTGTGCAAGTTAGATAGAAACTTCAACCTAGGACCATGGTGAATTTACATGATAACTATTAGGCTCGAGTCAGTCTCCCTTCTAGTTTATCATTTCCCAGTCTCTGGTTAGGTTAGAAGTTCTTTCCCTGCGTAGGGGAACTACGTCGCCCTGATCCTCATACCAGATGAGGTACGTAGGCAGGAGATGAGTTGATCTCTCCGGGCGCCCTTTTCTTTTTCAACCCTTTGTGTGTGTTAGGAGTCTGACGTAAGTCCAGCGATTGGCAGTCGGTTTCCTGTGTCTTGTTTGCTTGTTGGAGTCTGACGTAAGTCCAGCGATTGGCAGGTTGTTTCCTGTGTGTGTGTTTGTTGGTTCGGAGTCTGATGTAAGTCCAGCGATTGGCATTCGGTTTCCATGTTTGCCTGTTTGTGTTGGAGTCTGACGTAAGTCCAGCGATTGGCAGTCGGTTTCCTGTCTTTGTTTTGTTTGGCGTGCGTTAGCCGAGCTACGAGTGCTCTGATTCTTCTCCAGTCAGAGAAGATACGTATGCATAGGATGTGACATCCTAGCGAGCACGTTTCCCCTTGTCCCGAACTACGTCGACTCTGATGTCTATGCCTGACAGACTACGTAGGCCCAGGATGCGATATCCTGCCGAGTTAGTTTCTTTTGTCGTTTATGTGTCTCTTTCAGCCAGGTGTGATGTTTGTGAGCAGTGTTTAGCAACCTTTATCCTTCCTTTTGAGCGTGGATCCCGTCGAGTACGACGGATGCGTAGGGGTGCTAATACCTTCCCTTCGCATAACCGACTCCCGATCCCATCTTTCTCTGGTCGCGAGACCATGTCTTTTCCAGGTTTACTTCGAGCGTTTCCTTTCCCTCTTTGGGATAAATAACGCACGGTGGCGGCTCTGTTGTTTCGTTTTCCCGCCGGTTTTTCGCGTAATGCGACAGCTGGCGACTCTGCTGGGGATAAGATGAAAGTTGACCTCTTGCTGGTCCATCTTCCCTAAGGGAGTCTCTCCTAGCGCTCTCTAGGATAGCTTAGGTTGCTTGTGTTGCTCTATTTATTGCATTTATGATTATTATGTTGTATATATATTTGCATATCTGTTTGCATGCATCATACTATCATTGTGATGTCTTCCTGTACAGGTTGGTTCCTCTGATTTGGGGTGGGTGTTCTGAGTGAGGCCCAATACCCAGGCCTGAGCATACACCTAGGATTAGCGTGGTCTCATGTTTCTTCACATGTTGTACGACATAATGAGGAGACGTGTCACCACAACCGGACGAGGTTCATTCGAGAGAGTCCTTCCGGGTGGAGTTATTCCGCTTAGGTCGGATTATCTCTTTTGGGCTATTGACTTCGGTGACCGATCTTTCCCGGATCTTTGGTTTAGACGATCTTAAGAGAGTTGCAACGGCACACCCGAAAGGGAAAACCCGTTGAGTATCTTTGCCCGATTGACGAGACCATTGTCCGCCTTAGGATGACCTTGTTAGAATTCACCTGTGAGGGGAGGGTTTGATTCTTGCAAGTACAGGTTTCTGCCAGTGATGTTGTGTTGGTGATCTCAAGCCGGATTTATGGATCTTTATTTCTGGACGCCGGAGGTTTGACCCTGGTATTGATCAGAGGGTTCCGTTTATTTCAGATCCCTGGGCTGAATTTGTGGGTACTTGCTCAGATGGTGACTTGGTTCAGATGACTTTGGGTCTCAGATGATTTTTGGGTCTCAGATGACTTTGCGGTTCCGAATTCAGGCCGAAGCTTTGATCCTGTGCCTTGAGATGCACAGCCAACCAGTCATAATTGCATCATTCGCATCATAGCATGTTTATTTTCCAAAAATAATGCATAAAGAAAAAAAGTTAACCCGCATGTGCATATCCTTTATCAGGATCATTCATGATAAAATATAGTACCCATATCATACATATCATGCACATATCATCCTTGCATTGCAGACATGTTTGGGGGGAGACTTCTCACTTTGGTTCCTGACTGAGACAGGATTGCTGATCATCGTCCACACCGCTACGCAACCAGACTGAATCATCAGAGGAATATGGACCAGGTTCAGGCAGAATTCGCTGAGATGAGGGCAAACATGGCCCAATTCATGAGCATGATGCAAGGGGTTGTGCAAGGGCAAGAGGAGCTGCGTGCCTTAGCCCAGAGACAGGAAGCTGTGACTCCACCAGTCCACCGTGCTTCACCAGCAGGGGTCCCTGTTAATGACCAAGTTGCTGCTAACATCCCCGTCAATGACTATGTTGTGGGTGATGAATTGAGGGGAATTCGGATCAATGAACAGCCTTTTGCTGCAGAGACTGTTAATGCCAGAGCAACCCGTGCTCCTATTCGTCATCCTGCCCCGTTTGTTGACCGGCAGGAGGATATGTTCACTCTCCTCAGTGAGGATGATGAAGTCGTGAGAACTGAAAGTTTCAAAGAGTACGCCCAGAGATGGTGTGAGCTAGCCGCAAGAGTGCAACCTCCGATGCTGGAGAGAGAGCTGACTGACATGTTCATCGGGACCTTGCAGGGTGTGTTCATGGACCGCATGGGGAGTTGCCCGTTCAGTAGCTTTTCTGATGTTGTTGTTTGTGGGGAGAGGACTGAGAGTCTTATCAAAGCAGGAAAGATACAAGATCCTGGCTCTTCAAGTTCTTCGAATTCTAAGAAGCCATCCTCTGGGGCACCCAGAAGGGGAGAGGGTGAAACCAATGTACACCGTCGGAGGAATGTGAACAGAGGACAGTACCGTCAGGTTGCTGCTGTGACTATTCCAGCAACTCAATCACAACAACAAAGAAGACCAACTCAGCAATATCAGCAACAACAACATCGTCCTCAACAGCAGACTTACCAGCCTCACAATGGTAATCAAGCCAGTACAAGTAATGAGAGGAAGAAGATCATTTTTGATCCAATCCCTATGTCATACACAGAGTTGTATCCCTCTTTGATAGAGCGGAACTTGATTACTCCTAGAGACCCGCCGGTTATACCCGTCAACCCTCGGTGGTGGTATAGGCCTGATCAGCATTGTGTGTATCATTCGGGTGCTCCTGGTCATGATGTGGAAAGCTGCTTTCAGTTGAAGAATAAAGTGCAGGACCTTGTGAGATCAGGAATTCTGAGCTTCGAGAACTTAGGTCCCAGGGTTAGTCAAGCTTGAAGATAACAAGTCCCGGGCTGGCGTTGACTTGTCTTCTGAGGTCTTCAACGAAAAGGGTTGTTCAAGAGCAGAAGCTGCTGATGCAAAGGATTCTGACATTTGTCATCCCTGGTGGGATCTATTGCAATTGGGTCACTGTGGGCGTTCCTACAGTTGTTCATAAGTCAGAGTAATAAACACTTTGTTTAAAAACCCTTCTCCCATGCCAAAAGGAGAAGTGATGACATTGTTGGCAACATTTGAGCAATGATATTTTCATTCAAATAAAAGCATGTTAAAACATTTGTTTTTCCATTTGTTTTCCCTTTTCGCTTTTTGCATGAAATTGGTGATCACAAAAAGCCCTAAAAACAAGAATAAAAGCAATCTTTTCATCTGCATAACGATTGTCTTGTTTGTTTTCCAAAAAGCTTTTCATATCAAAATCATTATGCAGGTTGATTCTTAAACCCATTGAACATAATGATCCGACGTCATCTCCCAATTTTGAATTCCCTGTATTCGAAGCGGAAGAAGATGATGTTGAAGGGATTCCTAACGAGATTTCCCGACTTCTTGAGCAAGAAAAGAAGACCACTCAGCTGCATCTCGAGAATCAGCAGAACAGCCAACTAGGGCATTAAAAAAATCAAAAGAAATCAAAATCAAAAGAAATCAAAAGAAATCGAAATCGAAAGAGAGAGAAAAAGAAAGAAAGAAACAAAAGAGAAATAGCACCCTCAAAGTCCCAAGTTGACTGATGCTGAGGTGGATTCAGAGTCGTTACGACCAAGTGAATCTGATCGAAAAGAAGAGATTAACTACCATGTGTCATGGTTAGTTATATCAGCAGAGAGTGAAGAAAGCATTCGATAAGAAGGTCAAGCCTCGTGTGTTCCGAGAAGGTGACCTTGTGCTCAAGAAAGTCTTGTCTTTCGTGCCCAATTCCAGGGGCAAGTGAACCCCAAACTATGAAGGTCCATATGTTGTCAAGAGAGCCTTTTCAGGCGGTGCTCTGACACTTACAACAATGGATAGAGAAGTTCACTCGTCCTGTGAATTCAGATGCAGTCAAGAAATACTTCGCCTAAAAAAAGCAGAATAGCTCGCTAAGTTGAACATCCCAAAGGGCGACTTAGGCAAAAAGGAGCGTCTCGGTGGATTGAAAACCCGAAAGGGCAATCCAGGCAAAAGTTAGAGACATTGAAAAAAATAATTTGCATCCCGCTAGATTGAGCACCTCACACTGGGGCAATCTAGGCAAAAATTAGGGATTTGGCAAGTAACTGCATCCTGACAAGACTGTGTTCTACATCTGTCATCCGCCAGGAATTCTCGATTCGTCGTCGACTGAAGCTTCGGATACATCGAAATTCGGAATTGGTAGAGAAAAGGTCATTATGTTCAATGTAGCCCTCTTCCAATATATATCACCGATTTCAAACTTGTATAGATCTATGGAGTCTTGCCATTTGCAGGCTACCATTCCATCACATCAATTTGAGCTTTTATCCAATTATTTGCACTCTTATTTGTTTCAATTCAATAAATGTTTTGCATGTTTTAATTGATAAAGTATCATTGTTTTCAAAATAAACAAATCTTTCATAAAATTGTTCTTAAACAAAGTGAACATTCACAATGATGGAAGGATACTTAGGAAATCCGGAGTGCTCTCCCAAGGGTGGTATGATTACCAACAGGTAAGACATTTGTTCGTATCTCGAGCATGACTGTATCTTTTTCCTGTAGAACCTCTTATGGTTTCTCCTCAACGAGTTTGCTCAGTGCAGTGTTGGTTGAAGTTGTTCATCTTCATGTCCCCGGCAGTGCAACATTCTTCCTCCAAGTCCCTGTTAGCTATATTGTGGTGCATCCCCAGTAGAGTGTTGTTTGAGCCCTATTGTGGGGCATCCCCAGCAAGTTTGCTGTTGGAACACTTTTGTGGGCCAGTTCCCAAACATAGTGTTTATTGAAGACTTCAACTTTCGTCTCTCCAGCAAAGCAGTCTTCTCCTCTCCCCGACATGGGTGCTTATCTTTGGAAGATTCGGTATTTGGTGGATTGACATCCCAGTAATCCGGCATTCCCTCGGATAGATTCCTCAGCGGAGTTGTTGGCATGATGAGCTTTATCAATGCCTATCTATCCTCATCAGAGATCTAGTTGCTTCTTGATATCTCTGATCTCCAGCATGAGTTGTTGTTGTGGCGTGTCTGCCTGTATTTTGGAACTCTTTCACCCGGTTGTGATTGATGATCCCTTCGGAAGCCTATTATGGCCTTCCTCCCCTACAGGATGATGTTGTTCCCTGATGTCCCAGTCTCCAGCAGGTTTTCTTTGCTCTCTGGTGATTTTGGCCTTCCCTCTGGAAGAGTAGTACCGGATGGTTGATCCCTGGACCTATGTGTGTTAACAAGTCTGTTTGTCAGCATTCATCATACATTCTTCATGCATAATCATAACATTCAGGTACTCATGTTGCATCTGTTGCCATGTATCTGTTGATGGTTGTCTCCTGTTAATTGGTGATACAGATCTCCCCAGTAGATCCTCCCCTAGCAGATGTGGGTGTGTCTGATCTCTCCATATAGAGTCGACCCCTTAAGCAGAAAGTGTCTACCATTCCCATCTGCACTCCCCACTGAGTTATATCCTCGTGGATGACGGTTGTTTCCGTTCCCTCCCTGCACACATAACGGGATGGGTTTTCCCTATTGAGTTCTTTCCTCATTAGGATGAGTCTTGATTCAGTCTGCCTTTTGGATCGATCCTAAATTGGCTTCCTTGTGGCTGTCTCTTGTGCCTCCCTGTGGTATAAATGAATAGTTGCTCACTAACCGGCACTCATTCATCTTATCCTCGGTGTAATTTGGTGGCTTCTACCTACGAACCGGTAGTTGTAAGTCCTATCTTGGTGGTCTTCTACCTACTAACCGGTAGATGTGAATCCTCTGTTCTCTCCTTGTGGAGTTAAACCCTTGTGCTCATCCTAGTCGATGACGGTTACTGTTCTATGGTTTTCTGCCTACTAACCGGTAGATGTAATCCCCTCTTTGTGGTTATCATTATCCAATTTTCGATATCGATAGTCCTTTTCCCTTTTGGATATTTGCTTTGATTAAGCAACTTTATCCCCAGCGGGTCTTCCCCTTCCTCGTGGGTAAGTGCTCCGAGTAAGCAATTTTATCCTCAGTGGGTCCTCTTTCATTCACCGTTTGCCGGTAATGTTTGTTGTTTCCCCTTATGATTGGTCATCTTTGCATACCTAGTCTCGGTATCCCGATGCCTTTCTTTTTTCGGTTGATCTATCCTTTAACAACCTACAACCCGGTTATGGATAATCTTCCATGCGAGTATATTATCTACGTTTTAACGGCTATAGATAATATATCTCATGCGCTCCTTGGTCGAAGTCTTGTCCTTCCCAGTCGAGTAAGATTCGTATTCCTTGTGGAATCGAATGTCCATCCTTTAACAAGTTTGCTTTCGCTCTCTTCAGGATGTTGAGTGTTTTGGAACACACACCAATTCATGATTTCGGTCGATTTATCCATTTAACAACCTACAACCCGGTTAGGATAATCTTCCATGCGAGTATATTATCTACGTTTTGACGGTTATAGATAATATATCTCATGCACTCTTTGGTTGAACCCTTTGTTTGTTCCCCAACTGAGTAAGATTTGTATTCCTTGTGGAATCGAATGTCCATCCTTTAACAAGTTTGCTTTCGCTCTCTTCAGGATGTTGAGTGTTTTGGAACACAAACCAATTCACGCTTTGGTCGGTCACCTGCTTCATGCCTACAACCCGGCATCCTTGGTGTTCCTTCCTGTCTGCTCTCTGTCGTGACCTTGATCCCCAGTGAGCCACCTCTCCGTTGGTTTCGATAAACGTCGAGTTTTTCCTATGCGTCCGTTGACGTATAGTTGTGCCCTTCCCCAGAATTCTCCTCTCTGTTGGTGTCGATAAACGTCGAGTTTTTCCTAGTTGTCCGTTGACATCTAGTTGTATTTTCCCCACAGGTCATCCGTTGATGTCTGCTCTCCTCTCCGTTGGTGTTGATAAACGTCGAGTTTTTCCTAGTTGTCTGTTGACATCTAGTTGTATTTTCCCCACAGGTCATCCGTTGATGTCTGTTCTCCTCTCCGTTGGTGTCGATAAACGTCGAGCTTCTCCTCTCCGTTGGTGTCGATAAACGTCAAGCTTCTCCTCTACGTTGGTGTCGATAAACGTCGAGCTTCTCCTTCTCCGTTGGTGTCGATAAACGTCGAGCTTCTCCTTCTCCGTTGGTGTCGATAAACGTCGAGCTTCTCTTTCTCCGTTGGTGTCGATAAACGTCGAGCTTCACCTTCTCCGTTGGTGTCGATAAACGTCGAGCTTCTCCTTCTCCGTTGGTGTCGATAAACGTCGAGCTTCTCCTTCTCCGTTGGTGTCGATAAACGTCGAGCTTCTCCTTCTCCGTTGGTGTCGATAAGCGTCGAGCTTCTCCTTCTCCGTTGGTGTCGATAAACGTCGAGCTTCTCCTTCTCCGTTGGTGTCGATAAACGTCGAGCTTCTCCTTCTCCGTTGGTGTCGATAAACGTCGAGCTTCTCCTTCTCCGTTGGTGTCGATAAACGTCGAGCTTCTCCCATTCGTCCGTTGACGTCTGGTCGAGTTTTCCCATTCATCCGTTGATGTCTGGTTACCTCTCTGTTGGTGTCGATAAACGTTGAGTTTTTCCCATTCGTCCGTTGACGTATGGTGGTATCCCTTTCTTTCCATTCATCTGTTGATGTCTGGTTACCTCTTTGTTGGTTTCGATAAACGCTGAGTTTTTCCCATTCGTCCGTTGATGTATGGTGATATCCCTTTCTTTCCATTCATCCGTTGATGTCTGGTTACCTCTCCGTTGGTTTCGATAAACGTTGAGTTTTTCCCATTCGTCCGTTGACGTATGGTGGTATCCCTTTCTTTCCATTCATCCGTTGATGTCTGGTTACCTCTCCGTTGGTTTCGATAAACGTTGAGTTTTTCCTATTCGTCCGTTGACGTCTGGTTGTATATCTTTTTCCCCAGGTCATTCGTTGATGTCTGGTTACCTCTCCGTTGGTTTCGGTAAACGTCGAGTTTTTTCTAGTCGTCCGTTGGCGTCTAGTTGTGATTTCTATTCCCATTCATCGTCCTTCGATGTCTGGATGTAGTTCCTGTTTGGAAAAAAAAATCAAAATCCTCCAGTGGAGTGATGGGTAAACATCTTGTCTGGTTGGTTGCAAATATCCTGTATCATATCCCGCAGAATGCAAATTTCTACGGTTCTTTGGTATTCAATCCCTGTGTACCTTGAAGTCTGACAGCCGTTGCTCTCATCCATTCGGGTTCTCAATTTATTGAATAGGGGCATCTGTAGCACCTCAAATTTGCACCTCCCATTTTGTACATACATTTTTATTTTAGGTCATTAACATTGCATTGTTCATTACATAGTTCATTGCATGTCATCAATCAGACTGGTCAGAAGATTCAGCTGTGCAAGCAAGCAAGTGCATTCTCCATGGAATCAAAGCCCTAGGGTTGGTACATTGAGTTCCTATGATTCAGGGATCATTATGAATTAGTTTGGCAAAGAATTGGAGGCTCAAAGCTCATCAGTCAAGATGCAATTCATCTGAAACCCTAGAAAGTCAACAGAAGTCAACTGTCAATTCAATCATGGATTTGAAGGTGGGAGATGGTTAGAGAGGTCTCATTCATGTCCATACAAGTCTCATTTGAAATTTCAAACATCAACATTGAAGGATTTGAGGTCGGATCAAAACTTTCCAAAAATAGTAAGTGACCTGTAATTTGAAATTGCCAAAAATGGAAAGGTTTTCTCCTCAAGATTACATCATCAAGCAAGCTTCAAATGAAATTTTGTCCAAAATGAAAGTTGAAGATCATGTTCTCCCATTTCCAAAAAGTTCAAGATCATGAATTTCTCATGTATGGTTGAAAAGATATGGATCAATCATGGCCAAGTGAACTTTGAACTTCAAACATGCATAACTTTCAAACCATAAGGCCAAATGAAGTGGTTCTTTTTTGTACATTCATGTCTTGACATACACTATCCAAACATGCATCACATGCCATGCATTCTCATCACCTAATTTTTTGGTTTTTCATTTGAATTTTGGAGGGAATTTTCAAATTTAAAAATAATGCATTGTCCATACATTCTAACACTTGCATTGGCTCCAAAATAGAATTTCAAGTGAAATTCAAACAAAATTCGTGTACTGTTCCATTCATTTCATGCATAAATGGTGAAATTGCAAATTTGCATCCACACCTTGTTTTCACTAATCCATTGGCAATTGGCTTAAACAGGATTAAGAACTTGATTAACACAACATATATATACCTAATCCTAACAGATTTCTACATTAACACAATCAGAATTCAGATCTAGATCTAGGTTCTCACACTTTTGCTCTCACTTTTTTCTGTGAATTTCTTCAAACACATTGCCTTTTTCTTGATCAATTCTTCACCTAGAAGCATAGTGGAGCATTATTGAAGCAAGATCCAAGGGATTTCGTGCAGATTTGAAGCAGCTCGAAGCTTGCACTCATCCATGGCAGTTGAGAATTCTATTGGAATCAAGCTCGAGTAAACATCAAACCTTCATCCATTCAATCATACAAGAGCTTTAGAGCATCTGTTTGAGCTTCTCGTGGCCTGAATCAATCAATTCCACTTCTGCATATTCATCAAGGTCAGCAATCGATCTCCTTTATTCTTAAATTGAATATATGATTGTTGTAGATCTTGCATCACTGAGTAAATTGAGCTTCGAATCACTGATTTCCATGCAGTATTGTGTTAGTTATGCTGATCTAAAGTTTGACATGTGAATGTTCTTAGCTTCGATTTGTTCATGATATGTGGAATTAGGTTAAATCATGCTTAGATTTGTCATGTGTGTTGCAAGATCTACACGATGATGTGCTTGTTTTTTGTTTCTGTGAACATTTGTTCTTGGCTTGTATGAACATGATGAATGCGCTTGAAGATGTTGAAATATTTTCCAGAATTCGCGTGTTTGATCTTCAGAATGTGTAATCAGCGCGTTTGCATGTGTTTTTGGAAGAGAGAGCATGTACTGGTCCAAGTGGCGTACGCATGGCATATTGATTGGTTGCTATTGATTCGTCTTGCCACATCAGTTAAATGAAACGCATAGTTTCATGCTTGAGCGCGCTTCAATTTCAAATGTTTACACCCTTCGATTCCGGCATGAGGCACTTATCCAAAGTGCATTTCATTTTTTTTCATTTTCCCTCCATGTTATTCATGTACATTGTTTCATGTTTTTTTATTTTTTCTTGCACTTCATAAATTCATAACTAAATGAATATTGATCCAAATAATGTGTGGATTTTTGCATTGTTCTCCTTGTTGTTTCTAGTTTTTTATGAGCATTTTTCCAGAATTTGTGCTGGGATGAAAATTAATTTGGCCTAGGGTTTGTGTGCATGTGTCATATTTTGTACCTTGCTTGCCCTATCTCTTGTGAAATGATGAGATTTAATCCAATGCTTATGAAATTTGACATGCTTAAACTAGTCTCTTGGCTGGACATTTTGGTGTTGAGTTTGAATTTTTACCATTTGTGGTTTCTGTTTTATGATCATGTGAATGTAGGTGTGACAATGTGTGTTACACCTTTGCTTGCTCAACTTGATTAATTTGTTTGCCATGCCAAATGAACTCCAAATGATGTGAGTTTTTGTATGATGCTTGATATGGATGATCTGATTGATCATGAATGTTCTTGGAATTTTTGGATTCATTTCTGATTTGTTTGAGATTTTTCATTCTGGATGGTCATTTGTGCACTTTTGGATAGTCTTGAATTTCAATCATTTGTGAAATGCTTGTGGTTTATCCTATGAATGTGAAATTTTGCACATTGTTTCTAGACATGTTCAAGTTTGTTTTGGCTTTGATTGGAGGTCTTTATCATGTTCCAATTATGTTTTAGGCTTGTGCTAAGTTGATGTAGCATTTGGTGTCTCATTTGAGATTGTTTTGGTTGCCTTCACTTGATGAATTTGATTACCATGCCTAATCATGTCCAATTGCCCTAATATTTTGTGTGATGATCATGTTGTGTGTTCTGTTTAGCCATGAATTTTATTGAGATTAATTGAATCATTTTTAGATTAATGTGCATTTGTTCATTCTGTTGCCTCAATGTGCTTTCAACTTGCATACCTTGCCATGATTGGTTTGTGAAATGAATTTGGTGAATGCTATTGACATGAGACCTTTTGGATTATGTTCTTAATCGATTGAGGTTGATTCATGTTGAATTTCATGTCCTGTTTTGAATTTTTTCTCCCTCTTTGACCCTAGGCCTTGCCCTAGTGGTTTGTTGCTTATGTTTGAGCTTTGATTTCAGGTTAAGAAGCACATGGCAATTGGGATTGATTCACTTGCTTGAGTTGACTAAATTGGTTGGTGTTGACTAACTTTGAGTTGTTTTATAGGTTGATGCCAAGACATTTGTATTTGAGCTTGTGCCTTGCACGTTGTTGCATTGCTTGCTTGTCTGATTGACTGTGTGATTGTCTGTTTGACTTTTTGAGTTGTATACTGATTGAGTTAGATTTTTTTCAGGTACATAAGTTGCTTAAGTTCTTTTGAACTTGCTTTTGCTTTTGCTTGGTTGCTTAACCATTGAGGTATAACTCACTGACTTCATGTAGTCTGGAAGAACTGTCCTGTTATATGGGCAGGCACCTGTATGAAGTCCTCCTTAAGAGGCGATGTTTGTGATTGTTTATCTTTGTCCCCTGTACATACAAAGACCTCCTAAGTGAAGAGGCATTGGCAGATAAAAGAGATGTGCAATCCATCTCCTGCTACTCAGTGTGTCATCCACTTTGCTCACACACCTTGTGTTGATGCATTGTGGATATTAACCCAAGATCTATGTTGTGTCAGTCATATGTGGAGAAGAGTTCCAACTTTCTGAACTCCCACACTTTCATTTGTCTGAAGCTCTCCCAGGTCAGGGATAAGAGTTGTGAAGTCTTATCTTCACTTCCCATTTCATCTGCTTCACCCTAACTCTCAATGTTAGGGTTAAGAGCTAACATCACCCTGTTACAGTGGCTTGTTTGTCGAGGTTGACATGACCCCTTGACTAAAGCCTAGCCTTGTTTGAGCCCCTCTGTTTGTATATAGTGTGTGTGCTTGCTTTGTGCTTCTGTGACTGTTTGTGCTGTTAAGATAGCTTGCTCCCTGTGCAAGTTAGATAGAAACTTCAACTTAGGACCATGGTGAATTTACATGATAACTATTAGGCTCGAGTCAGTCTCCCTTCTAGTTTGTCATTTCCCAGTCTCTGGTTAGGTTAGAAGTTCTTTCCCTGCGTAGGGGAACTACGTCGCCCTGATCCTCATACCAGATGAGGTACGTAGGCAGGAGATGAGTTGATCTCTCCGGGCGCCCTTTTCTTTTTCAACCCTTTGTGTGTGTTAGGAGTCTGACGTAAGTCCAGCGATTGGCAGTCGGTTTCCTGTGTCTTGTTTGCTTGTTGGAGTCTGACGTAAGTCCAGCGATTGGCAGTTGGTTTCCTGTGTGTGTGTTTGTTGGTTCGGAGTCTGATGTAAGTCCAGCGATTGGCATTCGGTTTCCATGTTTGCCTGTTTGTGTTGGAGTCTGACGTAAGTCCAGCGATTGGCAGTCGGTTTCCTGTCTTTGTTTTCTTTGGCGTGCGTTAGCCGAGCTACGAGTGCTCTGATTATTCTCTAGTCAGAGAAGATACGTATGCATAGGATGCGACATCCTAGCGAGCACGTTTCCCCTTGTCCCGAACTACGTCGACTCTGATGTCTGTGCCTGACAGACTACGTAGGCCCAGGATGCGATATCCTGCCGAGTTAGTTTCTTTTGTCGTTTATGTGTCTCTTTCAGCCAAGTGTGATGTTTGTGAGCAGTGTTTAGCAACCTTTATCCTTCCTTTTGAGCGTGGATCCCGTCGAGTACGACGGATGCGTAGGGGTGTTATATCTTCCCTTCGCATAACCGACTCTCGATCCCATCTTTCTCTAGTCGCGAGACCATGTCTTTTCCAGGTTTACTTCGAGCGTTTCCTTTCCCTCTTTGGGATAAATAACGCACGGTGGCGGCTCTGTTGTTTCGTTTTCCCGCCGGTTTTTCGCGTAATGCGACACATGGAACGCGTGCTTGGCCATCAGATCTGCCACCTCAATTAATGAGGGAGATCTGATAGCCCTTGTTTTTTCTAATTTCTTTTTATTTTCTGAATTTTCTTTTAATCCTTTTATTTTGTTTAATTCATATTAATTTCATTTCTAATCCAAAAAATATGAGACTTTCACCAAAAATATTTAAATATTTTTCTCTTTCATATTCTAAATTAAAATTATTTTTTGGATTAATTTTGATATTTTCCATGGATTAAATGTTTTTTTGAAAATTTTTAATTATTTAAAAATACTTTTGACTTTTAAAAAATAATGAAATTTTTTGTCTAAGGTCCTTTGACCTTGTTTGACCTATGATAAATCCCTTGGCCATTTATTTGGTGTTTTGAAGGGATTTTAGGTTTTGACCAAATTAAAATGTATCTTAATTCACTTTTTAATTGAATTTTTAATTGTTTAATTGTTTAAAAATAATGTTGAGCCATTTTTTTGGTCTTGTGATGTTTGACTTTCTGTTTGGGCCTTGGTCAAGATTGATTTGACTTTTGTTGGATCAAAACCATTGGATTTAGGGGATTGATGAAATATACATTTCATCTCCCAAAATGAATGAATGGTTTTGATTTGATGAAATTCCTCTCATGACCAATTTGTGTTTCTATCTACCCCTCCCTCTTCATCTTCATCCCTATTCTTTCCCATTCCCTCATTTGACCAATGAAATCTCTATTGTCTTAAGGCTAATTGGTTCATCATTGACCTTGTGTCAGATGAATCAATACAAGTATGGCTGAGATAGGTCCCTCCCTCTTGATCTTTTCTTTTAGTGTGTGGTATGTTTTAGGAGTTTAGTTCTTCATACCATATCTCTAACATGCATTAACACCTAAATTTTTATTGCCCGACCTCAGATAGTTGTGACTTCTACATAAGTTCAATTACGATTGCTTAACATAGAGCTAAATTTGACCCTAAAGGCATAACATTCTAGTAAGTGAGATTGTAAGTCTCCCATTTTTCATGGCATTGTATGGAAACTTGACCTTTTTTCCTTTCATGGGAGCTAGTGCCATACTTGTTGAATTATCCAAGTTGGAGCCCTTCTCATGGAAGATGTCTTGGTTTAAGGATTCATACTTATGAATGAATGGTTGAGTGTTCTCCAAAGAATGACTTAATTGATCGATCACCATTTTCACTATATTTTTGTTGCTTATCCGACAAGAAACCAAGGATTTTGAGACACTGTGTATGCATTATGGTACCTTTAAAGTTAATTTTCATTCTCGTAAGTTATTTAAGCAATTTTATTAATTATCAGTTTTATTTTGCGTTTTCGTGATTTTACGCTTCGGTTGTCGTGGTTATGCCCTCCAGGTCCACAAAGAAGATCCAATGGACTTAATGCAAGAAAGTCGAAAGTTTCGGCGTTCGAAAAAAGAAGATTTCCCAGTTAAGGAAGCCTGACACGGCCACCCGTGTCACCTGACATGAACCGTGTCAAGAGGAAGGCCAAGAAAGTATAAGAAATGCCTAAAACAGTGGCCTGACATGGCCGTCTGTGTCAGCCTGACACGGCCGTGTTAGGTCACCTAGGGCGTGTCAACAAGGAAATAACAAGGCAGAGAGCTTATACGACCGCCCGTGTCAGCCTGACATGGCTGTGTCAGCCCAAAACGTTGATTTTCCTATTTTTAGGCTTTTTCACCGGGCTTGAGCTGCATGGATATTTTGGAGATTTCCACCTTCTGCCAAGGGATTTTCACAATATAAGGAGACTTTCTACAAGAGGAAAGATCATCTTGGAACGAGGCGAACACAGTATTGTCAGACAAGCAAGGATTATGGAGATCAAGAAATTCGGAGAGCAGGAGGTTTTCATGAGCGGAAGCGATTGAAGATCCACGTCATCCAATTACTTGTAATGTGTATTTTTTATCTTGAATTTGTTTTTAACAATATGAGTAGCTAAACCCCCCAATGCTAGGGGGTGTCCCTGGTTTAGAATTGTAACGAATGTGAGTATACTTTTGCATTTATAATATTATTCTTACGGTAACCTTTTGATTTGTTCAATGCTTTCTCTTTCGGGCCAATCGAGATTGTTTTCTGGTTCTCAATTAGGCTGGACCGCCATTGATAAGGTTTTCATAAGGTTACTTTGTAGTAGATATCACCTAGGACTAGGGATACCCTGTATGAACCAGAGTGTTCTTGATATAATAAAGCTTAACTTCACCTTAATTGCCTATGGACATAGAAATTAGGGTAGATTGATTGAAGGTTTTCTCACCAAGGACTTGGGAGAAAATACCCTTGAGAACTGGTAGTAATTGATATTTGTTGATGCAATAGTGACTCAGAGTTGTTATAGGGATAAATCATACACCTTCCCTGGCATTGTTCCTCTTACCTTGCAAACCCTTATTTTCATCCTTATTTGCCTTTGCCTTTATTTTTATAATTTTGAATCTAAAAACCCAAATCATACTTTTTGTTTAATTGAATGATAATTTTAACTCGATATTAACGTGCAATCCTTGAGATCGACATTCGGGAAATTTACCCGTTATTACTATAATAGGAAAAATAGTACACTTGCTATTTTTCCAAACAAGTTTTTGGCGCCTTTGTCGGGGACTGCCAAAATATAGAGTTTAATTTTAAGTTCAATTAAAATTTTGTTGCTCTGCAATAAAACTATTTTTCAGTCATTTATATATTTTCATTCACTAATCTGTGTATGCGAGGAGAGCCCTCAACAAAATTTCTTTTTGACGCAGAAATTGAGAGAACCCTTCACCGGATACGTAGAAACGCTAGATTGGATTCCAAAGAAGAAGTTCCCTCTGATCACTCAAATTCAGAAAAAGAAACTATGGCTGAAATTCCTCCAGTTCCACCGCCTCCACCTCAGGAAAGACTCCTAGGTGACTATGGAGGGGTAAATGCATCGGGTGGTAGATTGACCATTCTCAACCAACCGGTGAATGTGACGAACTTTCAACTGCATCCTAGCACAATCAATTAACTTGAGAGAAAATCTTTCACCGGAAAGGTTAATGAAGATGCCAACAAGCACCTACAGAGATTCCTGACCTTGAGTAATACTTTGAAAATTGATGGTCATACCGATGAAGCAAAGAAGTTAAGAATGTTCTTATTCACTTTATCTGAAGAGGCGGAAGAGTGGTTCTACTCTCTTCCAACTGGCAGTATTACATCATGGGAAGAGATGGAAACAACTTTCTTAAATGAGTATTTTCCCGCATCAGTATTTCTGAGAAAAAGGTATGAAATCTTGAACTTCAAACAGAAAGATGGTGAGTCTTTGGAAGATACCTACAAAAGATTCAAAAGGGTCCTAGTAGCATGCCCAACTCATAATATGGATCAGACTGAACAAATGCAGATGTTTGTGAATGGGCTGAAAATAAAGACAAAACAGTTAATTGATACAGCAGCCGGTGGATCAATAAATTTCTCAACAACCACCGGTATTAAAAGGATCATTGAATCGATAGCCGCAAATGAGCATCTGGAATTTTATGATATGTGTACAAGCAAACCTGGAGGAGTCATTGACCTGAAAGTAGAAGCAAATAAAATCCATTTGGAAGATACAATCGCTGCTGAAGTGGAGAAGAAATTGAAAGCGATGAATATAGGTAATCAACAGGTAGCTCAAATTCAACCTGCTCAGACCATCACTTGTGAAATATGTAATGGACCTCATCACATTGTGTATTGCTTTGCAACTCCTCAACAAATTGAAGGGATAAAATTCTTACAGCAGAATAACCCCTACTCTAACACTTACAATCCAGGTTGGAAGAATCATCCAAACTTCTCCTGGAAAGATCAAAAAGGGAATGTTCCACAATAGGGTTAAGGTCAATATCAGCCTCAATATCAACAACAACAGCAACAGCAAGCTCCAAGGAAAGCAGACTGGGAGATTACCATTGAAAACATGGCAGCTCAAAATAGGCAATTTGAAGAAGAGACGAGAAACAATCATAAAAACACCACCGCCTCTCTAAAGAATCTTGAAGTTTAACTGGGGTAGATAGCACAACAACTAGCAAGTTCTCGAACACCAGGTTCCTTACCAAGTGAAACAGTTCAAAATCCAAGAGGTCAATAAAATATTAATATTGTCACGACGAAAAAGAAAAAGGCTGCTAAAAAGAAAAAAATTATATCATCGGGCGAGCCGATTGAAGAGGAAATTACAAAA
Source organism: Lathyrus oleraceus (assembly GCF_024323335.1). Classification (NCBI taxonomy): domain Eukaryota; kingdom Viridiplantae; phylum Streptophyta; class Magnoliopsida; order Fabales; family Fabaceae; genus Lathyrus; species Lathyrus oleraceus. Next base: position 409,182,106 of record NC_066580.1, read on the forward strand.
GAGACTAAATCGGTGATTAAGTTGCCCTACCCTCAGAGAGTGACAAAGAAGGAACCAAATGAGTCATACTTGGAAAAATTCATGACAATGTTTAAAAAGGTTGAGGGTCATATGTCTTTGTTTGAAGCACTTGAAAGGATGTCCATGTACAAGAAATTCATGGAAGAGGTAATGGCAGAAAAAAAACCAACAACAGAAGAACAGGTAGTCTGGAAGGAAAAGTATAGTGCAAACTCACTGGGCTAGAAAATTCCTAACAAATAAGAGGATCCGGGAATGGTAACAGTACCATGCACAACTAAAGAAAGAACCTTCAAAAAGGTACTAATAGATTCTGGAGCTAGTGTGAGTCTGATGCCATTATCAATTTATCACAGGTTGGGTATTAAAAATGTCAGTGATACAAAGACCAACCTGAAGTTTGCGGATCACTCAAGAAAGGATGCATATGGTATAGCAGAAGACATACTGGTAACAATAGAGGACTTGACTTTTCCTGTTGTTTTTGTAATCCTAGACATACTTGAAGATGATGAGGCACCCATCATTCTGGGTCGACCTTTCATGCAGACAAGTCGATGCAATCTCGACATGGATCAGGGCACATTAACCTTGAAAGTTCACAACAAAGAGATAACATTGAATGCTATTGAAGACCAGGAGCTAGAGTAAAATACAAAATCTCACTATCAAGTAGGCTTAATCAGGATAGAGGCGAGAAGGCAAAGTAACATACCAACATCAGAGAAAGATACAGGAAGGCCCTCTCGACTCTCACCACTACCATTAGCCACCCTGACTGGAAAGACTCCCATCTCCATTCCAAAAACCAAGAGAAAGAAAAGAAAACAAAAACAAGGTAAGGATATGAAGGTTAAAAAGGACTTGTGGCCCAAAGGAATCCATATTGATGAAAGAGACAACTTTCTAGTTTTGGACAAGATGGGCAACAAGGTTTGGAGGCTGAAGTACCCCACATAACAAGGGGAATGAACCGTCGAGCTATGCGATGTTAAACGAAGCGCTTCGTGGGAGGCAACCCACACATTACTAGTTCTAATTATTGTTTGTGTTTCTTTGTTATTTTAGGTTTGCACAGTGCCTTACATAAAAGGGCGAAGGTACTCAGATGGAAAAAGTTGAAAAATGAGCATAACAGCAGCCTGACACGGCCGCCCGTGTTAGCTGAGACGGCCCGTGTCAAGCCTGCAGATTTGAGATTTGTTTGAAAACTTTGAATTTTGTGTGGGCATGTCGCACTTCCCGATCCATCCCCCTCAGTAGGGCACTGTGAGTCACCCTCCTTCTATCTTGTTCGAAAACATTGAGGCCAATGTCTAGTTCAAGTGTGGGGGAGGTTTTACTATGCTTTTTGCTTTTACTTTTGTTGATTATTTCCCAATTTTTAATTTTTACCATTTCACATTTGGTTTATTTTTACTATCAGGTATCATGTGTTGCATGTATTTTAGGTTCTGGGTATTATAATTGGATGAGGTAACGATCAATAGCGGTAGTGGATGAAATGATCACTCCACTTACTATTGCTTATTGTGAAGGATTTTCCCAGAAAGTCGATACTGCTGAAGAAAAGATTAGACGCAATTTCTAAAGCTCAACTAATGTAGGGTCCCTGTGCATTCCGAGTAGGGTAAGAAGTCGCACCATACTCGAAGTACTGTGGATGCTGTCAAGCTTTACCTAACATGGTGAGTGCATAAAAAGCCAAACACATTTGTCATCATGAGAGATATTCAGGTATGTCTTTATCACTCTGACTTTGCGTAGGTTCTCTGGAGTTTCACTTCATGTATACACACACTGAGGCATGTTGTTTGATTATACCCCTGAGCCTTTCTATCCATCCTGTTAATGTTATCCTTTGTTAACCCCATTTGAGCCTATATCCATTGTTTATTTAACCCCGTAAATGTACCCCACGGCCAAAACACTTCCTTACCTTGTTCGAAGTCGAGTTGATATTATTAAGCTGTGTTGAAATTCTAAGTTTGGGGTAAAACCCCATAAGTTTCAAAAGCCAAGGTGAGTGCGGAAAAAAAAAAGAATCATCGAGAAAAAAAAAAGAGAAAAGAAAATAAACTCGAGGGTTCAAAAGAAGCACTGGCCAAAGAAAGGCACTCGGTTGAAAAATAAGAATAGCAAAGAAAAACCCGAGCTATAAAAAAATAATAATAGAGCAAAAGAAATAAAATGAACAAACACAGTGAAAATAATAGTAACATTGACTCCGAACCAAAAACCACTTGTTTCCCGTTTTGTTTGGATTATCCACACCATAACCCAGGCCCAATTACAACCCGAAAGACCTCAAAAAGTGTGTGTTATGTGTAGTTGATATGAAAGGAGAAACTATTCAAACTTATGAGTTGATATTGCATATTCTGAATTGGGAGTGAAAACACTTTAACCCCGAGAGACGTGGTGAGAGTGTGACATAAGCTGACAGATGAAGCAGTACCTCGATGAGGAAGTGCGGCTGAAAACTCATTAGGAAAAGCAGGAACTATAAAAGGGAGAGTGAAGGCTTTGGAGAAAGATCTCAGCAGTATCATGGTAAGAATAAAATTTTTGGGAAGTGACACTTTGTTGTATAGGACATTACTTAAGGACAAGCAATGAGCTAAGTTTAGGGTTGTGATCGGTCACCATTGTCACTATATTTTTGTTGCTTATCCGACAAGAAACCAAGGATTTTGAGACACTGTGTATAGATTATGGTACCTTTAAAGTTAATTTTCATTCCTGTAAGTTATTTCAGAAATTTTATTAATTATCAGTTTTATTTTGTGTTTTTGTGATTTTACGCTTCGGTTGTCGTGTTTATGCCCTCCAGGTCCACAGAGAAGATCCAATGGACTCAATGCAAGAAAGTGGAAAGTTTCGGCGTTTGAAAAAAGAAGATTTCTCAGTTCAAGAAGATACACCTGCGTCATCAAAAGAAATACCTTTTCCGACACTTTTCGGATAAGACTCATCAAAAGAAACATGGACAGATTCTTCAACAGTAAGTAAACGCTTATTATATACTCTATATGCTTTACTTGATTGTGAGTATCCAAGAAAGATACCTTCATCCGCTTTTGCATCAAACTTCCCAATATTTTCCTTACCATTATTCAAAACAAAACACTTACAACTGAATACGTGAAGATGTGACAAGTTTGGCTTTCTTCCTTTTAAAAGCTCATAAGGAGTTTTATTTAAAATAGGACGAATTAAGATCCTGTTTAAAACATAACAAGCTGTGCTAACTGCATCAGCCCAAAAATATTTTGGTAATCCACCCTCATTTAGCATTGTTCTTGCCAACTCCTCTAAAACACGATTTTTACGCTCCACAACGCCATTTTGTTGTGGAGTTCGAGGAGCTGAAAAGTTATGCTCAATACCATACTTGTCACAGTACTTATCAAAGTGATAGTTTTGAAATTCACCACCATGATCACTACGAATTGTAACTATTTTGGAATTCATTTTGTTTTGGGACAGTTTTGCAAAATTCTTAAAAGCAGAAAAAGTTTCATCTTTGCTATGAAGGAATATAGTCCAAGTAAATCTAGAATAGTCATCAACGATTACAAAACCATAATAATTTCCACCTAAGCTCTTTGTCCTAGAAGGTCTAAAGAGATCCATATGGAGAAGCTCAAGGGGTCGTGAAGTTGAATTACATTTTTAGATTTAAAAGAGACCCTCGTTTGTTTTCCCATTTGGCACGCGTCACATAGGTGGTCTTTTGAAAATTTTATTTTTGGAAGACCGACTACTAGATCCTTAGATACAACCTTATTGGGCAAATCGAAATTAACATGCGCTAAACGTCTATGCCAAAGCCAAGAATCATCATTCAAGGTAACTAGACATTTAGTACTTGTTAAAGATACATCAAAAAGATCAAGCATATAGATATTGTTTACTCTTACACCCTTAAACACAACGTTCTGTTCAGCATGTTCAATTATGCAGCAAGTTTTTGTGAAAGAAACTTTATAACCCTTGTCACACAATTGACTTATGCTTAACAAATTGTGTTTAAGCCCCTCTACTAAATGGACATCAGAAATAGTAGTGGTAGAGGGATTACCTACACTACCTTTGCCAAGTATAGCTCCTTTGTTATTGTCTCCATAAGTAACATATCCCTTCTTCTTTGCTTTGAAGTCTATAAAAAGCGATATGTCACCGGTCATGTGCCTTGAGCAACCGCTGTCAAGAAACCATCTCCTATCTACGGAAGCAAGGCACTCATCCTACAATATCAAAAGAGAGAAGTTGGTACCCAATTTTCATTGGGTCCAAGTGGGTAAGTCCTAACATGGTTGCCTTTTGGCTTCCATTGATAAATACCTTTAGGAACAAGAAATCTCCTAAACTTGCATTTCTCAATGGTATGGCCAGCACGACAACAATAATGACATAAACCATGATGATGTGTTTGTTTATTCTTGTTCATTAAATCCTTTGGAATAAAAGAGTATTTTGCATATGGTGGATTTAATGACTTCTTAAACAACCTAGAGTCAACGACATAAGTAACCTTAGGTTGTAAAGCTTTTTCCAATTTGACCTTGAGAGTGTTTACCTCTTATTGCCAAATATGACAAGCTTCACAATACCCAACTTTACTACATCCATCAATGTCAATATTTTTTGAATTTTCTGCAATACTAGCTTTTAGCCATTCTAAATCTTTTTCAGCTTTGTATACTTTACCTTCCAGAAATGAAAAAAATTATTTATCGGAAGATAATATTTTAAAAGCATCTACAGCTTCGTTATGCAGTTTTTCAAAAGCTATTTTCAGTTCAGAAAAAGACATAGAAGAGAAATTATTATAGTAGGCTTGTTTTACCTTTTTATCATTGATTTTCTTCTTGTGGTAGGACAGATTTTTGGTGTGAGCCATAAGGCACAGATTTACGGTTTCATCACTATCACTTGAACTTTGTGTGCTTGATGAATCACTATCACTTTCACATGCAATGTAAGCTCTTCTTTGTTTGTTGTACCCTTTTGGTGGAGCTTTTCCTTGATCCTTATACTTCATAGGACAATCTGTTTTATAATGTCCAGATTTACCACAATTTAAACAAGATCCTTTTCCTCTACTCTTCTTATTCTCTTCCTGTTTTGAATCTGTAGATTATCTTCGAAACTTCATGAGGTTTTTGTCAGAATGCTTGACTCCATTCTTTTGAATGAATCTATTATATCTCCTTACAAAAAGTCCCATTTCCTCATCATCCGAATCTTTGTCACTACTAGAATCATTGTCACTTTGCTCTTTTCGTGAGGACTTGGAGCTAGAGGCCGCAAGAGCTATTGGCTTCTTCTCTCCCTCTTTGTCTCTCTTCTTCTCCTTTTCCTTCTTACTTTTGTTCTCAAACTTTTCAAGACTTTCTAATGCTTGCTGATGTTCTTCCAGCTTTCCAAACAGAGTTGTAATCGTAAGTGTCGTTAGATCGTTGGCTTCCTTAATAGCTGTTACTTTAGGTTGCCATTCCCTGCTAAGACATCTCAGAATTTTATTAGTAGCTATTTCATTGGAAACAGGTTTTCCTAGTGCATTTAACCGATTAGTGAGATGAGTAAATCTCTTTTGCATGTCGGAGATAGATTCTCCTTGTTTCATGCGAAAGAGCTCAAACTCTTGATTGAGTGTGTTAATGCGGGACTGTTTTACTTCAGTAGTACCCTCATGGGAAACTTCTAAAGCATCCCACATTTCTTTAGCTGTCGTGCAATGGGATACCCGATAATACTCATCAACACCAAGTGCTGAAATTAGCATATTTCGAGCTTTCCAATCACTCGACCACTTTTTCTCATCTTTCTCATTCCAATCACCTTCTGGTTTAGGAACTATGGCGCCAGCCGCATTTGTCATAGTAATTTGAAAAGGACCATTTTCAATGGCAGCCCATACTAGCCTATCAACAGAATTTATATGAACTCGCATTAAGTCTTTCCAGTAGCCGTAATTTTCACCGTTGAAAATCGGCGCTCTATTATACGCCCCCTTTGGTTCAGAATCCATATCGTTACAGGCAGCCACAGAACACCAGCGAACCGGTGCTCTGATACCACTTGTTAGACGGTGTGGCTAGTGATCGAGAGGGGGGTGAATAGATCACCTCTTTTAAAATAAACGGATTTAAAAAATCTTATCAGAGTTATTGAAACTTAGTGGAAAATTACAGTCCCGAATCGACTTCCGTCTATTCTGAACCGCTACTAGAAAACCGGACACGCGAATTTATTGCTGGATTTGAATGAGAACGATAGAGATTATTAACACCGGAATATTTTCAAATCAAATGCACTTATCACTAAATTCTGATTCCAATGAATAAAACTCAGCTGACAGTTTTGTCAAACTATTGGTGTGTATGTGATCAATGATGAACAATGGTGGAGTTTATATAAAGAAGTTTTCTTTCCACTATTATATCACGAAATGTACAGCCACAATCCACCAACTGAAATCACAAAACTGTTGAAAACGTAAAGAGAGATAAGGAAAGAATACGATACGCGGAGATTTGGTAAGGAAGTTCCCCAATGTCGTCCTCGCGTGTGGGTACGTCTCCCTCTCAATTTCAAATGAAATTGAGAACTGTAATTATCAATAGTGTCAAATTCGTTGATACAAGGTTTCAACACACAGACAGAAATCTAAATCCCAAGATCTTCTTCCTGTATAAAACCTCCACTTGATCTGAGCTCGATCAAGAATTTGCAAACAATTCACCGGTTCCACGACCTGTTTGCGAAATTACCCAATTTCCAAACCCTACGCTACGGCTGAATCTGTTCTGCAAACGTGACTAACAAACCCGCAAGAACACTCCAGTTCTTGAAGGATAAACCATTTGGTTTTTCCTCGAAACCCCCTTCAACCTTCAACTCAGCTAGATCCTCGATCGTTCCACTGAACACCTCAGCTAGATCCTTGATCGTTCCACTGAACGTTATCTCGTTGATCCTTTAATCCAAAGAACAAGAATGATTATGTGTTGATGTTCTTGAAGAAAAGAGATTGAGAAGATGAAGAAGATGAAGTCTCTTTCAGGTTTCTAACTGCTCAAAACAATTGCTGCTACACACTCCTTTGATTTGTGTTCAACTGTTTTTCTCTTCTGAATTCGTACAATTTTCACTTAGCTGTCAAAAATACTTCTTATATGTGAAAGACAGAAGCTGTTAGTAGACAAAACAGAATTATGTATTGATACAAAAGGTTATGCATCGATACATACTGTAGCTTTGATTAATTTTTGAGAATTAATACAAGCATGTATCGATACAAAGCTCGTATGTATCGATACATAGAACATTTTAACTAAGCATGTATCGATACAAAGCTCGTATGTATCGATACATAGAACATTTTAACTAAGCATGTATCGATACAAGGCTCGTATGGATCGATACATACTGAAGCAAAAACGTTTTGTGATTTAAAACAAATTTATGTATCGATGCAGATGAACATGTATCGATACATACTGACACAAAACAGTTTTTATGAGTTCTTTGAAGAAATGTATCAATGTGGATCTTTATGTATAGACACTAAACAATAGTATAGGCTAAAAACACAAATGAAACATGTAAAATAATGCACAACCAACAATTAGACAATGATCACACAATTTGCTATCATTCAAAACTTATTCAAAGTAAAGAATTTGCTCACAAACTCCCCCTTTTTGATGATGGCAAATTTTTAGCAAGATGTGTGATACTCCCCCTGAGTTTGTGCATATCTGTCAACATCTGCATTTCTCCCCCTTTGTCAACATCAAAAAGAAGAAAAAAACAGTTTTATCAAGGCAACATGTTGTAGCAGGACACAGCAAAAATGATAAAGAAGCTAACAATCACAAAGAAGGAAGCTTAAAAAGTAAAGAATCACTCACAAAGAATGACAAATAAGGGCAATAGCACCAGAAGTAAGCAGAAGGAAATAAGCATTAAACTAGTAGAAATTATTTAAAAATTACATAAGCCAAGACATATAAGGTGCAACTAATCTGAAAAGAAAAAAAAACTCAAGCAACATGCAATGAAATGCAGTGAAATGAAATGATGATGGTTTAATGTGGATTATAGCCACCACAGGACTCCTCGTCATCTCTATCAGGATCTCTGAAGCTTGGCGGAGGCGGAGGAGGAGGCATTGCATCTGGATTGTGGCCCATGAAGGTGTAGTTCCTGAATCGGTCCTGAACTTCAACACTTCTGAATCTGTCCATAATACCAGGATTGGCACGGCAGTCATCCATAAAACCAGACATTTCATTGTAGAAGACTTGGTGCCACTTAACCAAGTCCGTGTGCCAAGAGTGTTGGTTATGGTACATCCGTGTATGATCTTCATGCCACTCACGATGCTCCTTATGCCACTCACTTTGTTGTACATGCCAAGACCGTGCCTCTTCATGACGTTCTTGGTTGGCAAGCTCCATTTGTTGAAGCATTTAAGTTAGGTGCGCAGTAGGTGTTGAAGATGAAGCACCGCCGGAGAACGGAGGAACCGTTGGTTCAGGTACATAGTTGGTTGGAGACCACCTTTGTGGCACCCAATCACCCCAACCAGCATTATCATCAGCTGCAGACACATCTGCTTCGTTCACATCATGCATTTCTTCATCAGGTTGGTCTTCAACTACATGAATTCGTTCAGAAGGCACATCAAAATTATAGATCCTTGTTTTGGATTTCCTTTCAAAGAAATAGAAACATTGACGTTCCTTGTCCCACCGATATCCCATATGAGATAAAGTGGAAGAGTCAAACTCTTGAGCAGCAGATGGTGATATGAGAGGAACTAAAGGGATTGCAACATTCCAGAACGTAAGAATTTTCATGATTTGAGACGCATAACCAAGAGCAACATTCTTGGCACTATTACGCACGAAAAAGAGACGCTTCACAAAGTAATTTGCCCAATTCAAGGGAACCTTATTTTAAAGAATATACAAGAGATGAATTCTTTCCCTGTCTAACCTAGAATGTCCACTGTTTGCTGGACACAGAATGTGCGAGATAATCCAATGAAGTATACGAGGAATTTTCTTAATCATACCAGACGTAACCTGTTCATCCTCACCCAGCGGTCTGTCCAATTTCAAGATAGATAGAGTAAACTCCTTCAGGTTAAAGTCAGTATCAAACCTCAAGTCATGCCAAGTCTTGAAATTATGCGACGGAAGCGGAATTTGAAACACTGTTTCCCAATCACCAGCCTCAAAGGTATAGGTTCTGACACCAATAGAACACTTAAACATATATCCTTTACTAGATTGTAAGCCAGCATAAAATGCACGGATAAAATCCTCATGGTAATCATCCTTTGTAGTCAAAAATGAACTCAGTTTTTGTGCATTAAGGAGATCAACCACATCATTGAGATGCAGATGAATAGCATCATGTTTATCGAAGACATGGGGTTTCATAACTAACCTTGTCTTGAAAGAATCCTCAAACTCAGTAGCAATTGCAGGATGAAGCAAATCTAAGGCATTAGGAGGAATTTCTGGTAACTGCTGAGAAGTGCCAACCGGTTCCTTTCCTTTTCCTTTTCCCCTTGCTCTAGCCGGAATGATTCTTGGAGGCATGGTGATGAAAAATTGAAGAAAAGTGAGATGCATTTAGGGTTTTGGAGAGAATGATGATGAAGGAGATTAGGGTTAGCCGCAGGTTTTGAGAGGTAGGGGAACTGCTGATACCAAGTTTGTGAAAAGATGTGATAAGAATTGCTGATGTATCGATCCATGAGTGAAATAAAATGCATTTAATCCAAAAATAATCAGTATGTGTCGATGCATATGGGAATGGATCGATCCATGTCACGCATTTTTGTTTTTAAAGGGTCTATGTATCGATACAAACGACGAATGAATCGATACATACTGAACCAATTTTGACAGATATGAAATGAAGAAGACATGAATCGATACATACATGTTTGAATCGATACATACTGATGCCAAACCAAATTTTAATTAATTTTTATGCAGTATGGTTATGCATTATGAAGTATGTCATGATAATGATGCCCAAGTATAATTCACAAATCAGATATTAATGTTCAAACAATATATGCAAAGAAATTCACATAAACGAAAGTAAGGAATTTTGTTCTAACATACACAATCATATAGTTCTAAAAGAGATATAGAAAGGAGTGATATTACCTCTGTTGATGTAACCTTGTGAGGTACAAATGAAATCTAAAACAAGTCTCATCAACCAAGGTGAGGCATAATATAGATTAGAACAAACATGCTTAAGACAACAATGGAGAGAGCTCTAAGATCCCTAATTCACGACGAATGTTGAAGAACGGTTCTGTTGCCAAAGGTTTAGTGAAAATGTCAGCAAGCTGGTTTTTAGTATCAACATGCTCAAATACAACGTCTTCTTTTTCAACATGATCGCGAAGAAAGTGATGTCTAATCTCTATGTGTTTAGTGCGTGAATGTAAAACAGGATTTTTAGTAAGGTTTATGGCACTAGTGTTGTCACATTTTATTGGAATACGTTTGAGTTGAATGTTAAAGTCTTGTAGTTGTTGCTTTAGCCACAAAATCTGAGCGCAACAACTACCGGCTGCAACGTACTCAACCTCTGCAGTTGACAAAGCCACAGATACCTGCTTTTTGCTATGCCAACTTACCAAGGAGTTTGAAAACAAGTGACATGTACCACTCGTGCTTTTCCTATCTGATTTACAGCCAGCAAAATCAGAATCGGAGTAACCTACTAAGCTACAATCACTTCCTTTGGAATACCAAAGCCCATATTTAGATGTTCCATGAAGATATCTAAATATACGCTTAACAGCTTTCAGGTGTGATTCCTTAGGATTTGATTGATATCGTGCACACATACAAACACTAAACATGATGTCAGGTCTAGAAGCAGAAAGATACAGAAGAGACCCAATCATACCTCTAAACTTTTTGACATCTACACTCTTACCATGCTCATCTTTATCTAGATTTCCGTTTCTAGGCATAGGGGTGTCAATTGATTTTGAGTCGTTCATTCCAAAGCGCTTGAGTAGTTCTCTGCAGTACTTTGTTTGACATACTGCTGTACCCTCATCAAGTTGCTTTATCTGAAGACCTAGGAAGTAATTCAGCTCCCCCATAAGACTCATCTCAAATTCACCCTGCATAACCTTAGAAAATTCTTCGACCAAGTGTGTGTTAGTTGAACCAAAAATTATATCGTCTACATAAACTTGAACTAAAAGAATGTGCTTTCCCTTGTGTTTAATAAAGAGAGTATTATCCACTTTACCTCTTGAATATCCATGATCAATTAGAAATTTGCTAAGCCTTTCATACCAAACCCGAGGGGCTTGTTTAAGACCATACAAAGCTCGTTTTAATTTGTAAACATAATCTGGATTTTCAGCATTCTCAAAACCAGAAGGTTGTGAGTCATATACCTCTTCATTTATGACACCATTTAGAAACTCACTCTTTACGTCCATTTGGTAAAGCTTAAAATTATTAGAACACGCATAGGCAAGCAAGAGACGTATAGCTTCAAGGCGAGCAACTGGAGCATAAGTTTCCTCATAGTCTATGCCCTCCTCTTGGTTATACCCTTGTGCTACTAAACGTGCCTTGTTCCTAGTTATCACTCCGTTTTCATCAAGCTTATTTCTAAAAACCCATTTAGTACCTATGATATGATGATCTCGCGGACGAGGGACAAGTTCCCAAACGTCATTTCTTTTAAATTGATTAAGCTCTTCTTGCATGGCCATTAGCCAACATTCATCAATCAAGGCCTCTTTGGCATTTTTAGGTTCTACTTGTGAAACAAAAGCGAAGTGAGAACAAAAGTTACTTATCTTAGAATGATTCATTACTCCCTTTGAAATATCTCCCAAGATATTGTCAATAGGATGGTCTTTTGAAGATTTCCAAGCTGGTGGAAGGTCATTCACTTCAGCTGTCCTTTCTTCCTCATCTTCTTCATGACTAGTATCTTCCTCCTTCTCATGGGCAACTGTTCTGGACTGATCAGTTTCCGTAACAGCTTCCTTGAGTATGTCTTCTGTAGATACACCTGCGTCATCAAAAGAAATACCTTTTCCGACACTTTTCGGATAAGACTCATCAAAAGAAACATGGACAGATTCTTCAACAGTAAGTAAACGCTTATTATATACTCTATATGCTTTACTTGATTGTGAGTATCCAAGAAAGATACCTTCATCCGCTTTTGCATCAAACTTCCCAACATTTTCCTTACCATTATTCAAAACAAAACACTTACAACCGAATACGTGAAGATGTGACAAGTTTGGCTTTCTTCCTTTTAAAAGCTCATAAGGAGTTTTATTTAAAATAGGACGAATTAAGATCCTGTTTAAAACATAACAAGCTGTGATAACTGCATCAGCCCAAAAATATTTTGGTAATCCACCCTCATTTAGCATTGTTCTTGCCAACTCCTCTAAAACACGATTTTTACACTCGACAACGCCATTTTGTTGTGGAGTTCGAGGAGCTGAAAAGTTATGCTCAATACCATACTTGTCACAGTACTTATCAAAGTGATAGTTTTGAAATTCACCACCATGATCACTACGAGTTGTAACTATTTTGGAATTCATTTTGTTTTGGGACAGTTTTGCAAAATTCTTAAAAGCAGAAAAAGTTTCATCTTTGCTATGAAGGAATATAGTCCAAGTAAATCTAGAATAGTCATCAACGATTACAAAACCATAATAATTTCCACCTAAGCTCTTTGTCCTAGAAGGTCTAAAGAGATCCATATGGAGAAGCTCAAGGGGTCGTGAAGTTGAAATTACATTTTTAGATTTAAAAGAGACCCACGTTTGTTTTCCCATTTGGCACGCGTCACATAGGTGGTCTTTTGAAAAATTTATTTTTGGAAGACCGACTACTAGATCCTTAGATACAACCTTATTGAGCAAATCGAAATTAACATGCGCTAAACGTCTATGCCAAAGCCAAGAATCATCATTCAAGGTAACTAGACATTTAGTACTTGTTAAAGATACATCAAAAAGATCAAGCATATAGATATTATTTACTCTTACACCCTTAAACACAACGTTCTGTTCAGCATGTTCAATTATGCAGCAAGTTTTTGTGAAAGAAACTTTATAACCCTTGTCACACAATTGACTTATGCTTAACAAATTGTGTTTAAGCCCCTCTACTAAATGGACATCAGAAATAGTAGTGGTAGAGGGATTACCTACACTACCTTTGCCAAGTATAGCTCCTTTGTTATTGTCTCCATAAGTAACATATCCCTTCTTCTTTGCTTTGAAGTCTATAAAAAGCGATATGTCACCGGTCATGTGCCTTGAGCAACCGCTGTCAAGAAACCATCTCCTATCTACGGAAGCAAGGCACTCATCCTACAATATCAAAAGAGAGAAGTTGGTACCCAATTTTCATTGGGTCCAAGTGGGTAAGTGCTAACATGGTTGCCTTTTGGCTTCCATTGATAAATACCTTTAGGAACAAGAAATCTCCTAAACTTGCATTTCTCAATGGTATGGCCAGCACGACAACAATAATGACATAAACCATGATGATGTGTTTGTTTATTCTTGTTCATTAAATCCTTTGGAATAAAAGAGTATTTTGCATATGGTGGATTTAATGACTTCTTAAACAACCTAGAGTCAACGGCATAAGTAACCTTAGGTAGTAAAGCTTTTTCCAATTTGACCTTGAGAGTGTTTACCTCTTGTTGCCAAATATGACAAGCTTCACAATACCCAACTTTACTACATCCATCAATGTCAATATTTTTTGAATTTTCTGCAATACTAGCTTTTAACCATTCTAAATCTTTTTCAGCTTTGTATACTTTACCTTCCAGAAATGAAAAAAATTGTTTATCGGAAGATAATCTTTTAAAAGCATCTACAGCTTCGTTATGCAGTTTTTCAAAAGCTATTTTCAGTTCAGAAAAAGACATAGAAGAGAAATTATTATAGTAGGCTTGTTTTACCTTTTTATCATTGATTTTCTTCTTGTGGTGGGACAGATTTTTGGTGTGAGCCATAAGGCACAGATTTGCGGTTTCATCACTATCACTTGAACTTTGTGTGCTTGATGAATCACTATCACTTTCCCATGCAATGTAAGCTCTTCTTTGTTTGTTGTACCCTTTTGGTGGAGCTTTTCCTTGATCCTTATACTTCATAGGACAATCTGTTTTATAATGTCCATATTTACCACAATTAAAACAAGATCCTTTTCCTCTACTCTTCTTATTCTCTTCCTGTTTTGAATCTGTAGATTATCTTTGAAACTTCATGAGGTTTTTGTCGGAATGCTTGACTCCATTCTTTTGAATGAATCTATTATATCTCCTTACAAAAAGTCCCATTTCCTCATCATCCGAATCTTTGTCACTACTAGAATCATTGTCACTTTGCTCTTTTCGTGAGGACTTGGAGCTAGAGGCCGCAAGAGCTATTGGCTTCTTCTCTCCCTCTTTGTCTCTCTTCTTCTCTTTTTCCTTCTTACTTTTGTTCTCAAACTTTTCAAGACTTTCTAATGCTTGCTGATGTTCTTCCAGCTTTCCAAACAGAGTTGTAATCGTAAGTGTCGTTAGATCGTTGGCTTCCTTAATAGGTGTTACTTTAGGTTGCCATTCCCTGCTAAGACATCTCAGAATTTTATTAGTAGCTATTTCATTGGAAACAGGTTTTCCAAGTGCATTTAACCGATTAGTGAGATGAGTAAATCTCTTTTGCATGTCGGAGATAGATTCTCCTTGTTTCATGCGAAAGAGCTCAAACTCTTGATTGAGTGTGTTAATGCGGGACTGTTTTACTTCAGTAGTACCCTCATGGGAAACTTCTAAAGCATCCCACATTTCTTTAGCTGTCGTGCAATGGGATACCCGATAATACTCATCAACACCAAGTGCTGAAATTAGCATATTTCGAGCTTTCCAATCACTCGACCACTTTTTCTCATCTTTCTCATTCCAATCACCTTCTGGTTTAGGAACTATGGCGCCAGCCGCATTTGTCATAGTAATTTGAAAAGGACCATTTTCAATGGCAGCCCATACTAGCCTATCAACAGAATTTATATGAACTCGCATTAAGTCTTTCCAGTAGCCGTAATTTTCACCGTTGAAAATCGGCGCTCTATTATACGCCCCCTTTGGTTCAGAATCCATATCGTTACAGGCAGCCATAGAACACCAGCGAACCGGTGCTCTGATACCACTTGTTAGACGGTGTGGCTAGTGATCGAGAGGGGGGGTGAATAGATCACCTCTTTTAAAATAAACGGATTTAAAAAATCTTATCAGAGTTATTGAAACTTAGTGGAAAATTACAGTCCCGAATCGACTTCCGTCTATTCTGAACTGCTACTAGAAAACCGGACACGCGAATTTATTGCTGGATTTGAATGAGAACGATAGAGATTATTAACACCGGAATATTTTCAAATCAAATGCACTTATCACTAAATTCTGATTCCAATGAATAAAACTCAGCTGACAGTTTTGTCAAACTATTGGTGTGTATGTGATCAATGATGAACAATGGTGGAGTTTATATAAAGAAGTTTTCTTTCCACTATTATATCACGAAATGTACAGCCACAATCCACCAACTGAAATCACAAAACTGTTGAAAACGTAAAGAGAGATAAGGAAAGAATACGATACGCGGAGATTTGGTAAGGAAGTTCCCCAATGTCGTCCTCGCGTGTGGGTACGTCTCCCTCTCAATTTCAAATGAAATTGAGAACTGTAATTATCAATAGTGTCAAATTCGTTGATACAAGGTTTCAACACACAGACAGAAATCTAAATCCCAAGATCTTCTTCCTGTATAAAACCTCCACTTGATCTGAGCTCGATCAAGAATTTGCAAACAATTCACCGGTTCCATGGCCTGTTTGCGAAATTACCCAATTTCCAAACCCTACGCTACGGCTGAATTTGTTCTGCAAACGTGACTAACAAACCCGCAAGAACACTCCAGTTCTTGAAGGACAAACCATTTGGTTTTTCCTCGAAACCCCCTTCAACCTTCAACTCAGCTAGATCCTCGATCATTCCACTGAACACCTCAGCTAGATCCTTGATCGTTCCACTGAATGTTATCTCGTTGATCCTTTAATCCAAAGAACAAGAATGATTATGTGTTGATGTTCTTGAAGAAAAGAGATTGAGAAGATGAAGAAGATGAAGTCTCTTTCAGGTTTCTAACTGCTCAAAACAATTGCTGCTACACACTCCTTTGATTTGTGTTCAACTGTTTTTCTCTTCTGAATTCGTACAATTTTCACTTAGCTGTCAAAAATACTTCTTATATGTGAAAGACAGAAGCTGTTAGTAGACAAAACAGAATTATGTATTGATACAAAAGGTTATGCATCGATACATACTGTAGCTTTGATTAATTTTTGAGAATTAATACAAGCATGTATCGATACAAAGCTCGTATGTATCGATACATAGAACATTTTAACTAAGCATGTATCGATACAAAGCTCGTATGTATCGATACATAGAACATTTTAACTAAGCATGTATCGATACAAGGCTCGTATGGATCGATACATACTGAAGCAAAAACGTTTTGTGATTTAAAACAAATTTATGTATCGATGCAGATGAACATGTATCGATACATACTGACACAAAACAGTTTTTATGAGTTCTTTTAAGAAATGTATCAATGTGGATCTTTATGTATAGACACGAAACAATAGTATAGGCTAAAAACACAAATGAAACATGTAAAATAAAGCACAACCAACTGTAGCGGTGTATTCGTCGCTATATGATTTATTGATTAAACCATAAGCAAAGCATACAAAGAAATCGAGTCGCCACCGCACTTTTATTTATCCTAAGGAATGGCTAAAAAGCGAACAAAAGCCTAAGAAGTTTTACACATAGAAAACTAATAAAAAGATCAGAGAATCTGGGTAAGGGGTAAATTACGCAATGGGAAGGTGTTAGGCACCCAAAACGTCCTAGGTACTCCTAGGGAGCCCTTTTCACACTTGTTGTATAAGAAAAAGTTTATTTGTTTATGACATATTGTGCAAACATGATTGGGATGATGAGAAAAGAATATACAATTTTTATTGTTTTTGTGTTTGAACGGATGAACCCGTTGCCTACGTACCTTCCATGAAAGGTAAGGATCAAAACGCCGTAGTTCGGCTAAAAGATTTCCAAAATATCAGTGGGTTCATTTTAAAACAAGAGCACTAAGGCTTTTCATTACCAATGGGAGAAAACTCAACCTGAATCAACAATCCACCATGCGAGGACGGCTTCAACATACTAGTGAGGGGTTAACCCTATAATAAGTATGGAAGACTTACAATCAACTCACTAAGGACAAGGTAAGATTTACATCAACCACTATGGTAATTGAAACCTATGGCTAATGTATGAAAAGACTTAACAAGAATGGACAAAGCCATCAAAACAATTGAATGGGTGAAGTTAATTGATTATGAGTATTCACAAAATATGGTCAAGGTATGATTAAGATTCGATTCAGAAAGAAGTATTATCAAAAATGGAGTTTGAAAAATCAAGGACTTAAGGTCCAGGTTTCTAATTTGAAAAGACATGAAGATGTTTGCACAATAGTATCAAAGTTTTTTGAAAGCAACATGTGAAAAGGTTTAGGACAAAGAGGGTGAATGGATAATGGAGTGTAAAACTTCTCAGAAAGGTTCACCTCTTGAGATCATATAGAAGATGATTCAAGTGTGTCCTTAGGAATAGGCAACAAAACAAGCAAGCAAATAACAAGCAGGGTGATACCGGATGCCATCAATGGACTTATACCAATCTCACAAACAAAGGTGGATACCGGATACCAATCTATGGATTTACACCAGTCTCCTAAAACAAACAGGGATATCAGATGCCAATAAATGGACTTATTCCAATCTCCTAAAACAAAACCAAACCTGGATATCAGATGCCAATCTATCTGGACTTATACCAATCTCCGAAGAACCAAACAAACATGGATGTCAGATGCCAATCTATCTGGACTTACTCTAATCTCCAACAGATGATCATAGGAATACAAATGCCAACAACATGGACTTATAATTGCATCCTCACATACAACAAACAAACAGAAGCACTAAGCAAAGAGGACATAAGTGGCCAATGAAATGGTCTTATACTCAATCCCTTCCAAATCATAGGAACAATGGCCAATGAATGGACTTACAGTTGTCCTCAATGGGCAAACTCAAACAAATCACCAGGATATGAAATGATGATCATGCAATAATGAACAATTAATGATGATAAATGCACAAAGGTATGCAAACAAACATGTTCAAATGAACCAAGCAATCAATCAAACAAAGTCATTTAGCACACACTATGTCCAAGCAATTAGGCTCAAGAAAGGGTTAGACTTTAAAGTCAACTGGAATGGGGTAAATGGTGCTCTTAACCTTAACATTGAGGGTTAAGGTGAAGTTGATGAAAGGATATGAGGGGTGTGCCTCATTGCTCTTATCCCTGGTCAGGGAGAGCTTTGAATATCAGAAGGTGTGGGAGTTCAGAAAGTTGGAACTCTCTCCACAAGTTAATGACTCTATAGATCTTGGGTTAAGATCCACAATGCTACAACATGTAATGTGAGCAAAGGGAAGACACACAGAATAGTAGGAGATGGACTACACATCTCTTCTATCTACCAATTGCCTTATCAAAAGGACTTTTCCTGCTTGGGGACAAAGGTAAACAATCACAGACATTGCCTCTTAAGGAGGACTTCAGACAGGTGCCTGGCCGAGTAACAAGCCAGGTCTTCCAGACTACATGAAGAAGAGATATTATACCTCAATGCTTAAGCTATCAAGCAAAGCAAAAGCAAGTTCACAATGAACTATAGCAACTAAATGTACCTGTGGAAACATCAAACAAATCAGTATACTATACAGACAATCAACCAACAGTTAATGCAACAGACAACCAATATAGGCAAAGGCATAAGCCACAAGTCAATCCCAATTGAATCAACTTCAACCTACAAAAACACACATTAGTAATCAAAAGCAAATATCAAATGCTCTCAAGATGAGGCATCATCAATTGTGTAACTTGCATGTGCAACCTGAAACAAAGCTTCAAACATGAGAGGCAAACCCTTAGGCTAAAGCCTAGGGTCAAAAATGAGGAAAAAATTTAAAACAGAACATGAAAATTGACAAGAACCAAGTTTAATCAATCAAGAATAATATCCAAGTGGTCTCACATCAAAAGCATCAACCAATTTCATTTCATAAACAAATCATGTCAATGTATGCAAGTTGTAAGCTCAATGATGCAAACAGAATGATCACAAGCATATTAATTCCAAAATGGCTCAATAAATCTCAAGAAAAAACATGGCTAAACAGCACACATCAAATGATTAGCACACCAAATATCATGGCATTTGGACAAGTATAAGCATGTCAATTAAAATCATCAAGTCAAGGTAAGCATGAACAAGCTCAAAGGAAGCACAAATTGATACATCAACTTAAGGCAATCCTAAAACAGAGATGACAAATGATAAATGATCTAAACCAAAGCCAAAATGAACTTCAACATGTTAAGAATCAATGTACAAAATTTCAAGCTCATATGATAAGGTATAAGAATTTCACAAATCATTTAAGTTCAACACTCATCAAAAGTCCAATTATGACCAACCAGAAAAGAATAATCTCAAACAAATTGGAAATGCCCTCAAAATATCCACAAAAAATCATGATCAAACTTAACATTCAGACGTATCAACATGCAAAAAATAAGATTAATTGAAGTTCATATGGCATGGTAAATAAAATCAGCAAATTAGACAAGAAATGGTGTGACACACATTGTCACACCTCCAATGATCATATCATATCTCACAAACCAGAAATGCAAAAATAGCAAACTCAAAGCCAAAATGCTCATCAAGGTGTCTAGTTTATGCATGTCAATTTTCAGCTTCATTGGATTAACCATCCTCATTTCATAAACAAAAGAGCAAGCATAGTGCAAGAAATGACATGCAAACATAAACCCTAGGCAATTTAAAAATCCAACCAAGCACAAATCCTGGAAAAATCATCATAAAAAAGTAGGCATTGCAAGGAACATTGCACAAAAAATCTCATGTGAATTGGATTATTATTTTAGGAGTTATGAATTTTTTAATGTGGAAGAAAATAAAAAAAACATATGGAATAAGCATGTGAACATGGAAGGCATATCATGAAAAAAATACAAGGCAATTGGATTTTTGAAGGAGCGGGGAATCGAACCACGCTTGCATTCAAATTGCGCGCCCGGTCAAAACGCCGCGTTTCATTTAAATGAAACGCTGGCCAACCAGCGGTCGACACATGGACCAACGCATGGCGCAGAAACACGGATTCACATGCAAACACGGCCAGGGATGGATCAAAACGAATCTGGAAATAGAAACCCTAATGTTCTTCACGTGTTCATCATGTTCATACTCATCAAGAACAAAACATTCCAGAAATTCAAAAAATGTACATCATTCGAATCATCTTCCAACACACATCAATAATCCAGCATCAATTTCATCTAATTCAAGCTATATCAAACGGATCGAGCAAAACAAATTTTAATATCCAAACTTCAAATCATGATAACTACTCCAATACAGCATGAAAATTCAAGATCTAAAGTTCAGAATGATCAGTAATGAGAGATCTACAAGATGCATATGATAGTTTCATGAATTAGAGCAATCGAATTCTAACCTCTATGAAGATGCAGAGCTAGAATCGTGTGAATCTGGCTTGGAAATGTTGAAACAGAAGTTCTATAGTGCTTGGATAGGTGAATGGATGCAATAAAGTAGCTCAGCAATGCTTGATTCTTCTTGAAACCTCAACTGCCATGAAAGATGCTATGCTCAACAGTCCACGATTCTTCAAGAAACCTGCACAATCTTGCTTCAACAGATCTTCACAATGCTGGTAAATGATGAATAGATCGAAAAGCAAGCAAAAGAAATGAAGAAAAATGGAGAAAAAAGTTGAGAGAATTTGAGATGAAAAATTCTGGATCTGAAATTATGAAGTTGTTGTTGTGAATTTCTGTTATGATTATCACTTTATACCCTCTGCTAATGATGCTGATTAAACATGTTTAGCCAAAAACCCTAGGATTAGTGAAATGGAATGATTTATGCAATTTGGCCAAAGTACCCTCATGCACATGCTAGGCAATGGAACAGTGCGAATTTCACTTGAAACAAGTCTTAAAATCTGTTTTGAGGCAAATGGAATTGGTTTGAAATGAAAATAATGCACATTTTTCAAATTCACATTTTCCCACCAAAATTCAAAATGAAATCAAGTGAAAAATGCACTTTTTTTTGTGATGAGTTTTAATGAAATGTGATGCATGATTATGGTAATAGAGATCAAGAGAAAAATGCTCCAAAAAGAACCACATGAATTGGCCTTTTGGTGCAAAAGTTATGCCTTGTTGAAGTTCAAAATCCATTACCAATGATTTGATCATAACTTGCCAACCACAAATGAGAAATGGATGTTCTTGGACTTTTTAGAAAGGTGAGAGAAAGATCTTAAACTTTCATGTTGGACAAAACCTGATTTGAAGCTTGCTTGATGATGTAAACTTGAGGAGAAGACCTGTCCATTTTTGGCAGTTTGAAATTACAGGTCACCTACTATTTTTGGAAACTTTCCATCTGACCTCAAAATCCTCATTGTTGATGTTTGACATGTTAAATGAGACTTGTATGGACATGAATGAGGCCTCTCTAACCATCTCACACCTTCAAATCCATGATTGAATGCACAGTTGACTTGTGTTGACTTTTCTAGGGTTTCAGCTGACCTAGCTATGCTCTGATGAAATCCAAGCCTCTACCACTTGAGATCTTGATTCAAAATGATGTCATGGTTCATATGAACTCTTGATGAATGATCATGGTGCCCAAATTATTCAGAATGGCCACCATCTATTGCTCAATGAATGCCTTTGACTGGTTTGACCTAGTGTTGCTTCATCTGCAAGTAACAAGGTTAGATGACAATATTTTTGTACTTTTGGGTTAGTAAACAAATGAAAAGCAATGATATACAAATGCAAAACATGCTTGGTGATCAAGAACCACTCTCAAAAGACAACCCACCCACATGAAGAAGGCAAAGGTGCACAATGATCCTTGAGGCAATGATATGATATGATATGATGCCATGAGGGATCTTAGGGACAAAATTGGGGTCTTACACCAACAATTAGACAATGATCACACAATTTGCTATCATTCAAAACTTATTCAAAGTAAAGAATTTGCTCACAGTGTCAACAAGGAAATAACAAGGTAGAGAGCTGACACGGCCTCCCGTGTCAACCCAAAACGTTGATTTTCCAATTTTTGGGCTTTTTCACCGGGCTTGAGTTGCATGGATGTTTTGGAGATTTCCACCTTCTGCCAAGGGATTTTCACTATATAAGGAGAGTTTCTACAAGAGAAAAGATCATCTTGGAACGAGGCGAATACAATATTGTCAGACAAGTAAGGATTACAGAGATCAAGAAATTCGGAGAGCAGAAGGTTTTCATGAGCGAAAGAAATTGAAGATCCACGTCATCCAATTACTTGTAATGTGTATGTTTTTTCTTGAATTTGTTTTGAACAATATGAGTAGTTAAACCCCCCAATTCTAGGAGGTGTCCCTGATTTAGAATTGTAACGAATGTGAGTATACTTTTGCATTTATAATATTATTCTTAGGATAACCTTTTGATGTGTTTAATGCTTTCTCTTTCGGACCAATCATGATTGTTTTCTGGTTCTTAATTAGGCTGGACCGCCATTGATAAGGTTTTCATAAGGTTACTCTGCAGTAGATATCACCTAGGACTAGGGATACCCTGTATGAACCAGAGTGTTCTTGATATAATAAAGTTTAACTTCACCTTAATTGCCTATGGACATAGAAATTATGGTAGATTGATTAAAGATTTTCTCACCAAGGACTTGGGAGAAAATATCCTTGAGAACTGGTAGTAATTGATATTTGTTGATGCAATAGTGACTCAGAGTTGTTACAGGGATAAATCATACACCTTCCTTGGCATTGTTCATCTTACCTTGCAAACCCTTATTTTCATCCTTATTTGCCTTTGCCTTTATTTTTATAATTTTGAACCTAAAAACCCAAATCATACTTTTTGTTTAATTGAATGATAATTTGAACTCAATATAAATGTGCAGTCCTTGAGATCGACATTCAGGAATTTACCCGTTATTACTATAATAGGCAAAATAGTACACCTGTTATTTTTCCGATCATTAATCAATTAAAAATCACCACTAACCCTTGACTAACTTTTGACTAACATTTGACTAATTCTTGTTAATATTGTCTTACTTTCAAGTCATTTACTTTATGCAATTTAACTTTCAGTCATTTATAATTCATTGCCATTTACATTTCATTTAACTTGTTTATGTTTATGTCATTTTCACTTTGCTCATTTGAGCCATATCTTGTGATTGTATATATATTGTTTGTGTTTTGACTTTGTTTGTAGTCTTAGGACCTTAAAACACCTAATAACAACAAAAAAAACCTAAAAAATATCTGGTGGACTGTTGATCTTGATCTGAACTTTTGGACTTAGGATTAGGCAACATTCTCTATGCAAAAGGACTTGGCCAATCCCAACATTTTAAGATCAAGCTATTGTGAACTGAGCCTTCATCTGATGCAAGCCTTGGGATTTGTTTGAATTCATCTACTACTCTATCTTTGTGCTTAACTGTTATTTTGATTTTGTGTCTAATGCTTTGCTCTGAGTTGATCAAGGAATATTTCATCTGATACATGAGAAGACAAAGAAGACTACTAGCTATGGGAATTGCTTGCTTGGATGTGGCTATCTTTATTTGATGCCTTGAGCTTCATGATGTCTAATATTGTTCATTACTTATTGACGATTGCTTGATTAAAGTCCAAAGGGAAAGTGGGTTTCTATATGACATTCTTGTCTGTTGGATTGCATCCCATTGGTCAGATCTTTTTAACTCTCAACTTTTAAATTTGTGCTTAGGATAGCCTCTTCATCTCCTCCCACTTCTTAAATTTTAAAAAATCTCTCCCCCTTTTCAAAAACCTTCTTTGCTTGTGATTTCAAACTTAGATATGTTTTAATGATTAGAAACTTTGGCTTTATGCCAATGAATTTTCAAACTCTTTCTTAAATCAAGTTTATAAATAAACTTAACTATATTGACTTAAATTTCAAAAGACAAAAAGAACTAACAACTTCACTCAAATTTTTGGGCCCTTTGTGCCTTTCTTATTAAACTTTTGGTAAAATTAATTCACCAACTTATTTGAAATTTTTACCACGAACTACGAGGTTTTCATCCCTCATTTTTATGTTGGTACGTAGGCACAAGTCTGAAGGTCTTGTCAAACACAAAAATATAGTCAATGAATTCTTTTCTCATCCCCACACTCTTTTTCTCAAACATCTTTTATACCAAAAAACACATACACACATAAAAAAGGGCTCCCTAGGAGTACCTATGACACTTTGGGTGCTAACACCTTCCCTCTATGTAACCAACCCCCTTACCTGTAATTTATGGCATTTTATTAGCTTTGATTTGAAAACTTCTTATTTTTTAGTTTTTTCTGTACTTTTCCCTTTTCCTTTGGAAACAATAATAGCGCGGTGGCGACTCTGGTGTTATTGACGTTAAACTTATCCATAACTTGATGGTCATGAATTTACCGCTATACTATTGCGCCCAAATGTTCTTAAACTTTGCATCCTTTTGTTAGATAATTGAAAAAAATAGATTTTATTTACTTTTGTCTTAATACATGTTTTAGTCTCTTAATTTAATTTAATGTTCTGCTTTAGTCTCTTAATTAAGAATCGTTATAAGTTAGTCCCTTAACTTCACTTTTGTTATTCTATTTGATCCCCTCCGTCAATTTCTGGTAAAAAAACGTTAAGTTCTAGTGACGTGATGTGACCGCAAGGTCATTGGTACAAACCTAAATCAACATATATAGTTAAAAAATTATACACGATTTAGACTATGATGTTATGTTTTTGGAGAAACCCAGCAGTTTAAACAGTGCATCCGTTTTTAGCTACATATGCTGACTCCGATTTGTACCAAGGGTCTTGCTGTCATACCATGTCACCAGAACTTAAGTTTTTTTTGCCAGAAATTGACAGGAGAGATCAAATAGGATCACAAAAGTGAAGTTAAGGGACTAATTGTAACGTTTTTTAATTAAGGGACTGAAGCGAAACATTACATTAAGTTAAGGGATTTAGTGACTAACTATCCCTTTGTTTTTTTTAGATAAAAAATTTCATAGATTAGTTACCTTATTGGTCTTAAAAATTTAAATCAAATGTCTCATAAGTTCGAGTTGTGTTACTTAAGAAATGAAGGACACGGGAGCAAAAGGTATAACTTAAATTTGGACTTAGAGTATATGTATGCCTAAATATGCATGCAACACTTCTTAAAGAAAAAGGAAAGAAAGATACATGGATGAGATTAATGAAACTGAACATATAAAAGTGACATCAAAAGTAGAAAAGATTCCTTGAATTGGAATGAGTATATGGCGTTTAGAAAATGGCCCCAACCAAGACATTTTTAGTTGTAGTTGTTTTAATTTTGACTGATTCAATAACAAAAAATTAAATCCAAGTCATTTGGTCTTTGTTTTATCAAACATAAACTCAACATCACTTTCTAAAACACGACTGAGTCAATGTTACAAATATTTTCCAACATTTAAGCCATTTGAAATTTTGAACCAATATCTTAAGGCATTCCTTCTAAACGTGGTGTCTTTATTAAAGTTTAGTTTTCAATTTGAAATCATAATAAAGTATCAAGTAGTCAAATGATTGAAGGTATATAAAATAACGGGTCGTTCATGACCATGGGTCACACCTTATTCATATTTTATATAGTTTGCTAACTTGTATGCTCATTTCTTTATGTTATCAATCAAAAGAAAAAAACTTGAGAAGTGGTAGTTAACCAATAGAAAGAAAAAAGAAGAAAAAAAAGTAATTGAGTAGTACAAAATAGAAAATAGTTTTGAAATTAAAAAAAAAAATTAATCATGGGCCATTGATCATGTCTTCTAGTATTATATTGACTCATAACCATAGACTTTCGATCCTTGTCTGTCTATAAAACAGGCATATAATGCAATCAATTTCTCCTTTCGCTTTTTTTGCACTTAAGTTTCATATCTCTAGTTTTTCCCGTGACTTCTGCTTTGCTAGTGATCTTGCGATTTATTTTGATCTTCATCTTCATCCATGCAAAAAAATTGGTTCTTTGGTTGTCTTATTTTTGTTTCTTGAAACTCAAGATTTTCTTTTTCTTCAAGGTAACATTCTCGTTCTCTACTTTATAAGTTATTTCCCTTTATTATTAGTCATAGGCAACATAGAAAACCTGGACATTTCCTCCAAAGACTTGTTGAGTGGTAAAACATAAGCAACACATCCTCACGAGATGAAGTATAAACCTAGAAATATTTAAGACATCTCCTTTAACTGTGACATATCCTTATATAGATTTTATAAAGATTAATGAGAGTTTGTCGCGGGGAGAACCAATGAGGACAATGAAGAGTCAAAGGGTCTCCAAGATGCATAAAACATTGAAATTAAAATGGATGAAGAGGAGAAAACTGCTCATCTTAGGATTAATATCAGGGAAAATATTTGTGGCTTTAAATTCCATGTGCTCCATATGTCGAACCCAGAGACTGTAGAGATGTATATGGATGAGTTAAAGGTCCATGTTTATATTAAAGCTCTTGATCTCGTTGTTGATGCATATCAATACCCATAGGTTGAACAAGTTGTCATTGGTACAACATTCTTCTTCAATGAGGCAATCGAAATGAGAATGCCTACCAAGATGTTTGTAGACGGAGTTGCTCCTTTTAATAGTCACTCACTAAAGAAGAACATAAGGTACATAGAAACCCGACCGTTTGTAGACTACTTGGTCTTGCTCTTGACTATTGGAGATTACAAATTCTTTTCCAAGTGCATGAGGTATTGATATCCCTCTTGCCTTAGACAAAATAACTATTAGTACAAAATTTGGAAATTTGGAAATTTTACAAGAATTTTACAAGAATTTGGAAATTGTTGAAGGAAGACATATTGATGTTGATGTTGAGATCTCATCTTTTTTATGAGAAAAATAAATATGCATTGACACTTTAAAATATTTTTAAAATATGAGGGATATTTATTTCACCAAGTCACGTTTTTATTTAAAAAAAATGTAAACTTGTATTGACTGAATATTTAAATTCTATTGAATGATGGTGTAAAATTATTTTCCATTGATTGATAATACACTACTTTTAATCTTTTATTTTTATTATATTGTTGATTTTTTCATTGTTGTTGAATGTGTAAAACGAGAGATCAAGATATTGAAAACACTTAGAAGCCATGAAAACTTCGTTTAATTCTACAATACTTTTGAGGATGATTCATATGTGAAGTTAATTTCTCGCTTTTATTTTCCTTATTTTCGTTAAATTGTTGATCTATCATTTGGTTGCTCATTCATCAAACCATTTGTGATGGCTTTTTAATAATTAAAACTTTACAAATTTTAAGAACCTTCAAAATATTATCCACCGCTAAATTTTTACCTTCAACCAGTTAAGGAGGGAGATTTTAAGAATTTTTTTAAAAATAATATCTCTAAATTAGTCAAGAATAAGATTAGTAATATCTCTAAATTAGCCATTATTAAGATTAGTAATTGATTTTCTTTATTATTGACTAAACTGTCTCTATATTACTAAGTCATAATAATATAAAAAAAGGTTTAAAATGTCACGAGAAACCTCAAATCATCATACCTGCCGCAATATTATTATAACACATGTGTATGATCACACAAAAATTTATAACGTACGTTATTTTTTATTAATGAGGATTAAACTGAGAGGCCATTAATAAGGACAATTTATTTAAAAAAATTATACTTAAAATAAAATATGAAGAAAAAAAAACTAAAAACGAAAAATTGATGAGTGGAAGAGGTGGGATGATCCAACTTCACATCAACTTACGCACACCACAGGCAACAGTAGATTCTTGAAACGAAAACGACACTTTAACTATAACTTTTTTTTTTAAGTTATACTTATCTTCGGATCTACTAAAAAACCTTTCAAACTCAAAACACCAAATATAGGCTTTAGATTAGGTGCCTTAGATAATTATTTAATTATATCCCACAATAAGTTTGAACCTTATATCTATTTTCGGTACACAACCTTAACGTATCTTATCATAAAATGATAAACTGTCACACACAAAAGAAGCAATCATAAATGAAGAAGTTGATTTGAAATGAATAAAATAAGTGAGGTTAAGTTTAAATGTTTCATGAGCAGTAACATACACTAAATACTGATAATAAATAATAATTTAAAAAATAAATGAATATTAAAAATAATTATATATTTTTGTGTAGATGTCAGTGTCCGATACAGATATAAATATGTTATTTTTTAAAAGAGTCGATGTTATATAAATTATCGCTATAATATATAAATAATAAATATAACAAGAATAATATAGGTAAATACCTTAACACTCAACCAAATGCGGACACAAATTTTAGTTAGTATACTGTGTGCCCACATATGTTAATTAGAGTTCCAAAGTTGGCATCAACTTTTACTTTGCTGCTAGTATTACGTGGTACCTTCCTTTACCATAAATAAGTCCTATCCTTCATAATAGCCATAAACAAAACCTTTATTCCTTTTTTTCTATGCAAATTCCTTCTTTATTCCATTCCAAAAATGTGTGACAATGTATCAAACTTCAAGTAATTTTACTCTTGCACACATATTCTTTAAGATTCTTTTCCCTTGTGGTACACATTATTTTTAGTCAAATTAATCCACATATATGCATTTAACTAAGCTTTAAAAACATGTGGGTAAATAAAAATCCAAAAAGAATATAAAACAACAAAAACTAAAAGTTTTGGATCAGATAGCGGGGCATTATATAGCAGCTGAAAAGGTTGTGTTCCAATGAGTTCTCTTCCATCTTAGTAATTCACAAAAAGTTCTTTCTATAAACAACGGTGTGAATAATAGGGTCAAATGACAAGTGTTTTTTCTATCTATATCGCTAAGATATTCGTGCATCCGTATAGATAAATATATTTAATATAGTATAAAATATATTTAGATATATATTTAAATTTGAAATTAAAAAAGAATTTAAAAAAAAAGAAAATTTTCACATTTAAAAATAAAAAATTCATCTCTCAATTAAAGTAATTGTCGATTAAAATAAAATAGATATTATTCTGATAGTGAATTGTGAAATGGAAAGTTAGTGGTGTTGCACACCATTATTGATTGATATTCAATTTGATATAATATAAAATGTGTTTAGAAAATACATGCCAATTTGTAATGTGTTATTTAATTGTAAAATGAACAACGACAATATAAACTCAATTGTATTAAATAATTATATAAAAAAGAGATCCATGAGAAGGAGAAAGAAAAAAAATTACATTTAAAAATAAAAAATTTGCATCTAAAATAAAGTTAGATATTGTATCAATAGTAACTCGTGAAATGGAAAGTTAATTGTGTATAAATTTATTGAGTGATATCCAATTTGATAAAGTATAAAATTTGTTTGGATACATGTCAATTTCAAATGAGTTACTTAATTATAAAACGAATAATAATTATAATTTAATCATATAAATTATGAATAATTTTTATATATAATATAAAATAATTATGTTTTTATTTTAGATGAATTTTGTGTTTTAAAAATTCAATATTTTTCTGATTTCTTCATTATATTAAATTAAAAAGAAATTTAAATTTTGTTATTTATACTTTAAAAAATAAAATAGGAAAAAAAATAGAGAGAAAAAAATTAAAATAAAAGTGAGAAAGTGTGGAAAGTAAATGTGGGGGAAATTTGAAATTTGAATTAAAAGAAGAAAAGTAAAAGCGAGAAAGTTAAAAGTAAAAAATGAGAAATGAATGAGATGATAAAAGGAGGTAGTTTCAATTTTTTTAGCATTTGTAAATTTACAAATATGTCCTTTTACTAGTATAATTTTTAAAAAATAAAAGGATATATTTTGGAGTTTGATGGTAATTTATTTTAATGAATAGATAGTTGATAGTTGACGTATGAAGGTTATGGTTTTTGCATACCAAAGTAAAATTCTTTCAATCAATTTTGAAACCTTATATTGTTTAGTCCAATGCCTTGTTTGTTTGTTGGGATAACTTTACAAGAAAGATAGAATGATAATATTAGAGAAAATGAAAGTGAGATATATTTAGAGAATTGAATGAAACAATGTGTATATAAATTGAATTAACAAAATTAGTTTACATAGGCAGCCTATTTATAAGTAGTATGAAACTAACTCTCTAACTTATTATTTCAGGTTTATAATCACCTAACTAGTTTTGGATTGACTTGTGTTGCAAGTAACTAACTTGCAACATAGTAATTTCACTGTAGTTCATGAATTACATCCACAATATCCACTCTTAGTTTATGTTTTCTAGCTTTTTCATGTCAATCAGTTTCTTTACACAATTAAAATATTTTTTCTTCCATGACTTAGTTAATATGTCTATAAGTTGGAGCCATGTATTGCGCGCTCAATCTACAATATGTTGTTGCAAACTTGGTTTTTCAAGAAATGACATTTTCTCTCAATATGATTTCTCCTATCATGAGTCATTGAAGGATTATTCAAATCAATTGATAATTTATTATCAATCAATAGTTTGAAATGCACAACTTTAATGAACTCCAATTCTTCTAATAGCATTCCCATACAAAGTGCTTAACAATCTGCATATGTGACTGCTACATATTTTACTTTACAAAATGGTATCACCATTGTCCATTTCTTCTTAGAACTCCATAAGATTGGAGTTGTTTTCAATCATGAACAAGTAGTATGTTATATTTTTCCTATCATATTGGTCTACCCCCCCCCCCCCCCCCTAAAATCTGAATCAGAGTAGTCATACTTGCCCTCTTGTTAGTGTTCTCTTAATTTGACATAAGTACACCATGATCTGTTGTGCCTATAATGTACCTTAGAATACTTTTGGCTACTAATAGGTGACATGGTTTAGGCTTCTCCATGAAAATACTTACCAAGACAACACTTTAACAAATGTCTAGTCATGTATTACATAGATACCTCAGTGAGTCAATGATTTGCTTGTATATGACTGCATCTACAAGCTCATTATTTATTTTCTTCTTTGACTTTATGCTTGTTTCCGTATGAATAATTGTAGGATCACAATTGCTCAGTTTGAATTTCTTCAAGATGCCTTCTGCATATTTCTTCTGATGCAAGAAAAATTCACTCTTGTATTCACAAACTCCATTCCTAGGAAGTTCACCAATAGGAGAATCATTTCTAGTACTTACCACAAATTTAGGATATTCAAGTTGTTTATGGAGCATATCATATTTACTTTTTCTCTAATACACTATAAATGGTGTTAAAGGTGTTGGTTTCTGCAAAACATAAGACAATTGAAGAATGGAAATATGACTAGATGTAAATTCAAGACTATGTCTAGGAGTAGGTCCACTCACAATAGGCGACAACTTAGGCTCATTAGTAGACTCAGGTGTTTTATGGAAGTTATGGATAAGGATCAGAAACCCAAACTAAAACTCAGACTAATTCATGTTCTACCCCGGAGACTTAAGACGAGTGAAGTAAGACACATTTTCATAAAAGATGACATCTTTAAAAACAAAGTATTAAAAAATAGAAGGATGATAACATTTATACCCTATTTTGTTAGGAAGATAACCCACAAAGACACATCTAAGTTCACACTAATATAACTTAGTTCGGTGCTGCTTATGGACATGGACAAAAGTTAAACAACAAAATACTCGAGATTCGATGGAAAAAGAAGAGGTCATAAACTGAATATGACTAATATTACTTACAATACGAGATCACACACGATTAATTAAATAAGTAGCAATCAAAACTACTTCACCCCAATATGATTTTAGAAGAGACATTTGGAAGAGAAAAGATCAAGCGACTTCAACTAAGTGACAATTTTTCCTTATGTGACACCGTTTTGTTGTGGGATGTCGATACATGTGAATTCATAGATGATGTCATATTTACCGGTAAAGTTGTAGAAAAATTATTGAAAAATTTAAATTACTTTTAGAATATATTCTTTTGATACCATTACTAAATTATGTTTATAGCATACTATAGAATTCAATAATCAATTGTGTTACTTCAGATTTATTACTCATCAAAAGATCCAAGTTACTCAAAAATAATAATCAATAAAATAAACAAATAATCTTGCACAGAAAAATGATGGAAACATTGGTTGATCCCAAAACATTAAGATGAATAAGATCAAATGATTCATCTTTTTTTAGTAAGAATAGAAGGAAAATTAATTTGGTTATATTTAGAAAAATGACTTATATCTAATTTGAAAGATTCGACAAAATGTTTTAGATATGGAAACATGCATTTCATTAATAAAAAATAAGGATAACTAAAAAGTTTGTACTAAAGTCATATTTAGGAGACAAAATATGACTCTGAGTGAGATTGAAGCACAAAAGGAAATATCTTATGATCATAGAAATAATATAGTCCCTCATGCTCCTTAACAATTGTGCAATTTTTTTTTATTCTCATTGTACTTTTCGGGATTTTAAAATGGGGAAACTTAGAGGAAGAAATGTGTATATAGATTCCACTTTGTTTACTAGAATACTCTTAGTAATTATAGTTACTAGAGTGGTTTAATGGAATGAAAGCTAATAAATAATTGTATAGTAGTGAAAAATAATAAATGTTGCATTCGTAGGGTAAAAATACATTTATTTTGAGACAGAGAAAAAGTGCAAATGAAATAATTTTTATGAAATGGAGAGAGTATCTTTCGAAACACAACATTTACAATTTCCCCTATTCGAATACTGAATTAGAACTTGTTATGTTTGATGTTTATAAACCAATGAAATGATTATTTCAAGAAAAATAATTTTTAAATTTTTACTAATTACCATAAAGATTGATGTTCTATATTGGTATAAATTGATGCATTAAAATCATCAATGGTTGAATTGGTTCTCATTCACAAAATCGTTAAAATTATAATTTTGAGCCATTTTCAATCGTCAAAGACATCTATCATTAATCACAAATCTTTTTTTTGCAGTGGTCTTTAATGCCCTACTACTCATTTTCTATTTCATGCCAAAAAATTTTTTTACCAAAATAAACTTAATTCATTTCAATCAACAAGAAATTAAACAAATTACGTATAGTCCAAGAATTGGTCACTTTAGCTAACAAATGAACAACCGAATTCGTTTGACGTTTGACAAACTTTACCTCAAAGTTGGGAATACAATGTAAAAGACTCTTAATAGACATAATGATAAGGCTAAATTCCGAGCTACCCCCTAGTTGGCATGGAGCGCTTGGACCGCAGTTTGACAATCGCCTTCAAAGATCACGAAATCCAGGCGCAACTGGATGGCTACTTGCACGACTTCTTTAATGGCTAGAGCTTCAACTCTATAGTCGATAAGAGACCATCATCCACGATATACATCCAATGATAAAACTACCATGGAAATCTCTAACACACCATCCTTTATTAATCGTCCTCGTCTCTTTATTAAAACTCGCATCAACATTGCACTTTATCCACCTTTCATTAGGCGGCTTCCACATAGTTTGATTATTATGAAAATCAATCATCCTCACCTGATTAGCTTGGATTTTAAATCAGTCATGTCATATGTGATAAGCTTATCATCCTCTACCATTATTCCGAATCAAATTTTTCTTGTTATTCCACAAGACCCAAATCAAAACTACAGTTCTCCCTGCATTCCTCTTATCTTCTTTCCTATAATTAGAAATCTCCATAAAAAAGAAGAGAGTATCTTTTAAAAACCAATAACAAAAGATTATTATCTTTTCCATATATATTCATTGTCATCTATTAAAAAAAAACTAAACTAACTTAAATTGGCATGACATCTATTGACAACCCCTAAACTAAAACCACATAATTTGGAGGGTTAGAATTGGAACTAGAATCTATGATTTGAAAGGAATAAAATTAGTGGGGTTAAGTTAAAGTGCTAACTGAAAAGTGATTGCCCAAACAAAGGAACACCATATTTCTTTTCTTTCCTTTTTTACGGTTGTGGCTGTGATATATAAATAGAAATATAATATGTGGCTATATGTAAACACTTTGCTCTCATATCTTAACTAGCTCAACTTTTACTTTTTAGCTATTATCAAGTGGTAGCTTCCTTTGCCGTAAACAAAACCTTCATTCTTAATTCTATGCAAAACCTTTCTTTATCCCATTCCAAACTTCAAGGAATTTTACTTTTGCAAATATATTCTTTAAGTTTCTTTTCCCTTGTGGGCCAACATTTTTAATCAAATTAATACACATAAACTGCTTATTAACTAAGATTTGAAAACATATGGATAAATCAAATTCCAAAAAGACTATAAAACCATTAAGATTAGGTAGATACACCAAATAGTTGAGGAATAAAACTAAAATTAACCTAAAACTCGTTTGGATTAATTTTATATGCTTGTATGAAATTTCAATGCTTCATACCCAAAAAAATATTTCGTGTGATTTATACTTTATTATGAAAATTTTATGGTGTGAACAAAAGCTGCTCAACTTATTACCTCATGAGTCACAAAAACTGCTCAACTTTGATGTGGTTCAAGAATTTTGAAAAAGCATCAACAACAAAATATTCCAGCAGGAAGATCCTCCAAAGAAATAAAAAATTATATATATATATATATATATATATATATATATATATATATATATATATATATATATATATATATATATATATATATATATATATATATATATAACTAATAAATTTATTGTGGGTCGACACTATATTAAATCTCTAGGCTATATTTCTGCATTAAAACATTGTAAACTCCTTCGATTATAGGTTGCGTTTGTTACACCTTTTTTTTAATAAAAAAATCTATTTTTTGCAGCTTTTTTTATAAAAATAAAATCTATTTTTTTATAAAAAAATCATTTCTAAAAATTTTAAGAATATTTGTTTAAGATTTTTTAAAAATGATTATGTTAAAAAAAATGATTTTTTGATTAAAAATGAGAAGTTGATCCAAGTAACTTTAAAATTTTCATTTTGCGATAGATGAGAGAGAAAATGAAAATACAAAACACGGAAGGTTACATCCATAGCAAACTTACATAGTTATCCTTAAAATTTCTGAAAATTCTGAAAATATTCTTCGAGGGTTTAGCTTCATTTTGTTCAGAATCGTGAACAATGATTCTTCTTCCCTCTGCTTCAATGACAGCGTGAGCAGTGTCGTCTTCTTCTTTTTTGCACTAGGTAAAAATTATCACGAATCTTCTCCTTCTTTAATGTTATCTGGGATTTTCAATTTTTCATTTTTCATTAGAGGTAGTGATTCCTTTGTTAAATTTGTGATATAGGGTTTTCAACTTATTTTGAAATTGAATTCTGGTACTTGAAGCTATTGCTAATTCAGGTTAGAGCTCTTTGTCATGGTTAATAGTGAAATTAATGGGATGAACAATTTAAATGTGGTAGCATATTGTCATGGGTTGGATGTAGTTGCTTAGAGTTGTTTGTTTGCTAATTGTCCTGTTCTTGAAATACCTCATGAGATTGAACTATTTCCAAATACATTATTAATATGATAGCTTCAAGTGAGTTCAATTTTTGTTGTCCAGTTTGATGTTGTTTGTTGTATTGGAGTTGTCATGTATACTTGAGATGAGTATTTATAGGAACCAATTGATCCAATGAGGTTATAAAAGTGTATTTTGTGTTGTCTCATGTAACATGATGATATAGATTGTTTTTATATGACATCTTTAGAATTTCTTTGTGCTAAGAGTGGTGCTAAGATTGTTATTATCATTTGGTCATTTGCTGGTTGTTGTAGACAAAAATTGTTTAATTTTAGCATTTGAATTAGTAGTTAGTTTTATGATCATGGTCCCTTATGTTCCTTCTTTCAATTATACATGTGCTAGGTAGATAGTTTGTACTATTCAAAGATGATTGATGGTTTATATAGTTAGGTATTCAAAGTGTGTGGTGCTCTATATGACAAGAAAGATGTGCTAGGTTAGAATAGTCACCACTTTTCCTCTCATCATCAGAGACTACAGCTGCTCTGTCATGACACCTTCATTAAAACAAAGGAAAGTGAAAAAGTTCAGTTAACGAGTGTGAGGAATCTTCTAAAGCAAGTAAGCATACTTAAACAAGTATCCATAACAGATCAAATTATTATTAGGACAAAAACTAAATATTATAAATTTAGCAAAGGACTTCTCAACCTACTAAAGACTTTGTAAAACATACTTGTTTACATGCATTCTATCCTACAGAATTATCCATAAAATTAACATTCTTTCAAATAGGAAAAAGAGAAGCAAGAAAATAGTGAGCCTTCCATTAGCCTAGTCAAAAGAGAATAACTTACAACAATCTAATATTTTCTCATCCGTCTTGAAAAATAATTATATATAGCAAGTTCATCCCGCAATGATATCTATATTCAACAAGTAAAGCACCTAAAGTCGTTTTTTACAATCCAGATAGGTAAGTTATGTGCAAAGTTGAGCGATGAATGAAATATCTAAAATGTTCAACATAAATGTCTAATCATGATTAGTTAAGCAGCAAAATTAGGGGACACGATAACTTGATAAGCAACCAGTATTCAGGAGTAAATCATAGATCAAGTGACATTGTTGCCATCTAAAGTTTCTTATCCCATCCAGGGTTCCCTCACAACATTTTAAAACAGTATGTTGCTGGTATTAGCCAAAAAAACCAAAGATTGTGATAGTTTAGTTAATGAAAATATCGCATAAAAATGGGGAAATATCCACACCTATTGAACTTTTGGATAAGAATGTGTAAAACCAAATTGCATGTTCTCTCAAAGCAGTATCCAAAGATTGATGATTGTGACAAATGTGGTGTTTGATGATGGGATGGCAGCATATCGGTACCAACCATTGAGAGAAGAAAAAAAGAGATGCAAGAAGGGCTATAAAAAGGATGTCATTGCTCAATAGTGTCTGAGGAAATCATCTATGAGAGTGCATGGCCAGATAATGTTTGGCAATTTGCTATGAACTCCAAACACTAGAGAAAGTAAGGTGATAGTATTATTAGTTATCCAATCCTCTCCGGAAAGGAGATAGATGTCAGATGAGAGAGAATGATAGTTAAGAAAGATATAGAGAAAGTTACCATAGTTATAAAAACCTACATGTAGCTAATATTGGTCCAATCCTATCGAGCCTTGTCAGATGGGACATACAAGGCTTTGACCGAGCAATGGAACCTACATGTATCATCAAACTAATATGCCCCAAAAGAGGACACGCATGGTTTAATACCACCAGTCCCGAGCGCAATCAGATAGAGACCAATGAAGAACACAACATATTTTGCAGAAGTAGCAGGAGGGCATACAACACCCAGACATTTAGCAGGCTTCAATGCTGGAATAGATGCAGGAAGTGTCAATGTGCACATTCCCTGCATGAGACAGACATATGTT